>NC_134703.1:199356116-199702366 GCF_043290135.1 Rhipicephalus microplus | reverse complement strand
TGTTATTTTTTTAGGCAAACCACTCTGCTGTGTGTCAGAATATAAATACGTGGGTGTTTACGTCACAGCTAACTTGAACTGGAAGCGCCATATAGACTATATCTGTGAAGAAAAGCTTTGGATGCTTCGTTGGAGGCTTAGTGACGCGACAATTGAAGGAAAACTCAGAGCAAATAAAACCATGGTACTTCCGTTGCAGGAATATGCATGCCCGATATAGAAGCCATATACGCCAAATAACATAGCTAAATGTAAGCGAGCTCAAAATGGAGTACAGTAAAAGCTCTTTAATTCGAATTCCACGGGAACGCTGAGCAATTTCAAATTAAACAAAATTCGAAATAATGAAAGTGAGCGAAAATGGGTGAATTTCGGGGGTGGGGGCACGAAAAATATTTATTGGCCAAAAAAGTCGGGGATGACCATCTGCTTCTTTTCTCTGAATGCCACAGCTGCGGCTCCCTGCTCTAGCGCGCGGACGCGGCGCAGGGAATCTTTTTCACCCTCTTCAAAGCTGAAGAAGAGACACGCCACATTAGGTGCCTCCATCACCGCAGAAGCTGACGGGCGCACAGGCGCTTCATTTTCGTCTTCCTCACCTTCTGGCTCTTCAGCATCAGGCTTCGCACCGGCTACTTGAGCGATAATGTCCTCATCAGTCAGGGCACCACATTCCGATGCACCGGTGTCACCTTCAACATAATCGGCAAAACGTACGTCCCGAAGAGTGTCGCGCAATGCCACTGGCATGAGCTCCTCAGCCCCATCCACGTTGGCGTCACAACTATCCTGCGCACTTCCAGTTGCAAATCCACTGTGGCGGAAACAGTTTGCGATTGTGGTCGCGGTCACCTGTTCCCATGCGCGCACCAACATGTGCGTGGCAGTGAGCAGCGTAATGCCGAAGTCCTTCCTGTCGCCCGCGCACAAAATCATTCGTGAACGAACAACGTGCTCGAGGAACAAAGTGACGCTGCCGGGAGCGGCCTAGGACTGCTTGGACTACTCCGCCGACTCCTCAGCATCCCATGGGTCCCGCGTACGAGTGGCGCCAGGCGCTGAGATAGCGGGAGAGCTACGGAAAAAAAATTGCTTCCTGGATTTTGGAGGCCATACTTTGCTCGCCCTTTGCTCGGAGGTCACTTGAAGCTCGAAAAAACTGGTCGTGCCACATATCGTTCGACCGTAAAAGCTTCCACTAGTGTTTGACGATGATGACGCTCGGCGGCGCGCGCTTCGAATTATTCGTAGAGGCAGCAATTTCTGTTCGAATTAACGAATCGTTTTACACATGGTCTCCTATGCACTGCGGACCGGACTGCGGCGACCATTTCGAATTATCCAAAATTTCGAATTAATGAGGTGTGAATTAACGAGCTTTCAGTGTACTTAATTCCTACCATAGAACGCAGTCAGTAACAAGCCTAAGAACAAACGCTCATATCTTTGCATTGCAGGAAAGAATAAACATCAACAGCGTACAATACTTTTTTCAGATATTCCATGGCATTTAAAAAACAGAGCTAACAAACATTCTCGCTCTATATCTGTCCTATTCGCAGACAAAGCACAATAAACATGTTAAACCTTTGAAGCATAACACCGAATCGTTCAAAAATATTTTCGTCATATCCGCTGTTGACACATGAAATAAGTTATGAAAGTATGTTGTATTGGGTAACGATGTTGAAAATATTTTGAAAGCGCATTGTTGAATTAAATGTGCTGATGAAAATGTCCTCACTTGCAAACCTGTGTTCCGCTGAGTTGACTGCAATGTGCCCATCGAATGTTGCATTTTTTTCTTTTTCATTTTGTTGCATGGTGTCAAGTTGCGAGGTTTTCTTCCCCTATTGAATTGGTTTTTGAAACTGCTGCTTTGTGCACAGCTGAGCAACTCCTGTTTTGGAGTGTATGCTAACAGTATGAATAAATAAATAATATAAATAATGATGGGTGGTACTGCAGTATTGAAAGAAAGCGAGCCTGTCTGTGCAGACATATCACCCGAGCCAGTGGACATGGAAGAGGTGGAGCGCCTGCGCTCGAACTTGAGAGGCGACCTGGATCAGCATTTGGCGGTGTTTGCGTACGCCGAGTGGCGGCGCTGGATTTCCCTCACGAAGCATGTCAGCCGGGCGGTGCTGGAGCGGCTGCAGCCAGAGAGGAGCGTCATCTATTCGGCCACGCCTTTTGAGCCAATTAACTTCTGCTCACATAGAGGTGGTGACCTGGCCTCTGTCGATTCGAGGGGCGACTGTGGCGAGGACATCAGGCTGTCTGACAGGGCCAAAGAATTGCTTGAGCTGAAAGAGGTGCCCGAGTGCAAGATACGTTATACAGAGATCCCCAAGAAAAGGCATGTTCTCACATTATGCTCATTGTTCAGCTATACTGGAAATGATTTGCTACTAAGGATCATGGAGATTCTAAATGCCAATGCACGAAGAAAATGTACAAACCTGCAGTATTGTACAGACTGTATCATGCTTTAGGCAGGCATGTCAGTGAAATTGTCTGCATGAACCAAAATTTTAATATTTTTCATAAAGGAGAAATGTGCCTAAGTGGTTACCTTTTGTGTTGGCCCACACATGTCAGAGAGTTGATAGCCAATGCTCTTGTTGTCTGTTATTCTTCTGGTGTGTTTGTGTTTGCATGCCTGTCATGAAAGTGTCATACTGTTAATATATGACAAATGCATAGGTAATCTTTCATGCAAGGGACTTTGTAATTGGCACTGAATCCCAAGAAGCTCTATGAGCTAATGCTCGTCTGTTCAATCAGTCACAGGTGACTCTTAGCACGCAAACTTTGCAAGAAGATCAGTATGGGGTGGATTGCAAATGGCAGAAAATGACAAGCAACAGGACGCAGGCACACCTCCCCTCGATTGCGAAATTGTGCAATAGTTGCGTTCTACTGGTTCTGCCATCTGGGACAGGGAAGCTTGCTTAACAATGCTGAAGGGGCAATGGGAATACTTTCAGTTCTGCAACACTGAGGCTATGTTTTATGTCATGCGATAATATTAGAACAAAATAAGCAGTAGTAGCATTTTACTTGTGTGCTGTCATAAAGAACTATGAGAAAATCGGGCTTTAGAAAATGCAAGTTTGCAACTTTTCTATAGTACAGTGTCATCATATTAGTATCATTGTAAAAACGACAGACCAGAGTTCAAGATAGCCACAAAACTGCATTGTTTTAATGAAAAATCAAACCATCTTCCTTCTGAGTTCAGCTTTCTCAGCTTTTAACTCGGTTTTCTTTGAGCACCGTTTTCTCAGCTTTCACTTTTTGAGCAGTTGCTGTCAATCATCTGTGGGCCATATCACAAGAAATGATGATAATAACCATTCTGTTTTCATTATTTAGATCTAGAGATATTGGTGAGCGCCACAAAGCTGTCAATACTTGTCTCCACGTCGTAAAAATTTTTTTATGATTGGCTTTTTGTAAAGGAGACTAGTAACACGATATCTACAGGAAATTTCAAAATTTTTTGTGTGCTTATTTAAATGTTAATAAATAAACCAATAGCATTATGATGCATAATGGGCCTTTGTGAATATTATTACGCAGAAATTTTGAGGAACTTATGTCTAATTCATTATTTAATTTTGGGATGACAATGAAAGTTTGTCAAGTGTTTTAACTCAGAAACTGCAGTAGATAGCTCAAAAGTGATTTTAGATAAAATATCAGCACAGTAAGTCATATCTGCATGCCGAACTTCATCACCTTATCTCTATAAATAACAAAAATAGTTTTGATTGTCACGCACTGGACAGTGGAAATGAATACTCTAGAGGTTTCTATTGTTGACACCTGTTTGCTAGACGCATGGCTTCTAAGCACAAAACCGTAGATTTCTAACTGTGCCGCTGATGCCTTTCGTTTAAAATTTAGATATCGTTGGCAACAACATGCACTAAAAAACCTGTCACTGGTGAGTGTAAAGAAATTGTTGCCCTAGAAATGCAAGTTTCGTGCATGCGGCATTTACTAATAATTACTGTTTTCTCAAACATGAGCTTGCCGGCCATATGTGATGTGGCAGTCTGGTTTTTTATTGAGGTATCTTGTCCATTCACATTTTATTGTTGCCTGCATGTGAGTGAATCACCATCATTGTTGCCTGAAGCAAAGAAATGTAGCACTGCTCAGCAAGTAGATGCAAGTTCTGTTCTTGACGTGGAGGAAGAATCCGGAAGGACGCGTCGCACAGTGTAGTAGAATGAAAGATGCCCCCATTTCCTTGATAGGGCCTTTGAATTTTGTTTCAGTGAGGCTGTCTTTGGGGACCTTGCACTAGTGTTCGCTAAAACACCTGGGGGGGGACAGGGGGAAGAAGTCACTTGATGAACCTTGGAAGAACTGACCTGGACTGAACAGGGGGTGTGGTGAATGTAGAATTTAATAAAACAAAAACAGAATTAACTTTCTTGTTGACGCGGCGTATGAACACAGGCAATCCGTGGAAAAGTGCTGATCTGAAGGCCACTGTGCTATACACCCACATCATAAATTTTGTGGGAAGCTTGTGAATGCTTCCGATAAAATTCATGTCGTAAATTATGGCACTCACGGTGCTCTGTTTCACACTCGCCATAATAGCTACTGGTGGTGCTGACGCTCCCACAATTAAAATGCACATATATATACCCTATGAAGTGGACGGAGAGATTAGTTGGTAGAGCATCGGACGCATTATTCGAAGCTTGCAGGTTTTGTTACCGCCAGTGGCAAGTTATCTTTTCATCCACTTTTCATTTTTTCCCATTTACATGACAAGTACTTCTAATAACATCTCCTGTACTTTCCTTGGTGTCATTATTCTTATTTCTGATTCGTATTGTGTCTAACAAAAAAGAAAAAGAAAGAAAACAAAGGGAGCGCATTTAATTACACTTCTTTCCTTCATGAGGAAGTAGTGATATGAACATTTGGCGGTGACAACTTAGAAAAAAGAACATGCTCACAATTAACTAAACAGTTGTTGAAAATGCATGAGCTTGCTGCTCGACTTATGCCAAGAAATTCGCAATGCCTATGTGTTCAAAATTTTGTTGCAAATGACGAGACCAACATAGTGAATAAACAGGCCAACTGTTCCTGTTGAGCAAAAATGATGTGCCTATTCTTATAGGCACCCGAGTGGCTCGACCCCATCGGAGATCACCAAGCACGGCATGGACTCAAGCTACGTGTTGGAGCAGCTGCTGGCCACCTGGCCACACCAGGAGGACCTGCTAGGTGAACTGCAGTTTGTGTTTGTGTGCTTTCTGGTGGGGCACGTGTATCCCTGCTTTGAACAGTGGCAGAAGCTGGTGCGCATCTTCTGCACGAGCAGCGAGGCCATCGACCGGCATCCAGACTTCTTCAGCGACCTGGTCTCCGTGTTGCACTTCCAGCTGCGCGAAGTCCCCTGCGACTTCTTTGTGGACATCGTGTCTCGAAAGAACTTCCTCACTGAGGCCCTGACCTCGCTGTTCCGAAACATTGCCGAGTCCAGTCTGCCTGACAACTCACCGACGACGTTAAAGATGAAGGCCAACCGTTTCAGGATAAGTTTGACCAAGTTGATGGGCTGGAGCTTCGAGCAAGAAGTGGCCGAGGAAGAGCGTCCTGTTGTGGTGGAATTGCCCGGTGGGAACTGAAATGCTGTCACTGCGAGGACAACGATTTGTGGGACAGGACAGCTGTGTGGGCTATCTCTCGTTCTTCCTTGTTAAGTTGGCATGGTTTGGGTGAGTCTGTAATGATGAACAAAATTGAGGTGGCTGGTCAGCTGGCTCATATAAATGGCATAAATGTTGCGACATGTGTGCTGGTAATTTATTTGTTGTCACCTTAGATGTTTGATGCGCCGAGCACTTCGGCTAGGATTCTATAATGTGCTAGCTGACGAAAAATAGCCTAAATTATTTTCCACTGGAAGCACATCATTAGTGTGCACACTGCTATGCAATTGGTGGTGATTGAATTTTTGACATTGCAAGTAATTTTTAACCATTGGCCACATGTTTTACTCTACAGAAATTACACACTTTTATGTAGAATAGCATGGCTTGTTATATGCAAGCTTTTCTTCTGAAGCATCAGAAAAATGAAGTTGGAAGACTAAGGCAATGACAAGTTCAGGCAAGTGTACAAAAAAAGCCTTGCATAGGATGTTCAATTAAACAGCATGAATTTCTTGTCTCTTTTTTACATGACAGTATCCCATTTGCAATATGGCAGTGCACGTCATTGCTGCAACTGCATTTGCAGGCTGCTGATGCATTTGTCATTGCATTTTCATTTGTCACATCATTTCACCCGGACAAACATCTTTTATTACACAGTATTACAAAGAACAACTTGTTCAAACTTTACACGAATTCAGTATGGCAGCACTGCTCAGACAAGTGCCTTTGGTCAATCTGCATAAATGTGTGCTACTCCAAATGAGCAGTGCTTTAGTTTCTTCAACTATTCAAATTGTACGTGTCATTTGCATTCTATGCGATGCCTTTTTTTTTAATGAAGTCCATGCACAAGATACTTCTGTAGTGAGCAAATAATTTAATGCATAGGTCATGTTTAACATCTCATGTACTTCAAATAAAATCAAAAGTCAAAGTTATATAGCCCATTAAGATAAATTTCTCAGCGATTGCTAGTCAACACTTTTTATGACCTCATGTTGCGTGCCTGGTGGTTTGTCAGAATGTTTTATTTTATTTCTTCCGATTCGTTTGCTGTGATAATTGTTATACTGTGGGCCCAGTGGAGGTAAATGTGACACGCTGTTGTGCGGATCAGCCTTTTGATGAGAGACTGATTTCTAAAATATTTGTCTAAATCTCATTCTGTGTACACCTTGTGTGTCACCATTGTATGATTGTAATAAAACGTGTTTGTTAATGTCTGGTATGTTAACTGCTTCTTAAGCAATTTTATCACCTTGATGCACCCCTTTTAGGTACTATAGCCAAGGTGGGGAAGCACAAGTATGGCCTGCATTTTGCGGCTACTAGTTCCAAGCAGCTGCCAGAAACGGGTCGCAGTTCTCCCACACATGTCTTTCCTGACTATATGAGATGATTTCTTTGCACACAGGATTTGTTTAAGCTAATTATAGCATATTTTTAAGTGGAAGTCCTCGGCATTCCTGAGGGTTAGTATTCCACTGGATCAGGCAAGTGGTATAATGATTAGAGCATATGGTTTTATGTGCTCCAGCTGTTGGGAACCTATTTCTACATTTATTTGTATTCATCGGCTTCATTATGCACTACGTAGCTGTCCTAGATGGCACCACGATCTCTCTCAATCTCCGCAGCGTGCCTCACCCAAAATATTCTCATTTGTCCAGGCTGTGGAAGTGTCTTCCTGCCAATGATGTGCATCACTCCAGCTACACTTTGATCAAAAGTCTACAACTGACTAGATGTGTCCACCCTTGATGTGTCAGTAAATAAGAGAATGAACGAAGGAGCCATTGGCATTG
Source organism: Rhipicephalus microplus (assembly GCF_043290135.1). Lineage (NCBI taxonomy): Eukaryota > Metazoa > Arthropoda > Arachnida > Ixodida > Ixodidae > Rhipicephalus > Rhipicephalus microplus. Next base: position 199,694,868 of record NC_134703.1, on the reverse strand, counting down.
TATTAAGGATGAATTTTCCAGGGAAACTAGCTCTAGAATGCTTACCCATTCAGAGAGCAGCACGTTTATGGGCTTGTCTTTTCGACAGAAATGCCACTGCCGGTACCATCCTCAGCTGATCCCCACCTACTATGTATACTCGGGGACAACTTTCTGTGGCAATGAAGGGAAGGCTACATGGGCGGAGCTACTACTCCTGTGCTTCTCCGCGATGTAGTCCTCTTTGGCTCGCGTTTCGAGTGACAGCCACGTTCATGTGATTCCGCTGCACACAATGTTATACGCCTGCTTACACAGCCATTTGTGAGAGAAATTCGACACAAGCTCTTTCGGCGAGTCGACGAAATAGCTGGAGGGTGACGCGCGCTCACTTAAGGACGAAGACGCCATTTTGGTTGCGAGGTGCACGTAAAACATGCGTCATTTTTCACACGTGCAAAAACATGAAATTACTCTTCATAAAGCAACAATAAATAATGGTATCTCCTCCGTGCGTGCAGCATCTCTTTATAAACAGCATCTAGTGCAAAGTAGTGTTGTTCTTTTTGATTGCTTTAATGCGAAAAACACGGACGCATTCGTGGCACTATTTTCTAGAGTGGTGGCACATGCCCACTTTACCTCCGTAGCCTTCCCTTCATTGCCTCAGAAAGTAGTCCCCGAGTACAGTTGTGGGTGCCGTCCTCTTAAGAGGCGCTCCCTGCATACATTCCTTGTTTTTAATAAATCTTTGTTCATTTAAACCCCTTTGTAAGAGGCATGCTCTGGGCAAGATAAATTTAATAAACAGGGGACATTGTATGCATTTTCCTATCCCCTGTATTTTACTGTAGGGATACTGGTGTCTCTTACACTTATTTGTCTCTTATAAAGGGCTCGGCTGTACCATCATCAAGCCACGAACTAGTCTTCTGTTGTGTGTGTAATCACTGGGAATGTCAATATGTGGCTGCTACTACCGCAGCCCAACTAGAATTCTATTTATTGAGCATACCAGTCTCGTCATCAATCGCCAATGCCAAATTCTTATATAAATGCTGCACATCCTTGGCCCAGACAATCTGATGAACCAAGATTAAGCCACATAATAACCTGCAGGAGATGGGAAAATCTGTCTACAAGCTGCTGAAGGTCACTATCGCCGACATAGCATAAGAAAGTGACCAGCTGTTTTGCAGCGCAAGCTGCTATGAGCTTAGTACCAATGTTACTCAGTACAACAGCCAAATTTGGTGGTGATGTCTGCTGGCGTATGTTTCAGTCAGAGCTATAGCCCATAATTGGAAGAAAATATAAAAAAATTCACAGCATATTCACAACGTTACTAGATATTCACAGAATGAATGATGATTGGGGTGAAGTCTGTCTGTTCGTCTGTCAACTGCACGAAATCATTAACTGCGGTTGACTCTGGTTAATTCAAACTCGAAGGAACCTCTGAATTTGTATGAACTATCAAGAAGTTTGAACTATCAAAAGTTCTCAGATATACAACTGTGGGTGAGGTGACATCAAAGATTACGATTAGGCATTGATTTTATCTGATTTAAAAAATTTTAAGCGGTTTTAAAACCGAACTGTAGTAATGAACAGAAAGCAGAGGTGTAAGGTACCATCTACAAGTTCATCGGCAATTTACTGCTGATCAGACCTTTTAAAGAAATTGTTAACTGCCAACTGGTTTTTTGCTATGTGCCCTCAGCACAAAGCTCTCTATACCAATTGAGAAGCATCTCGGTTTACCGCATATGTGCTTCGATGCAAGCATTTGTTTACTAGCAAAGCCGTTTGCCTTGAAGGCCTGAGGCGCTTAGTTTTCATTTTTAGACTGTTAGCATTCTACAAGCACGCAAATTTTTAAATAGTAGTGCTGGGAAAGAAACAAATACTTTCTGGTATGAAACTGCAATAAGTATGAATTAACCGAATGACGGACTTTTACTTAAGAGGCTTTTAAGTACATTGAAAGAATAGAGGGCCTACCAAATAATTGAATTTTGTTTGAATTAACCGAAAGTATGAATTGTCGTAAGTGTACTTTATACGGAAACCACTAACTTCTAGTGATAACCACTAGAGATATCATTTCCAAGGACATATACACACAATTCCATCTAGTGAGAAATACACACACATGTATATATATATATATTGCAACGGGTTGTTTAACAAGCAGGAGTTGACTCGGCGAACGAAAGCTTTATTTAGCGCAAGGGCTAACTGAACGCAAGCCTGCGATCGCAGCAAGTCTTCTTCCTTTTCTATACTAGAGCTCGATGCCCACTGCCCTCGTGACAATCACCCCCGGGGCGATGAGGGAACCGTCCTGGCGACCTAAGGACAGGTGTACACACAAGGGTCATGGTATGGCTTGAGCCGAGAGATGTGTACAATTTCTTGTCCCTGAGGGCGGTTGTCCGGAGATGCATCCAGCGGCTTGACCAGGTAGTTGACAGGGGATGTTTGGCATACAACTCGATAAGGGCCATGGTACCTGGACGAACGCTTGTGGGAGAGTCCTGGAGAAGTAGAAGGAATCCATAACCACACCAGTGAGTTCGGAGCAAAGCTCATAGGCGTGGTTGACGCATCGTGGCGATGTTTTTGGCGCGTCTGGTCATGTGACGTGAACGCACGAGCAAGCTTCCGACATTCTTCAGCGTGTGCTGCTGCTCGAGAAACGGTAGTCATCTCTGGAGGGTCCGGTTGATAAGGAAGAATAGTATCCATTATTGATGATGGCTCGCGTCCATAAAGAAGAAAGAAAGGCAAAAATCCAGTGGTGCTTTGCGTTGCAGTGTTGTAAGCATATGTCACAAAAGGCAGTATGCTATCCCAATTTGACTGGTCGGGTGAAGCGTACTTGGCCAGCATATCCCCAAGTGTACGATTAAAACGCTCTGTCATCCCATTAGTTTGCGGATGATAGGCTGTGGTAGTGCGGTGTATGATGCGACACTCGCTCAACAACGCTTTGATGGCATCTTGGAGAAAAACGCGGCCGCGGTCGCTTAGTAACTCCCGAGGTGCTCCATGCCTTAAAACCAGGTTTTGCAGTATAAAACATGCAACGTCTTTTGCGGTAGCAGAAGGTAACGCAGCTGTTTCAGCGTACCGCGTTAGGTGGTCGATAGCGACAATGACCCAGCGGTCGCTACTCGAAGTATTAGGAAGCGGACCGTAAAGGTCGATTCCGACACGATCGAAAGCTCGTGCTGGACATGGCAACGGCTGCAAGGGACCTGTGGCATGCTGAGTGGGCATTTTGCGTCGCTGGCACGTAAGGCAAGACCTTATGTAACGGCGAACGAAACGGTACATACCGCGCCAGTAGTACCGCAGCTGCAAGCGAGTGTATGTTTTTAACACACCACCGTGGCCACATTGCGGATCATCGTGGAACGTGGCACATATGTCAGAGCGCAGATGTCGGGGAATGACGAGCAACCACTTACGGCCAATCGAGCTGTAGTTTCGGCGGTAAAGCAGGTTATCCCGAATAGCGAAGTGTCCTGCTTGACGGCGAAGCGTCCTGGAAACTGGAGCGGGCGTCCGGTTTGAGAGCAAGTCCAAAAGAGAAGAAATCCAAGCATCTTTGCGTTGCTCGGAAGGCATGTCCGAAATGCTGATGGCCAAGGCAGCACTGGTGGAGATAGGCGAGCCGACAGGCTCTGAAGTTAATGGTGAACGTGACAGGGCATCGGCGTCGGAATGCTTCCGGCCAGAACGGTAGATAACACGGATATCAAACTCTTGTAACCGCAATGCCCAACGAGCGAGCCGACCATTAGGCTCCTTCAGTGAAGATAACTAGCAAAGCGCATGGTGGTCTGTTACAATATCAAACGGACGTTCATATAAATAAGGCTGAAATTTTCCGATTGCCCAAATAATAGTGAGGCACTCCTTTTCAGTTACACTGTAATTCTTCTCGGCTTTACTGAGGGTGCGGCTGGCATAGGCAACGACGTACTCGTCAAAGCCACCCTTGCGTTGGGCCAGTATGGCCCCTAGCCCGACACCACTAGCGTCTGTATGAAGCTCTGTTGGAGCAGACGGATCGAAATGTCGCAGTATGGGAGGTGTGGTGAGGAGCCGTCAGAGTTCCTGAAATGCATCATTACACGCCTGCGACCACGCTGGCAAATCAGAACTTCCGGCAAGAAGATAGGTCAAGGGGGCAATAATGGAGGCGAAATGGCGGACGTAGCGCCGAAAGTAAGAACATAGGCCGATGAAGCTTCGAAGCTCTTTGATGGTGGTTGGCTTTGGGAACGCCGCGACTGCATTAAGTTTCATAGGGTCCGGGAGAATGGCGTCCTTAGAAACTACATAGCCGAGAATTATACAAGCTTGCGAGCGCCGAAGTGGCATTTCTTCAAGTTTAGTTGAAGTCCCGCCGTGGAAAGGCACGTAAGAACTTGCTCGAGGCGGCTGAGGTGGGTCGCTAAGTCTCTTGAAAATACCACAATGTCGTCCAAATAACAGAGGCACGTTTTCCATTTCAGACCTCGCAAGATGGTATTCATCATCCTTTCGAAAGTGGCAGGCGCATCCCAGAGGCCAAAGGGCATAACGGTGAATTCATATAGTCCATCTGGTGTTACAAAAGCTGTCTTCGGGCGGTCACCCTCTGCCATGGGCACCTGCCAGTAGCCGGAGCGTAAATATAACGAAGAAAAGAACTCTGCACCTTGTAGGCAGTCCAGAGCATCATCGATGCGCAGCAGAGGGTATACGTCATTGGGCGTTATCTTGTTGAGTCGGCGATAGTCAATGCAGAACCGGATGGATCCGTCTTTTTTCTTGACGAGAACAACCTGTGAAGCCCAGGGACTGTTGGAGGGCTCGATGATGCCACGTTTCAACATGTCGTTCACCTCGTTGATGACACGGCGTTCAGCAGATGACACACGGTACGGACGCTGTCTTAGCGAGGCTTGTTGACCGGTGTCAATACGGTGAACGACCGCAGAGGTTCGGCCTAAGCCTGACTGGTCAAGATCGAATGAAGAGTGAAAGCGGAGTAGAAGATTTATAATCTTTTCGCGCTGAGTTGGTGCGAGCTCAGAGTCGATGGCATCCAAGAATATGTCGAGAACATTATTAGGCGTGTTGGTAGGAGTGACAACACAAATTGGGAGCGAAACCGTAGAATCGGGTATAGTTGCCGGAAGAATGTACTCGTAAGGTTCGTAGCTTCCCAGGCATTCTCCACGTAGTAGGGATGACGGGCTGTCCGAGGGAGTGCACACATAAATAGCAGCGTGACCATTGCGAAAAACGACGACGGTAAACGGAACCATGATATTTCGACGGCACGCAAATGGGACCGATGGCATAAACAACACAGGCGATTTCGGAGGGGAGGCACACGACACCGAGACAACAACAGCTGAGAAAGGCGCAATGTCAACGTCAGAAGCAGCAAACACTCTACACGAAGCGCAATCGTCGGGGTCATAGCACGACACAGATGATGCGAATTCGGAACGAGCACAGTCGACCAAAGCAGAATTTGACAAAAGGAAGTCCCATCCTAGGATAACGTCATGCGAAGAACGGAATAAAACTACAAATGTGACGACGTACATCGCACCTTGAATGACGACTCATGCAGTGCACAAAGCTGAATATGATGGGACGTAGCTGTCTGCAAAGATAGGTCGGTAAGTTGCGCGGTCACTTTCTTCAAGTTTTGGCACAGTTTCTCGCTAATTACAGATGTGGCAGCTCCAGTGTCAACAAGTCCGTGCACCTTAATGCCATCAATATAGAGTTCGATTTTGTTCGGGGGACAGCAGTTAGGTCTTCAAATTTTCACTGCCCACGCAGTTCTTGCCTCCGGAACTGCGCCCGTCAGTTTTCCCCTCGCGGTGGGCTGTTGCGACGTAACATTGGAGAAATAGATCAACGAGGAGGAGAAGGTGAACGACTTGAGCCGGATGATCGGCGACCGGGACGTACGTCTAGAGGTGGATCGGCAGGAACGGGATATCGCGGCTGAGTGGGCATGTAACATGAAGCCCCTGCAATATCATGAGAAGGGAAGCTGCGACGACGGCAGTAACGAGCTACGTGGCCTGGAATGCTACATGAAAAGTATATCGGCCGATTATCCGGAGTGCGTCATTGGCTGACGGTAGGGGCACTGTTCGCTGAATAAGGTACCGTAAATGGTCGTGCAGGTGGCGGCGTCATATCAACGTTCTGAGCTGTTTCGTATACAGCCGGAGACGGGACGGTCAGCGAGTGGGAAGGTGGCGTCGACGAATAAACGTGGCGAGTAGCTTCGTAGGTGGCCGGAGGCGCTGGCGCACGTGGCCGAGCAACTGCGGCTGCATACGTTAGTGGTGCGGTAACAGTTGGAGCCTGAGCTGGTGGCAATGCTTCGGCAACTTGCGATAACCTGGCGAAGCGAGGGCGACAAGGGTGCCATTGGCTCGGTAGTTCTTGTGATTATAGATAGCTACCGGGCGACCTCCTCGCGTATGAATTGCTTTATGAGTGGCATCAACGCAGAGTGGTCGGCGGTGTCATGGCGATAGTCGAGGGATAAGATGTCCGCAGTTTCTTGAGCAGCGCAACGTGTAGAAGCGCGCTGCCTATGCAGCTCATCATAGCTTTGCCAGAGCTGAATCACCTCGGCAACCGTTTGCGGACTCTTCGCAGCCAGCATTTGGAATGCACCGTCGTCGATTCCTTTCATGATATTCTTGACCTTGCCTGCCTCAACCAGAGTCGAATCGACGAGCTTGCAGAGAAAGAGCGCATCTTCGATGTAGCTCGTGAAAGTTTCACCTGCTCTCTGTACTCTGCCCCGCAAGCGCTGTTCAGCAGCACGAAGGCGGCGGACAGCAGGACGGCCAAAGACTTCCGAGAGGGTTTTTGCCAATTCCGACCAGGTACTGAAATCACTTTGATGATTCCTGTACCATAGTTTTGCCACGTCGGTCAGGTAAAAAAACTCCCAAGCATTTCCCCGAGGGTGAACATGGTTAAGTGTGAATGCACGGGGTGATGCTATGAGGGGGAGAGAGAGAGAGAAAACATTTATTGAAAGAAGCTTGTGAGTGAAGGTGGGAGCTAGGGTCCAACCCTCTGGCTTGGACAGCCCGCCGAGCTCGAGCGACGAGTTGACGCTGCTCGACCAGGTCCGGCTGGGAGATCGCAGCCTCCCACGCTTCACTGAGGAGTTCTTGGTCCGCATCTGGTGCTGCTGCTCGTAGTATTGGGACGCTTACTTTGCACTGCAGTAGGAGGTGCGCCAGAGTGTCTGCCACATTACAGTGAGGGCAGATGTAGCTGTGAAACGTTGGCCTCATATGGTGCAATAGTACGCCGTGTGTGAACGTGTTGCTTTGAAGACGCCTATAGTCAATCCCTTTGTCTCTTGTGAGTTTTGGATGTGGTGGGGGGTATAACCTGCGTTCGAGCCGATAATGTTGCAGTAATGCATGGTACGTTAGTGGTATGGCTTCTCTTGTCTCTGATTCTGTTGTTGAGTGGGAGGTGCCTCGGATCTTGTATGGGAATGCCCGGTTGACGCATTCGCGGGCTGCGGTGTGTGCCGCTTCATTTCCCTCGAGACCGTCATGACCCGGAATCCACACGATGCATGCGTAGGGAGGAGGATTGTCCATGCGCTTTAGTAGCCTAATCGCCACCGTGGAGACCCTGCCTTTCAGATAGTTCCGTGCTGCTGTTTGTGAGCCGGTAAAGACCACGATGGGATCCTCACTCGTCTGGGTGGCGAGTGCTAGTGCTATAGCAGCCTCTTCAGCTGTTTCCGCACGTTTGGCGAGGATAGTACGCCGATGCCAGTACCGCGCCCTTGTAATCTGCGACGGTAATCGCGAAGGCATTACGTCTCGGATATTTGGCTGCGTCCACGTATCGCGCCTGCGGGTCATTGCTATGTTTTTTCCGGATCATGTTAACCCTGGCGAGCCGCTTTTCTCGGTGATGTTGAGGATGCATGTTCCGAGGAATCTGCTGAATTTTAAGGCTTTCTCGCCGCTGTGACGGTATTTTGCTTTTGCGTTCTTCGTTGGGTTCTAGAGTGGTCTGGTATCCTGTGCGTCGAAGGACGGCTTGCCCTGTGAGTGACAGCTTGAGTCTCTCGACCTGGTTGATGAGGTGTGCTTCGGTGAGTTCTTCCCACGTATTATGAACTCCCATGCGAAACAGTCGGTCAGTGGAGGCGGTAGTGGTGGTGGTGGTAAAAAACATTTATTTCAGAAAAAGTCTACTAGAGAGTGCCGACGTGGCCCATCGGCGTGCTAGAGTGGCAAGACCCTATTCCGGGACGCCAGTGGAGCTGGAAGCTGCCCGTGCGCGCTCCACCAAGGAGCGTTGTGCAGCCAAGGTAGAGCAGCCGAGCAGGAGCTCCTCCCAAGCCTCTCTAGTTCGGATAGGAAAAGGGGATTAGAAAGGGATGGGATTAACTGGGCACGATGCTACGACGTGATATGTGTCGGCGAGGACATGACAGGTCGAGCAGGTGCCACTGATTTCCGGCAAAAAGTGCCTGGCGACCGCCGGACTGATAAAGGTGTTTGTCTGCAGGCGGCGTAGCAGTCGTTCGTCCGCTTTCTCCAAACCACGTGCGGGGTCCGGGTAGAGGCGGCGCGAAGCCCGGTAATAAGCCAAAATTTCGCGAAAGCGCGTCAGGTTGGTATTGCCAGATTCCGTCTCGGGACATGGAGGGGCAACGGCCCGGACAGGAGAAGCGTGGGAAGCGGCATTTGCCGCCTCGTTACCGGGCAGGCCCGAGTGGCCTGGGGTCCAGACTATACGAATGGGATGAGGGTTAAAGCGCCAAGAGGCTGCCCGTAGCAGGCTAGCCGCCAGTGGAGCAATGGAACCCTGAAGGTACTGAGAACAGGCCGAGCACGAGTCCGTCAGGATGGTGCGTGAGGCAGGGTATGAGGCGGCCAAAGCTATGGCAACCTCGTCAGCGTGCGTTACTGTGTCTGCTCGAAAGGAGAGGCCACCTACGTGTTTGCCCTCTGTAATCACGGCAGCCGTGAAGTGACCCGAGGGGGAGGGACCCGAGACGTCCACGTAGAAAACACCAGGACGATCGGAGTGTCGCGTATGAAGGGCCGCGGCGCGTGCTAGTCTACGGCCAGGATGGAGGTCGGGGTTCATATTACGGGGTAGAGGTTCCACCCATAGCTTTTGACGCCAGAGCTCTGGTACCGGCTGCAGAGGGTCTTGGTCAGATATCGGGTTAAGGCCAAGTCTGTGTAGAAGACGGCGCCCTGAAGGCGTCTGCGACAGTCGATTGATTTGGTTAACGCGATGAGCTTCGCGCATCTCTGCAAAGGTGTTGTGTACCCCCAGATCCGCGAATCGGCTGTTGGAAGTTGCAATAGGTAGGTCCAGAGCGCGTTTGTATACTGAACGAAGAAGGACGTCCAGCTGGTGCTCGTGTCGACGACGCAGGCGAAGGTAAGGCAAGGCGTAGAGGACGCGACTGGTCACAAACGCGTGGGCCAATCGGAGGGACTGAGACCCGCGGAGGCCGCCGCGCTTGGTAGAAACTCGCCGTATCATGCGGCTCACCTGTTCGCTGGTGCGTCTGAGGCCTGCTATTGTGCCCTTTGGATCCAAGGACGATGTGAGGTGAAGGCCAAGAACCCGAATATTTTGCACTGACGGGACGGGCCCGGACGGAAGAAAAATTTGAGGTGGCGGTAGCGGAGAGACTGAAAGAAGAGCCGATTTAGCTGGAGAGCACTCCAGGCCGCATGAACCTGCGTAGGTGTCCACCAGAAGGGCAGCCTTTTGCAGGCGTTCTTCGATTTCCGCTAAGGAGCCGGTGTTGGTCTAGATTGTGATATCGTCCGCATATAGCGCGTGTTGTATTCCCTCGACCTCGCTTAGTAGAGAGGGGAGGTTCATCATCGCCAGGTTAAAAAGCAGAGGAGACAGGACTGCCCCTTGAGGTGTAACCCGCGTGCCTAATAAGTACGGGCCGTGTTCGGTAGAATTAAGGCGAATGAAGGCGATGCGATGTCATAGAAAGGCGCGAATGTAGTTGAAAGTCTTCTGCCCGCAGTTTGTGGTAGACAGGTTAGTGAGTATAGTGCTGCGTTTGACGTTGTCGAACGCCCCGCGGAGATCGAGAGCGAGCACGGCTTTATCGTTATGGCGCATAGTAGTCGGCTCTATGATATCGTGTTGAAGCTGGAGCAGGACGTCCTGCGCCGACAGATGCGGGCGAAAGCCAAACATCGTGTCGGCAAAGGTCCTCCTGGCCTCCAAGTAGGCGGAAAGGCGTTCGCGAACCATGGTTTCCATGAGTTTGCCTGCGCAAGACGTAAGTGAGATGGGTCTCAGTGCCTCAATACTAACGGACTTTGCCGATTTGGGAATGAATGTCACGACCGATGTGGTCCATTCCGTTGGAAGCGGAGAGCCGTCCCATATCGAATTTATAAGATGGAGTAGCGAGAGGTGTGCTTGGTCGGGAAGATTTGCCAGGAGTGATACTGTGATTCCGTCGCGTCCAGGGGCCGTGCCCCGTCGCATTTTCGTGAGTGCAAATCGTAAATCAGAAAGCGTGTATGGGGCGTCGAGGTCGGTGTTAGGGGCGCCGGAATACGTATATGCTGGGCCTGCGGGATCAATTGTGCGGCAGATGTAGCGGTCACAAAGTTATCACGCGAGTTCATCCGTAGTGCCCTGAAAGGCATGCAGAACACGGTGGAGCTGGCGTTGCATTTCTCCCCTGGTGGTGGAGGGATCGAGAAGGCTTCTAAAGAGTCGCCATGCACTCTTAGAGCTCATCTGGTTTGCAGCCTTCGAACAGGTGTCTGCCCAGTTAGCATCGGAAAGTTGTGCGGAGTATGCGGCCGCCTCTGCAGTGAGCGCCTCAATGCGCGCGCGAAGTTTCCGATTAAGTTTGTTGCGTTTCCAGCGCCTTATGAGCCCGCGGCGAGCGTGCCAAAGATGTAGGAGGTGTGGATAGATTGCAGGAGTCAGAGGTTGCAAGGGTGCGAGTGTTCGCTTGTTTCATATGGAGAGCGTATGATGCCCACGCTGCATATTCGGTCGAGGAGAGGCCGGCGGGGAATGGTTGCATTCTGAACTGAGTCCAATCGGTGAGACGGGCTTGGCCCCAGTGTTGGCGCATTTTCTGCTGCAGTGTGAACGAAATGCGAAGTAAAAAGTGATCGCTGCCCAGGGTTTCGCCTAAATTTTCCCATGTAGCATCGCGGATGTGACGGGTGAGGGAGAGGTCAGGGCATGTGTCTCGCGTGACCGAGTTGCCGGAACGTGTGAGTTGTGCCGGATCGGTAAGAAGCGTCAGGCTCAGCGAGGAAATGAGCTCCTTGAGCTCTCTGCCCCGGGCCTTCTCATAATGGTAACCCCAGTGAGGGCTGGGGGCATTAAAGTCCCCGACAATCACCAGTGGTTGTCGGGCCGCTATACGCAGCGCCCGATGGAAGAGGTGCGCAAACGAAGCCCTCGCAAGGCGAGGGGGACAGTACACGTTTAAGATATGTATTGATGGTTGGCCCCTCCGCTGAGACAGCACTGATATCATGCAGTAGTCGTAAGGAAGATCCAGATCGAGGTCAATCTGTATCGCCGTGTAAGCTTTATGCACGAGGAGGCATGTGGTGGTGCCGCCTACATAGGAGCAGTATCCAGAAAGGGATGGAGCAGGGCCAGATTCTTGGAGCGCCAAGACGGCCGGCTGAGAGCCAAGTGAGCTGAGGAAAAGGGAAAGATGTGAACGCTTTCGCCTGTTCCCGAAGCCTCCAGGGTTCCATTGTATGATCTCGAATTTAGACGCAATGTTTGAACGGGACGTACGATTGGTAGCCATCGTGACTGTCTTAGGTTTTATATTTGGTCCTCCATGTCCCGCTCGGAATCCTCAGAGGCAGGGAGGGGCACGGAGGCCGGATTGTCCGACGGCGTGGTGGTGATAGCCACCTTACGACGACGCCGTAGAGCTGTACCCTCACTGCTCACCGAGCAGGAGCGGCAACGCGATGCCTTGGGTTGAAACTGGGTGATTGCCCAGGCTTGAATAGCCTGGATAACCTCTACTACTATGCGTTGGACCGAGAAGCTGGTGAGGAGGTGATTGATCGAAGCTTCGACGCGCGTGAGGCGTTCCTCTACGCGCGGGGTGCGTGGAGGCGGCTGGCGGCAGTCCTAGGGCAAGCTTTGTAGCCTTTCGTATCAGCAGATGAAGCTTTTGTTTTCCCGCTGTCTTCAGGTTGAGGTAGGGAGTTCCGTACGTCATGCGGCTGTAAAGGAGAGCTTGTATCATTTTTAGTGTGTCGTGCGCTTTGAAGCCACTGCGGCAATTAGCCACCCTTCGGATTAGGTGGGTGAGCTGTGTCACAGTGTTCTCCAGCCGGGGTAGGGCAGCGGAGCCAGACCCATCTTTATATATGTGTAGTCCAAGGACTCGAAGCGTGTCAACTTGTGGTATTTGGACTCCCTGTAGAAAGACTTGTGGGTCAGGAGTGTCGTAGCTCGGTGGTTTACCCCGGGTGCATGCCGCAAGTACTAACAATTCCGACTTTTCCGGAGCACATTGGAGGCCGCAGGTCTTGAGATATCCTTCAGTGATGTTAACCACCTCTTGAAGTCAGTCCTCCTGTTCACCCGTGCTTGAACCTCTTGTCCACATAGTGATATCATCGGCGTATAACGCGTGATGTATCCCAGGGACAGCGTCCAAGAGACGTGGGAGCTTAAGGAGGGCTAAGTTGAAAAGCACTGGTGATATCACTGAGCCCTGCGGCGCGCCTTTGATAGGGAGTTGAAAAAGCTCGCTCCTGATATTGACAATCCCTACAGTGGCAGTGGCGTTGGTGAGGAAAGCCAGCATATAGGCGTATGTCTTGGCACCGCAGCCGACATCTTCCAGGCTACGCAGAATGGCTTCGTGGCTCACATTGTCAAATGCGCCCTTTACGTCCAAAGCTAGAACAGATGACTTACTGTGCTTGCTCAAGCGGAGAAGAATATCTTCCTTTATCTGCAAGAGGACGTCTTGTGTGCTGAGCATTTGGCGGAAGCCGAACATGGTGTTCGGATAGTGACCATTGTCTTCGAGATGTGTGGTGAGCCGCTCGTTTACCATGTGCTCAAAGAGTTTCCCAGCGCAAGATGTAAGGGAAATGGGACGAAGATTCGCAATCGAGATTGGCTTGTTTGGCTTGGGTACCATGGTCACCTCTGAGTGCTTCCAGGCTTGTGGTAGCTCGCCCTTCCTCCAGCAGTCGTTATAGTGCCGAAGGAGCGCCGTCAACGCCCGGGGCGGTAGCTGTCGTAGGTGCTTATTGGTCACTCCGTCTTTTCCCAGGCTCGTGTTGCGCGTAAGCTTAGCAAGGGCCGCGTGTAGCTCTGCCAGCGTGAAAGGCTGGTCTAGTGCTTCGTTCGGTGCTCCTCGGTACTCCCTGGGCGTCGAACTGTTGATGGAGGTAGCTTGCTGGTTAACCGAGCCACAAAGTTTTGCTTGAAGTTCTTGGAGTAGCTGGTGCTGTGTGTCCTCATAGTAGTGTATGAGCCGCTGAATTGTATTTCTTTGATTAGTTTTGGTGTGGGTGTCGTCAATCAGGGTTCGAAGAATGCGCCAAGTCTTCTTTGTGCTCAATGTCCCTTGAAGTTTGTCGCAGAAGGACCGCCAGTTCTGGCTCGCAAGGTTTTCGGTGTACTCCTGTGCCTGTCTAGTGAGTACGGCGATGCGGCGCTTCAGCTTGCGGTTGAGCTTTTGCCGTTGCCATCGTTTAATAAGCGATCTTCGAGCTTCCCATAGGTGAAGGAGATGATTATCGACTGCCGGATTGTCCTCGTTCAAGTGTATCGTTTTGGTATGTCCGTCAGCAACACTTACAATACTGTTTAACCAGGCTTCAATGTCTTCGATAGTCGAATCATCATCAAGCTCATTCCTGTAGGCGGTCCAGTCCGTGAGCCGAGCTTTTCCTGTCTTGAGCGAGCGGTGAGCCTGTTCGACCTCTATTTGAATTATGTGATGTTCACTCCCTAGAGTGTCTGGTAGCCTTGTCCACGTTGCGTTGTGCACGTCTCTAGTGAACGTGAGATCAGGATTAGTATCCCTCGAGACGCTGTTGCCAACTCGGGTTGGATGGAGCAAGTCATTCCACAGCGTCAGACCGTGTTGCTGCGCAGCGTCGTGAACACGCGCCCCCTTCTTGGTGGTGCTGTGATAGCCCCAGGCCGCGTGTGGGGCATTGAAGTCCCCAACTATGAGGAGAGACGCGCTTGGACGCCGAAGCGAGCGGACGCGTGTCGCATGCGCTCCGCCGAACGTGTGCTCTCGTTGACCGGATTACTTCGATATCGTCGCCGGCACTGTGTCGGATCATCAAGTTTTAACTGTCCTGGGAACCGCACACCCTTCCCGAGGCTGTAGAGCATCTCCATTTTGCTCTATCGCCTTCAGAAGAACCCATGTGAGCGCTGGGCCGCTGGGCCTAAGCGTCGACCCAGCTCACCTGTGCGAGTACGGGTGACTAGGCCTAACGGCGGGACCCCTTCCACAACAATATGGACGCTAGCACTACGCCCACTGCCGACGTGACTACTACCGGATGCGTTCAACCTGCATTCAGCCCCAACGACACCCATGTTAACACGGAATCTCTCGACCTCGACGAGCTCACCTCGGCAAGCGAAGATGAAGTTGCCGTGCACCATCCTACATCGTCAGCATCGCTGGGACCGGCGAGCGACACCGACGCCAACTGGAAACTGGCGATTTCCCGTCGCCAGCGTCAACGCCAGAAAAAATTCGACAAAGCTCGAGCGGAATTGATGCAGCCGGCCGGTCCTGCAAGCACTCCACCCAGCCACGTCAACGCCGGGGCAGCTGCGGGTGCGAGCGCTCCTGCTGCGCAGGCAGACGCGCCCGGCGTCGCACCGGCGCGAACACCACCACCCTTAACGAAGCCGCGCCAGCTACGACGGAAGCTGCCGCCGCTTCTACGCGCGGACATAAAGATCATCATGCGCCCGAAAAAGGGCCTGGCCATTCGGAACTTCACTACGCATCAAATCTCCCGAGCCGTAGCACTGGCGGGCAATTCACGACAACATTGTACTGCTGATCATTTCATTATACCTACTCGCCCCGGGTCGAACATCATCATTGCCAGCACGCCACATGTTGAGACGGCCGAAATTCTTCGTCGGATCACCACCCTTACGCTTGAGAGGAAGACCTACGAATTCAATACCTATGTGGCGGCCCCTGAGGGCACCTTGCGGGGAGTTATTCATGGGATAGACCCTGGCACAACTCCGGAAGAACTCACCGCCAACCTCCGCGTGCGCACGCAGGGAGTGACAGTGCACAGTGCACGAATGCTTGGTGCTACCAAATCTGCCGTGATCACTTTTGAAGGCCCCCTTCTGCCCTGATATGTACTGTATTACGGTGGGGAGGTGGCCTGCCATCCGTACAAGCCGACGCGACAAGCCTGCCAAGTCTGCTTACAACCGGGGCACCGCTCAGACGTATGCCCCACGCCAAACACTCCCGTGTGTCGGCAGTGTGGTATCCTCAACTCCGTTGACGGTCTCTCAAATGTCACTTGTGTGGAGATGCCCACTTAACGGGCGCGAAAGAGTGCTCTCAGAGACTGAAGGCCCCGCGCCCACGGCCACCTCCTCAACCAGCAGCACCAGCCAGGGGTCGCAACCCCCATCGTAACCCACCCACTCCCAAACGTAGGTGGTTCAGCAAGGAAAACGAGACCTCATGCAGCCACTCCCGCTCACGCTCGAGGTCACAGTCCTTCCCGCCCCTCCCTTCTGTGGAACCTGGCCAACAGCAGCAACCACAGCAGCGACAAAATCCGAAGAACCAGATGACCAAGGGGCAGCAGCAGCAACCCACCTGTCAACAGTCCCAGCACGCCTCCAGCAAGCATAATGAGAAGCCCAATCCCACTCCATCAGCCGGTGCCGACAATAAGGTGAGCTGGTCAGCAAATGTAGATCCTCCCATCGCTCCACTCAATACCCTGTCCACCGCATACGAACACCTTCTCGCGGAAAACATAAAACTCAAACAGGAGCTGGCGGCCGTCAGGGCACGTCAAGCAAAGGACAGTTCTCAACTTCAAGCCCTAATGGCACGTCTTGGATCGCTGCCCGACTCCCCCGAAAAAAACCCTCCAACCTCCCCCAAGAGACAGAAGACCCCTAAAACGGCGCTATCAATTCCTGCTGCGTCGGGCACCACAGTCACACGCGAAGAGTTACGCGAAATGCTCTCAACGCTCGCGCAGCAGCTATCGCAACAATTCAGTGCCGTGTTCACGCAGTTCGGAGAACGCCTCGACTCTCTCGAGACACGCTTCGAGGCGCAAATTGCTGAAACAGGCGAAAACATACGCAGGAAGAGGGCCACTCGTAGCTCGCACGCCACGACAGATCAAGGTTACCATAGACTAGGATTGGAATCACATGCATGCGAAATCCTCGCTACCCCCGCATTGACACCCAGCGCCCTCACCCTCACTCCTACATCGGCGTCGCAAGCCGAGATTCCGATACCCACGCCTTTCCACTCAACGAATTAACCATGGGCAGCACAGCCCCACTCATTGGCGAACATTTAGAAGTCTGGCAATGGAACTGCCGCGGCTTCCGCAGAAAGCGGAGCCTCCTCCAACAGTACATTAACACACACATTGCTCGGCCAGATGTCATAGCGCTTCAGGAGCCCGGAACGCCACCCATATTTTCAGGTTATGAGTCCTATAATAGTCAAACAAAGGGCAAAGCGGCCATCCTGATTGACAAAGCGCTAACCGCAGTTGGCTTAGACAATATCCCAGACACCAACATAGAACATGTGATTGTGGAGCTAGTTCTCAGGCAAAAAAAGAAAGGAGAAAAGCGAAGTATCATCATTGTCAACGTATATAGCGCCCCAAAGCAAAAAAACACTGATTTCCATGCCCTCGTCCAAGGTGCCTGCCGATTGGCCCAGGGAAAAGAACTCTTACTGCTCGGCGACTTCAACGCTCTCGACGAACGCTGGGGTTACAACCGTTCGGATGTCAAAGGCAAACAGCTTGCGGCTGCCACTGAAAAATTTCAGCTTGAACTGCTTACGGATCCCGCGTTCCCTACCCGGATCGGCAACAGTGTGTGCAGGGACACTTGCCCCGATCTCACCTTCGCCCGTGGCCGTGCAAACTATAACTGGGACAACCTGCAGGAATCCTTGGGCAGCGACCACTTCATTCTCCGCACAAAAGTTACAGAGAGCGCAGCGCGTCGGTCTATTGGAGAAGCACGCATCACAAACTGGGACGCCTTTCGTCGTGAGAGCGAATATTCACTCGACAGCCTCACAAGCCTCACCGACTGGTGCACCCAACTTAAAGAAATTCGAGAGCGTTGAACCACCACCATTAACAGAACACCTGCACTGCCGGAAGTGGACGGCCATCTGCTACATCTGTGGGAAGCCCGAAGGAGCCTCATCCGCAGATGGAGGACGCAAAAACATAACCGACGCCTCAAGCTAAGGATCGCCACACTCACCACTCAGGCAGAGCAGTACGCTACAGAACTGGCGCGACTCAATTGGGCCCAGTTTAGCGACTCTCTTCGAGGCTCATTGGGCACGGCCCGCACGTGGCACATTTTGCACGCTTTGATGGACCCAACTCGCACAAAAAATGAGACGAATAAGTCAGCCATGCGCCTCATACACGCCTTTGAGGGTACTGACGATGAGCTGCTGGATCAAGTCCGGCGAAAATGCTTTGGCGATTTCTACCCACCCGCATCTCAAGCGTCGTATCGTGGACGTGCCAATGACACTCTCGACCGACCAATAACGGTGGACGAAGTTTACGCAGCCATTCGCAGCAGCAATCGCAACACAGCTGCTGGGGCAGACGGAATCACGTACTCCCTCATCAGGAACTTCAACGACAGCGCCGTACAAGAAATCACGGCGTTTTTCAATGATCATTGGCAACGTGGCACGCTTCCTCCTGAATGGAAGCACGCGGAGGTCATAATGATACCGAAGCCGGGCAAAAAACTTCAGATCGAAAACCTCCGACCAATATCCATCACTTCCTGCCTTGGTAGACTCTTCGAGCGCGTCATCACTAATCGCGTGCAAGATTACCTCGAAGACAATGACCTTTTCCCGCACTCAATGTACGGGTTCCGGGCACATCTTTCAACGCAAGATGTACTGCTACAATTAAAAGAAGTCATTGATAACGCCCCCCAGCAAGGAGAAAACATTATCTTGACTTTAGACATTAAGGGCGCATTTGATAACGTTAGCCACCAGGCCATACTTGAGGGCCTCGAGGCCCTTCATTGTGGGCAGCGCGTCTACAGTTATGTTCACGCCTTCTTGTCGGACCGCACTGCCACAGTCGGTCTCGGCTCCATCCGATCAGATGTTATCAAGGTTCCAAACAAGGGCACCCCGCAGGGCTCAGGGATTTCCCCGCTTCTCTTTAATGTAGCTATGGTTGGCCTGGCACATGAACTCCACCGCATCGATGGCATCCATCACGCAATGTATGCGGACGATATCACCGTCTGGGCCACGCGGGGGTCCCTTGGAGAAAAAGAATATAACCTGCAGCAGGCAGCCACATGCGTCGAACAATACGCGCAGGCACGAGGCCTGGCCTGTGCAACAGAAAAATCTGAGCTTCTACGAATTTATCGACGCAAGCTCCCACCATCGACGCAGAACAACCAAGGCTCCCGCCTCCAGGTTGTCCTTGCTGGCAAACAAATCCCAGAGAAATCCACCATTCGAATATTAGGCATGTGGGTACAGTCGAACCGCCATGTGAATCACACACTTTCCCTTCTCCGCACCACTACACTGCAAGTGGCCTGAATGATATCTCGGGTAGCCACTCGTCGCCATGGCATGCGCGAGAAGGACACCCTGAAACTCATACGTAGCCTCGTGGTCAGTAGGGTGACATACAGTTTGCCCTACCAACGCCTCACCAAGAGCGAACAGGGCCAAGTAGACGCAATGCTCCGCAAGGCCTACAAAGCGGCACTCAAGCTACCACCGGGTACTCCTTCTAGCAAGCTCCTCGCATTGGGCCTACACAACACCTTTGAAGAACTTTGTGAAGCGCAACTCGCCACACAACTGCAACGGCTCAAGCAAACACCTACAGGCCGTGACCTGCTCCTACGCCTCGGCTACATCAGCCAGTTTCACGACGCAGCTCGTCGCAAGCCCATTCCGGACCAACTTCGTGCCACTTATAAGGTCGCTCCCATCCCCCGCAATATGGATCCCCGACTACATCAGGGCCGGAGGGAAGCCAGAGTGGAAGCCCTCGAGCGAACTTATGCACACAAAAACACTACGTACTATGTTGACGCCGCCAACTACGACCATGCAAACAATAAGGCCACAGTCGTGGACTCACAGAACGTACCAGCGCTTCCGTGCGGTGTCGCAACATCACCGATGCTGAAGAAACTGCCATCGCGCTCGCTCTCGCCCTCGGCTACAGACAACGAAGGTCGCTGACAGTTCTCACGGACTCTCAAGCAGCTTGCCGCAACTACCTACAGGGGCGCATCAGCCAACCCGCTCTCAGCGTCATCATGAGCGTTACAGACACTGGCGAGCATTCCATTACACATCCACTCAGAATTTGGCATCGGATTATATGGACTCCGGGCCACATGGGACTGGAGGGGAATCAGGCAGCGGATAGGGTAGCTCGAGGGTATGCGAGCCGAGCACCTTCCAACTCCGCCCCTGAGGAACTCGTTCCGGTCCCTTGCGACTATTCGGCCATCCTAAACCATTACAGAGGACTTAGGAAAGCTTATTCGCTACCACACCGAACACTAAATAAAGAGGAATCGGTCAGCTGGAGGCAAATTCAAACCGGCACGTTTCCAAATTTGCACATCCTGAGTAAAATGCACCCCTCGGCATACTCTCCTCTCTGCCCGTGGTGTTCAGCTAAAGCCACTCTGTACCACGTCACGTGGGAGTGTCAGGCCATTACAGCCTTACAACCAGTACAAAATCCAACAGCGGTGTGATGGGAGGAGCTGCTGGCCAGCGAGAACCTGGGAGATCAATTGAGTCTGATCAACCGGGCCCGCAGAGCGGCTGCTGCAAGCGGAGCCCTAAACTAAGGGCCCCCCCCCCCCCTACCGCAAGCCAAGCATGTCCGACTACTCGGAGCTTCTCCGCAGAAAATTTCATGTAAATAAATAAATAAATATGTTTCCACCACCACCCAACTATGACGAGTAGGTTGCCGTTAACCATTTGACGGAGCTCGTGGGCGAAATGGTCGTATTGGTGTAACATCTCCCGCGGAGGGCTGTAAAGGTTGGCCAGGTATAAGCTTTGTTGAGTCTTCCGAGTGGGGATTATCTCCACGATGGTGTGTTCGATGCCAATGTCTTCAATTTCATGAGCCTGTGCGGTTAGAGTCTTCTTGACTAGAATTGCGGTGCGGGGTGAGCATGTGAGAGTGCTGTAGCCAGGGAGCTTGATTTTTTCTGTGTGGGTTTCCTGCAACGCGATCATATCTGGATTATTTGTTTTAACATATTCTTGCAAGTTTGCAGAACGAGGTCTGTAGGATCTGCAATTCCATTGCCAAATTCCAAGAGTGGGGAGTGGCTCAGACTGTCTATGTGTGGGAGCTGCCATTCTGGCAGTTGATTCCCGCCTGGTGCCGGTCGTTTGGTGCTGTAGATCGAATTTCCGCTGCAGTTTCATTCCCTAAAGTTTTTCGCTATTTCCACTTGGTCCCTGATTGCTCCACCAGCTGCTCATGGGTAACGAATTTTTTGTATGCATATGTTATGAAGTTATGCTGTTGTGCCATGAAGCCATCAAGCTTGGCGTCGAGCGTGCTTACAGTACGGGTCAGTGAATCTACCTTTTCCATAATTTTAGTAACCACTTTCTCTATGGTTGTGTCTATGGATGCGAGGAGTTTCGCAGTGAGGGCTTTCTCGAAAGCTTCAAGGCGTCGTTCGACGAGGTCGAGCATCTTCGCTTCATGTGCTTGCAGCCTTTCTTCTACCCGCTTCATTATTCTGGCTTCCGTCTGTTTGAGTATGCTGTCGTCAAGTTCTAGTGTGCTGGTGGGCGTTGTTGTACCCTCCGTTGTAGATCTTGGACTTTATTTTCTAGAGCCCGGATGGTCGCTGTCTGAGCAGGCGAGATGGTCGAGGCACTTGTAGTATTTAGAGAACTGGGCCCGTCACTACCGGTCACCGCAGCGGCGTAACTGATTCCCCTACGGAGCGAGACCGTGATGGCGTGCGGGATCCAGAGCGACGTTTTTTCTTAGAGCGAGAGCGACTTCGGTCAAATTTTGGGGGAAAAGAGGGGGCCCGTGAAATTTCTGGTGTGATAACTGACCCGGGTAAATCATTGGTGCAAGCACTCCAGTGATTCTCACGGGCGCGGGCGTTATCGAGCTGGTGGCGTCTTACTTGATAAGGAGGGGGTTGCTGCGGAGTTTCTTTTTGCATTCCTTTCCAGCAGTCTCATGGTCTTCTCCGCAGATCTTGCACATCGGTTGGCAGTCATGCGATTCTGTGTCCTTGTCGTGGCCGCATTTGTAGCACAAGTTCGCTTTCGGCTGAGGGCAGATGTCTTGTCGGTGACATAGGGCTCCGCAGGTTCGGCAATATTGGATGGACTTCCGGTATGGCTTGCATCGGTAGTCTCCACTGAGGTACGTCACGTAAAAAGGAACGTGCTGCCCGTCGAAAGTGATAACTGCAGCTGTGGAAGATTCCAGCATGCGCGTGCCAAGGACGTGGTATCTTGGGTCTACGCGAAGTCCTGCAACAATCTCTGTGGGGCTTGTTCCAGGTTCGAGGCCGTAGATCACTCCGCGGCACACATAATCGGGGTGTCGAATGTGCGGATTCACTTGATATATTACTCCACCGAGCTGTATAGCATTTATACTTTGCAGTTTGGAAGCTCGTTCAGTACTTGCTGTGCTTGCGATGATCACATTCTCTACTTTTTGCACCTGCACTCGCACATGGTCATAGAAGTCCTGCTGGGCCAAGCCACTGGATCTTCCGATGGCCTGTGTAACCTCGATGAGTGTTCGTTTTGAGAGATCTAGTCCTGGTTGCGGGCGGAATACAATTTTGAAGTCATCAGTAGGGAATGGCCGCATCCTAGTGCTGCGTTGACGTTGCGGTTGAGATTCGGCGTCTGGCTTCACAGGTTGCGTAGCTCGTTCTTCGGCTGACCAGCCTTTACGGCCAGCTTGAAGCCACTCAATGTGGGCTTTGCCTGTCGTTTTGCCGCTATTTTCATCAAACGTCCATTGTGATGCCGTTCTTGAGTTACCCTCCGTGTTGTCCACTTGCATCGTACTCGGGTTTTCTTGACGTGGGTTAGGCGTCAGCGTTTCCATGAGAGCACTAGCTCTTTACCTCAGACGCTGCGTCTCTGTGTTGCGCGAGCAGCGTGCTCGTGCACCTACGAGACGCTGGCGTCCAGCTCGTTTCGCAGGCCCGACCTCGTGCCACAGCGGCGTTCGCGTGCAGCGCGTCCTCTGAATTCCTTGGCGATGTTGCGTCCCAGCGAGCAGGAACAATATGTTTAGAGTTCAATATCTAGCAAAAAAAGTACACTCACTGCCATGAGTCTGGTGTCAAACGATGCCTTGCAACGTGAGGAATTCCAGGTCACTAAACGCGAGCAGTGTCCAGGCAAGGTTGCACAGAAAATAGCAATAAGAGCAGGAGCCCATGTGAGGTGCGACTACACACCTCAGCCCCCTGGCGGCTTTTCTATGAGGGGGAGTAAAGTTAAAATCCGTCGTCTTGACGCCGGCCTTCATCGCCCTTCTCCGCCTGACGCTTGCGTTGTCGTTCCGCTTCTTGGGCCGCGTTCGCGGCTCGATGCTGACGCCTCATCTCGGTCTCACGAGCGCACAATTCACCATCCGCTGCACGCTTCGCCCGCTCCTCCTCGGCCTCGCGAGCGCGAAGTTCGGCATCCGCTGCACGCTTCGCCCGCTTGCACTCGGTCTCACGAGCCCTTCGCAGCGCCGCCTTGTCTTCCAACGTCGGCGAAACCACCGCGGTACCGCCACCTCCAACGACGGGTGCAGTGCTGGCATTCGGTTGTACTGCATTCGTTGTTGATGGTAGCGTTGCCTCCGGGACATCCATCGCACGACCCGCTCTCGACGGGAGACTGAGAGAGAAGGCGGGCGCGAGAGAGAGAGAGGGGTGCGCGCGCAGCTGCTGCGAGCGAAGGGGGAGGGAGACGCGCGCAGCGGTGTTAAAGATATAAGGCGCGTTACTGACACCGATATCAGCATCGTGTCCGTGGCTTATTCGGTAGAGCGTCGCGCTGCGGCCCGCCAAGTCCTCTTTCTTTTAAAGATAGAGAGAAGACTGCGGATGCCGCCGACGGCGGTGGATGGTTTGTGGTCGCTTATAAAGTGTATTCACACTTAAAACTCACACTTGTGAGCTTATCGGCTGCGTTCCACTTATTGTATGCGCTCACCAGTTCATACTCGGTGTCACAAAACGAACGCTCAAAAAGGGCGCGCCGCCAAATTCTCACGACGAAGCGCCGGAGAGATGCCTCGATGTCAACGATAAAAAAGAAAAGAAAACAAGCATCCAAAGACTCCCCGGGCGCGCGTCCCTCTCTCTTCGGAAGCGTAGGTTCGCCGACGAACCTCCTCACATCGGCGGCCGAGCAAGCCCTAAAAAGTTCTCGATGGAAAGGGGCGTGGTGATGCAGGGTTGCGTCATCTGTCGCGGACGGCCCTCGTACCGTCTCGCGCTTTCCCCAGCCTTCGCTGCGTATCGCACCGACGTCATGATGAGAACATTCTGGAATCTCGCGCGGAAGGTATTTAATCGAGCAGCAGAGATGGGAGATCAGGAGAAGAAGGAAGTTAGCGCCAGTGTGCGCGGGGTTATTCCGCCGCGTCTGCCGGTGAAGGTTTTGTCCTTAGTGACAAAGCAGGAGAAGTAGAAAGTATGCGCCATAGTGCGTAGGGTGTTCCGCCTTGTTGGCGAAGCCTTTTGTCCTCAGTGACAAAGGAGGAGAAGAAGAGGATTTCCACCTGAGGGGTGAAGACTCGAGCTACAGGCAAGAGTGTGTGTCTACCGCTATCGAGCGAAGACGCGTGGCAACAGCTGCGTGTGTGAAGCCGACGTGTTACCGGCGAAGAAGTTTGGAGCCTGGAGAGCGGCCAATCGAAGACGCGAGGTTTCCTGGAAGAGAAACTTCTGGGGGCAGCGGAATGACAACGCTGGACTTGAGTGAGTGATTCTCGGAAAAGTATCATCCAGAATTTTGTTCCAAGAACTTTGGACTGAATAAGTTTCCTAACTCTTTAGTTTTTAAGTGTCTTGGTTGTTCGATGCATGCGACTGCATTGTAGTGCGTATTGTTGTCCGTGTCCGTTGTTTCGAGTGTGGCTGATTGTACTGCGTAGTACGTTGTTTGATTGGTGACGTATTGTATTCAACTATTGTCGAGTGTGCATACTTGTGTATCGTTTTGATCTGCCATAATTGAGAAAATAATTTTGTTTTGTTTAGCAACTCTCCGCTCTGACTTGTTCTTTGGGCCACAGCCGGCGTCCGCTGGCGCGCCAAGTAGGACCACTTCTAAATTGTCCACGCTTTCGTGGTACAGTTCGGGGGGCCGATACTTCGACCCTTGGAATTAGCCCGGCGATCGCCTCCCTAATTAACGGAACCCTGTGACAATATGTTGAGCCATGTACAGAAATACTCTTGAATCGCAGCATATGGTACATGGGCAGACTAACAGGTGCCCTAAAAATGGACTGTGGCAACATGTAAGCAGTGCTGGGCAGCATTTCCTAGCCTTAGATTTCATTTCATTGATTCAGAGCCAGATGCGTGTGGTAAAAAAATGGAGGAAATTGGGGCACCTGTAGTGAGGAAACAGCAGCCCTCCTTTTCTACTCAAGAGAAGGTGCCATCCTTTACCCTCTCCCCTCACTTTCCTTTACAGATATAGCTATGCAATGCTTTCTTCCTCTCTCTCACCCATAGCGATGCAGTCGTATGGTTCCCATAAATGCTTGTTGTGCTGACAAGCCTAAACAGACAAGTAGTTAAGACACTTGGAGCATGGTTGTTCAAATCCTGCCTCGCCAAGAATTTCTCTTTTTCTTTCCCTCCCCATGCTTGTTCTCTCACCAATTAGCATTATTGCACCCCATACAGCACAGATCAGCGCACATGTTGTGGGAGCAAAGCAGGAATGTGAAGACAATTCGTGATAACGAGAATTCCTGTTCATGACTCGCAGGGTTTCTCTGCACTTAAACAGCACTGTTGTTAAAATAACACAGCAGGAACAGGAACCTAAGTAGAACATGAACATACAATTATACATTGTTCATGCTCTACTAGTGAATCATGTAACTGCTCATAATCTTTACGAAAACATCATTTCAGTCACGTTGGAAACATGGTCAGGATTGATAGAAGTATCCTTTAGGGGAGAGTCGGGAGGATAGGGACACTTTTCACAAATGTAATTTTAGTTTTGTTGAACTTGAGGGCAGAAAGATGTCTGATGGATTATAAGCAAGCTGCAAAACTTATGAGACGCACTTGTTTCTACACTCCTGGTACAGCTGTAAAGAATAGTGATTGCCAAAATGTGTCCTATGCCACCCACGTTTGTGGCTGGCATAGGACACATCACGCCAATCCTCCGAACTTTCACCTAGTGCATGAAATGAATCCGACTTTGTAGCAATGGCCTGCATGATGACAGAAAGCAATAGGAGGACAAAGCATCCTTTCAGTGCAGGAAGATGACAAAACAATACGTGACTCTTTTCTGCTCAATAACAATGATGGGAGGGAAACGTTTGTTTTCATGATAGTAATACTTGCTGAACAATGATAATTAGTCTGAATGTAAGGTGCAGTATTGTTCTACACCATCTCTAGACCAATAATTAAGTTTCTATCAGTAGGGTCCCACAAAAGTGTGGTACACTGCAGTTTAGATTGAATTAGTGTTTCATACAAGTTTCAAGGTATGCATGTGATAAAAATTTTGACGTATATAGCTTAGCATGCAGTTAGCTTTGTTAATTATGTGCTCAATATGAGTAGCCCCATATAAGTTTTACATAATGTAAATACCGAGAAATTTGTATAAAATAAAATGTTATCAATGTGGTATGTGGTGAGCAGGTACACCTAACAGCAAAAATGAAAGGGGCATGAAGTTCAAGAAAAACTTATACACATTCCTTTGTCTTGGAACATGGCCTCCAACAAATGTTCGAGCTTTGTTAGTTTTGTTATTTTTCCAAGTTTAGGCATACATGGGTTAAAAGTGAGCACAGCATCAAGACTGCATATTATCAGTGTTTGCTGTCCAAAGAAAACACTTTTTGGGGTGCGCTCCCAAGCGACAACTCAACGACTCGTTATGGTTCTGAGCCTTCCCATACACACTTAGCAAGTCATTCTGGATGACAAAGTTTGGGATAATTTGGCTTAACACCCTCCATAACAGATGCTGGAAGGGTTTCTTTATGAACGAATGGTTCGCCATTAAACAGAGCTTTCTCGAACTTACACCAAGTTTCGGCGTCTTCGGGCAAGGGCTGTGGGATGGATTGGTATCTTCTTATGCCATGTGAAAATATGTGGCTCGAACAATTTCTTGCATGTCCAAATGAGAATAGTTTTGGTGTTTACAAATGATGGCACTGCTAAGACGTCTATATAGGGCCAGATACAGAAAGCTTGATGCCTCTGCTTTTTTTTTGTTTTGCCAGTTCTGGGCCCATTCTTTTTTGAATGTGCCACATGCACTCCATCTTGCACACTGTAACTTCTCGATATAGCTATGGTGCTAGAACTGCAAGAAATACCTAGCTACATGAGAATGGGGGCACGCAGGCCACAGCACAAGTTTTGAAATATGTCGCATTTACAGAAAAAAAACAACAACACTGAGACAAATAAAGAGTAGATTCTGATTCAGAAAAGACCAGAGATTTCAAATAAAACAAAAATAGTTTTGTTTATCCTATCCCCTTAAAGCTTGGTCAGAACATATAAACTCCAACTAATGGTGAGCTACTTACACACACTACTTAATGTTGGTGTGCTTCAG
This sequence comes from Rhipicephalus microplus, assembly GCF_043290135.1. NCBI lineage: Eukaryota > Metazoa > Arthropoda > Arachnida > Ixodida > Ixodidae > Rhipicephalus > Rhipicephalus microplus. The sequence continues at coordinate 199,667,690 of NC_134703.1, read as the reverse complement.
CATGGCACACTACTTAATCTTGGGCGTGCTTCAGCATGGCAGAGTCTCGTTTACTATTAGCTGCGGCACGCTTTAAAAGGCACCGTGTCCTTGGTCCTGCTGCATGAATACAGGAGCCGGAGGGCGTTCACACTTTGACTTGCAGCATGTAGCCGCCTGTGCTCGCATAATCATCTCCAGGTGGGTCCAACGGATGGCTCTAAGTTTAGTACGTGTTAGCTCTCATTGCAAAGTTTGTGCCGAAGCCAAAGAAAGCATGAAGGTCACTTCCCCCACTGCAGCACCTGCGCTTACTAAAGCAGTGAAACTTTGGTCATATAACATTCTAATTTGCAGCTATTGCATTCATTGCTTTGCCGCTTATGGTGAAACTGCAACTTTTCCTTAGAGGCTCGTTGTTTAGAACACACCAACACCTGGTTTTTCTTTCAGGCATACCTGCTCAAATATGTCTGTGTTAGACTCGAATCAAACGACAGCTATCAATGACCCAACTCATAAAATGCACTTTGGAATAAAAGCTAGGCCCTATTCTAAGCCAAACACATGTGACATTGGTGCAGGGCAGCACTCAAGGCTTTGCATAAAGAATGACACAGACACAATTTAGAGACCTCAAAATACAAGTTTCTTAATAACGCTAGGGTCATCACCACCCTTGTGGGCTCGTTTCAAGCCATGGTTACTGTTTCCGTTTCCACTGCTGCTACTGCTGGTGGCACCACCGTTCTTCTTTTGCACGACCGCGGCTGGCAGTGGCAAGTTGGGTCCCTCAGTTGGAGGAGGGCGATTGGCAAAGTATGGCATCTGAAGCGCTTCGGCACAAGTGCAGCGAGACAGCGGGTTGATGGCCAGCATGCGTCCAATCACGTCGAGAAGATCATCTCCGGCAGCCGTAAAGATATGACGAAAGGGTGTGCCGGGAAAACTGCGAAACTGCACGTAGTCGGGTAATGCCGGCATACCATGCCAGTCCTTCTCAGAGGGTGTGCCCAAAGTCTGGAAGATGCGGCTCAACTGGTCCAGGTCCGAGTCTCCAGGCAGGAAGGGCACCCGCAGTAGCAACTCGGCCAGAATGCACCCGACTGCCCACATGTCTATGCCGGTGCCATAGATGCGAGCACCAAAGAGCAGCTCTGGCGCACGGTACCACCTGGTCACCACCTGCGCTTAGTTCAGTTTCATCTTTTAACAGGACTAGCAAACTCTGTATATAATCAAACAGATGCCATTTTGTGCAGGTTTTCACCAGAAAGCCACGCCATTGCCTGAAACTGCTTTAGGGGGATGTCATGTAGTGGAATGGATCTTTTTAAAAGGGGGCCCCCAACACTTTTTGAGCATGGTCAGCAAACGTTGCAGATCGGTAGACGAGACTCCTGAGAACACGTAGCCTGGAATACACAATAAATTCTCCAAGTCAGCTAAAAATTGTTATCTCTTCTTTCAACAAATGACACTACAAGCTGGGAAATCACTCGTCACAGCCCTTGTATTAGTCATTGGTTGATATGAGCATGGCGCGCCCAGTCATTACTTGGGCCGCTGCAACTTGTCTACCACACTGAAGAGCCGCGGGTTCGAAAGGTAGAAAAAAAAATGCTCAAGGTCGCTAAGTGCTTTTCAGCCATACTGCACAGACTCGGCCCGGATTTCTCACTCTACTGCCCGCACTGTCATCACGAGTACTGTAGTTTGGAACACATGCTCTGGTTGTGCCCCTTTAACTCGGGGTCAGAACTACCAGACCAAGCCCCTGGGAGGTTGCCACGCGCAGCACGGAACTCAAAAACCGACTCCTGGTGGTCGAGAGGGCCCAGGACATCGCCGAGAGACTCCACCTCCCGGCACCATCCTGGGCGGAGCCACCTGGCTGAGCTAGCGGAGCCTCCAGTCCTGTCCAATCTCTGCCGCCTTTGGACAAAAATAAAGTTCTCACTCACTCACTTCCCTGTGCCATCCCTTCCTGCTCAGCTTTCAGCACTTTCGTCGGGACGAGAGAACGCGAATGCAGCACGAGATAAATCCTTGTAACTCCGCTTATGCTGGACGGATTCTAAAAATTTTTGTGGCAGTGAATTCGTGACGCAATAAGCTTCTTTTGTGAATGGCTACTTAATAAAGTGTCGCAGGGCCCATTTAAAACATGTGATTTCGCAAGGCAGAATCCTCAAATTACACCAGGTGCCAAAAGAAGTGGGTGGTTTTAATACTTTTTGTGACCGCGCCTGTCCTCGCCGATAGTATGTTATCGATATTTACAACTTCAATATTTGTCCCCTTCTGAACGCTTGTGGACATCTTGCACTATCCAACATGTAAAAGGAGAATTACTTTATTAGTCTCGTTTCTGTGTTTCAGTTTTCCGCCTCGTGGGGATTTTAAAACGCCTTTCTTTATGCGTGGGCGAGCGTGCGTAGTTACAATAATGCTGTTAACGTCGCATGTGACTGTTTCATGAAAACGGTGAATTTCAGAGGATTCTTGTGCATCTGGGCATCTTCAAATGATGAAGACAGCACAGTCTCGGATGATGACATCAACACTTCCGATTTCAGCATGGACAATGAGAGTTCGTCAAATCGCCCCAGAACATTATAGGTCTTCCGCTGTTGAGTGTAGCTTCATGCTCGGGCCACGTTATGGTCGGCGCGTCTCAGTATAAGTTGATCCGGTGTGTTCTGAAGGTTAGGGGCTCTTATCTGCAAGGTGTCCAGATCTTTTAAGCGGGAACACTTTCTAACGGAAGCGTAGAGAGTGCAAGTTCGTGCAGGAAGGCAGCCGGGAGTGAACCTTGGAACTGTGGTCTGCGGTGTGCCGCGCGGCCCTTTATGAGAGCTGTTGACTTTTTCTGCTGAAGTTATTAGAGAGAAAAAAAAAAAAACGTTTTCTGTGAAACATGCACTGAAAACCTGTGTTTCACCGTATTGTAAAACTGCTTGGCATGGTGGCATGAAAGACGCCACATGTAATGTTATTACATGTACACCAAAAACTTTTACATTTACAGGATGTGTGTTTTTTGAGCTTAAAATGCACATTTCGATTTTTTTTATGTTTACCTTTTTCAGAGCAGGGTTGATGATTTTATTAAATTCCTTTTTTCGTGTTACAATTTTTGTTTGATAATTTTTTGTACTATTGTTAATAAATTTATGGTTTCAAACTGACTTTGTTTGAAAGATAACTTCTTGCTGTATAATTTGATACCATAAACATTAACATCAGATACTTTAGATACCATAAAAAGTAACGTTTCCTGGACTACCGAATTTTTCGCGGTGACGAAAATGTTAAGCTGCCCAACGATTACTGAGTGCAGCCCCGCAAGAGTGTGTGGCACCTGACAGACGAGTAGCGGGTACTTTGCCAGTTGGTGAAAGGAAGAACTTTAGTGAAGCGGGCACAAAGCAACTGCACATCCAGTAGACATTCCAGGATAGTTTGAAATGTCCCACACTATGTGCAAAAACGTTCCTTTCCTTGTGGCATGATTGAAGGCGGTGCCAACAGCCCAATTACACTATTGCGTTCCTTCTTTTGAAGGCAATTGTCAAGCACCTTATAAGTTTTTTTTATTTCTCGCTCTTTTCTGTTTTTATATCTATTTCTTCTTTCTCTTTATGTGCTCCTTTATAGTTCTTCTCTGACATGCTCCGTTATATATATTTCTCTCTTCTTCACTATTGCTAGTCTCGCTTTTCATTCTCACCTTGTTTTTCCTTTCCCACCTCCTTTACGCAAAGCTATGCTGTACTAGTGTGCCTGGCCAGCTGAGTGGTTATAATGCCTGCCTTCTGACCATGGGCATGCAGGTTTGAATTGACAAGAATTTACATTTCTCTCTCTTTTTTTTTTCTGCCCAGTTCTTTTCTCTCTCTCTACTCATTCTCTCACCCACCAGAGTTATTGGACCGAATGTCGACCAAATCAGGACCTTTTTTTTTTGTAAGTTTTCTAGCTTACCGACGGTCTTCTCACGATAGTCTGGGTGCTTTAGGTACTATCATGAAATTTTAATTTAATAGCATGAGAAAAATTGTTTTGCTTTTTGGTGTCCTTTTCAAATACGAAAACCTAACAATGATGCCAAGCATAGCAATGAAGCAGGCCAAGCAACGTAATAAATATAGCACAATATGTGTGAAAACATAGCCATAGCGTATGAAACACCTCTCCAAGTCATAAAATTACAGTGCATGGGCCATCATCTTAACCACAACTAGTCTCCTCTAGCTATAAACACCACAGAGCTATAAAGAGATGCAACTAAAGAGTGGCTTCCAGGCAGCATTAATGTTTAGTATTTTTTACTGCAGTTTTAGAACTCATGAGTTTATAAAAGTTGTGAAACTTTGAAGAAAAGTTAACTTATAGAACCCCAAAGACGGTGCATAGTATGGCAGTTGCACGTTATAGGAGCAACAAATCGAGATAACCACTTGCATTGCGTGTTGAAAGTAATAAAAATTGGCAGATCCCACGTACAGTGAGAATCGATGATATGCCAAGCATGAATGAGAAATTTTGATATGTCACTCTAAAATCAGCACAGCGTTACGAGGCGGAGGTAAATGATGGTGTACATGACTTCCGTCTCATGAGTATCATGTTTGGATGTGTCGTTTACCTTAGTCATCTATTCACGTCACGTGATACAAAATTTAGTATATGTGGAGCTAGCGAAAAGACGGCGAGCACGCTATAAGCGTGGTATGTTGTCATGTTCTTACATAACACGCGTGTCACAATTATCATGTTTGCGCCAGTCATATATTTCGTCATCCATTGACGTGAGGTAACACCAGATTTGGTATATGTGGAGCTAGCAAAACGGCTGTGAGCGCATCATGAAGGGTTCAGTATACTCCAATGTAGCGTTGACACGCGCACACGCTGGGCACAGCGACGCTACGTAAGCAAAACGCGAGCACTCTATAGTCTGACGCCAGACGCGACCAGCATCCGGCGGTACGGCCTGACGCGAAATGCGACATGCTGCATTTCGCGACGATGTGTTACCCAGACAACACTGCGTCTCCCTCTTTTCGTGACGGAGGGATGCCGGACGCGCTGAAACGCGCATGCGTCAAAGCAACGCAGTACGGCATGCCACTGCGAGTATATGGCAGAACAGGCGCCTGGTGTGGCAACGCCGGCGTGACGCGACAAAATGAACGCCGCCGAGCATGCGCACCGCGTAACGCTGAAATATATTGGCACCTTGACTGAGGCAGGTAGTCATGTTCTCACATGACACGCATCTCATGATTATCATGTTTGCACCAGTCACATACCTTTGTGATCCATTGGCGTCACGTAATACTAAATTTGGCATATGTGAAGCTAGCGAAACGGCCGCGAGCGCATCATCAGTGTGGCATGTAGTCATGCTGTTACATGACACGCATGTCGTGATTATCATGTTTCGATGTGTCCTTTACCTATGTCGCCCGTTCGTGTTGCATAAATACCGAGTTTGGTACATGTGAAGGTAGCGAAACGGTCGCGAGCGCATCATGAGCGTAGCATGTAGGCTTGTTGTTACATGACACGCATCTCATGTTTATCATGTTTGCATCAGTATCATACCTTCGTGATCCATTCACTTCCTGTAATACTAAATTTGGTAAAAGTGAAGCTAGCGAAACGGCCACCAGCACATCAACGTGGCATGTAGTCATGTTGTTGCATGACACGCATCTCATAATTGTCATGTTTGCACCAGCCACATACCTTTGTCATCCATTTATGAACTGTAATACCAAATTTGGTACATGTGACGCTAGTGAAACGCCTGCAAGCACATAATGAGCATGGCATGTAGTCATGGTGTTATATGACATGCATGTCATGATTTTCATTTTAGGGTCTGTCGCTTGTGTTCGCCATGCAATCATGCCATACCATACGACTTTTGCAACATGCCATGTGAACGGAACCACCGCAAGAGCTGCAGGACCATGAAATGTAAATCATGACATGTATGTCACGATTTTCATGTTATGGCTAGTCAAATACGCTCTTCATACAGTCATGTTATGCCATACCAAGTTTGGTATCGCTACCATTATCGAAATGGCCAGGAGAGCTAGAAGTCGTAGGCAGCTAGATAGATAGATAATACTCAAAGTCACCGAAGTTCGCTAAGAAATGCTTCACATTTAAAAGAAGTAGACAGCACACTCTAAATTGTCTCAACCAGCCACGGTGGCTGTGTGCCACTCATTCCTTGCCTTGTGGCTGCATAGCAAAAACAAAAAGTTTGGTTCAAATTAGCTAAGGCTCAAAACAGCACCTGTCTGCCATCATGGGAACTTTCACAGTCAACTCCTACATTTAATTTGGCTGTGTGGTATTCTAGGCCAGTTGGCACATGATGACTGAGTGAACACAACACGTTGCAACACTAGCACAAGAATAGACGTACAGGGCAAAGGCTCAACTTAGAACTGAAGTTCATCAAAACAAGGCATTCCCTTAGACACTGCCACGCTTGTGCAAAGAACCAACAGGAGTATCCTGCTAACATACTATCTAGCAAGCCCCACCCCCCATCATTTCCAACCAGGCTGTAACGTGTGCACTACATGGTAAAATTATAGTTTGGCAGATGCTGATAGTCTTTACTGTGAGGTGCACCCAAATGTTCGCTGATACGTAATTCAGCACCCAACTTGCTGATGAAGCAAGCTTCGCATATTTCCCTTTTGAGACTACTACATTCCTTATACATGATATAAACACTGCCAATGAGTGGTCTGCACCTCTTGCAATGCAAAGAAAAGTGCCCTCCTGTGCCAGTTGGAAGCGAACTGCGATGTTCACATGGATGGTGCTCATTGAGGTGCACGCATGATATCAATAGAGAGAGGCATTGTTTCTTTGTGCTTCACAACTGCTCTAAACAAAAGCTACGTGCACTCTACGGAGGAAATTTTTTGATGCCCATATGACCAGTAACTTTTCCAGGGTACCACAATGTACTACTGACAACTGTGGACAATTGTTCAGCAAGCTAATGAGAAAGAAGCCAGTGAAGGCACAGAATCCTTGAAAATGAAAAACGTCAAGGTGATGCTGCATCTGCATGGCACATCTCATAAATTTAGGCAGCATGGAATGGCATTGCATTGTCTTGTGCATCTAGAATACTGGCAATGCTCTGGAAAAGCATTGTAGGAGAGAAGGTGCGAGCTGTTGTAAAAAAACACACAAAAAGCACTCTACTGTTTTTGCAAAATAAGCATCGCCTGTAGTGTATCGGGTACCTTTCTCCGGCGGTTAGTAGGCTAATGGGCCAATGCCCCAATGAGCATATAAGTGAACATCGGAACCGGAGTTTGACGGGGATAACATAGTTTATTTGATACAGAAGACTGGAGCTAATTTGAAAGTTGGGTAAACTCATTGACGTTCACCTAGATCATTGTAACACAGGGCCAGATCCCTAAGAGAAAAAAAAATAGTTAACGTTTCTTCGCCTGCTAACGTGTTTTTTTTTTAAACATCGATAGCTCGCGAATGTGTTTAAGGAGAAAACTTCAGCGCAAACCAAGATACCACAAAGAATGGAAGACTTAGAAATCCCTATTGTTAAGTATAATTCGTCTTGCCAAGCGTGCGAATGCAAGGTTTGTGGCATTTATGAGCGTTGTTGTGAAACGAACAAAGCGGCTGTTGGTAACCGCCAGTGCTTGTCTCTTCGATTCTTTGTGTGCGTCTTGGTTTGTGCTGAGGTTTTCACTATCGACTACAGCCCTTTCACTGATATGCATTTGTTCGCCTCAGCCAATACCTGGTGGGTATAGATGCGTGTGGGTGAGCCGAAGAACTTTGCCAGGCCGAAATCGGCGATTTTGAGCACACCCCGGTCATCGAGCAAGAGGTTGTTGGGCTTCAAGTCACGGTGCAGAATCCAGCTCAGGTGCAGATACTCCAGTCCCTGTAACGTTTGCAGGATGTAGGACTTGACGTGTCCCGCGGTCAGCACGATGCTCGTGTCCTTGATGATGGCTTCCAGGTCAGTGACCATGTAGTCAAACACAAGCGACACGTTGGACCGGTGCCCGAACACGTCGTACAGGCCGATGATATTCGGATGAGAGAGCTCCTGCAGCAGCTTGATCTCGCGCAACGCTGTCCGGTTAATGCCATCTTTGGCCTCGGCTCGCGTTCCCAGTTTGATCTTCTTGACGGCGACTATCTCGTCTTTCAAAACGTCCCTAGCCTTATAGACAGTGGCGAACTGCCCCTCGCCGAGGAACTCGATCTTTTCGTATCTCTTCGTTCTGTCGTCAGACATGGTTCAAAAACAGTGCGAACCATTCACATGACGCACTTCGCCGCGGTTGACTTATCAGTCATTGCTAACACTGGTAATGCGAACACCAGCATTCATCCACTATGCACACTGCCGTCAAAACATGCAACCATTCCTTCCTTCATGCAGCAACCACGGAGGAAGAAAACACGTTCTGTAGTCGGTCTATGGATTGACTGCTGCCGGCCAGTACCAAACAATTCAAAAACATAACTAAGTTTAAAACTTGTAGTCTATTCAAATTTACAAGTAATTATACATTAAAAAATGTATAAAGTTAAAAACAACATTATTGAGCTTTATTTTATTTGTTTATTGTAACTACGACACTGTGGCCTAACCACTGCTGGCTGTAGCCATTGTAGCCACTTTCAAAAACGAGAGTACGAAAGTAATAAAGTGATCTTTTTTTTTTTTTCGTGATTTCTGTAGGTCATGTCATAGTCTTGTCCCTGGAATAAGCAGTGTGTGGTTTGGAGTACAGCGGGTGCAGTGTTCAGCAGTTGCGGCAGCCAGCGGGAAACGTCGGTGCCTGGAAGGTTGCCCCTGTTCGTGTGCCGTGGTTGCTTTGGGCGCGTCAGCTGAAGAAGCGTTCTGAGGCGTCATCGCAAATGTCGCTGAACGTGACCGCACTGCCTAAGTGGATGTTGGCAAGCGAGCTGGAAAGCGCTGCTCCCTTCGATGTCCACACAGCGGCAGCTTTTGGCTTCGTGTCGCGTGTGCGAGAGCTTTTGTATACGAGGCAAGTGGACAGCCCCTTCCGATGACGTGACCCGCCGCTGGCGCGCAACTTGAGCGTTGAATCGTCGCATATTCACTGTGCTCAAAATGAAGGCAGTCAAGCAGTGTTGCAGCATCTCAAATACATCATGTAACAATACTGATTGGTGGCCTAGTTGGTACTTGCTTAATGACATGCTTTGCCCGCAAATAACACAAGGTAAAGGAACACACAAAGACAAGCACAACCGGCCTTTCCTATAAGCTCTGCTGCCGTCAAATTAAACATTTCTCTTGGAAGAACTATAACCTCAGCCATAAATCGGAGTTTACGCGAAAGACAAAAGCGTTGTGTAGGGAAAAGAACACAGTCATTTTGGAAGCTTACAAAAAAAAGTGTTTTGTAGTTCTTTCAAAAGAAATGTTTAATTTGAAGGCAGTAGAGGCTATAGGAAAAGCCGCTTGTGCTTCTCGTTGTGTGTTCTTTTACCTTGTGTTATTTGCGGGCAAAGCATGTAATTAAGTACATTACCATCAGTACACTGTACATTCAATAGTTTAATGTAAATTAACATTGCTTTAAGTTACTCATTTTATAGTTGTCATTATCATCTTTCTTGTGACGTGAACGTTTCCCTTTCGTGCTTAAGCAGCAAGTTTTTTTTTTCCCCAAATGTGCACATTTGTAGCTAGCCTCAAACTGTCATCTGTTTACAAAGTCGGAGTACTTGAGTGCATGCAAGAAAACTGTCGCTGCATATTTTTAATGTCTCATGCAATGAGGACAAACAAACATTTCATTGTTCATTTTGAATGCAAACATTCTACAGAAGTCTGTCTGGTTAGGTGTGAAATTGGGCGATGATTTAGACTCCAACCAAAAGTTTTGAAGAAACCCGACATTTCGAAACCGACTTGGTTTCTTCCTCAGGGGTGACTGCGGAGGCTGCGTAGCAGCGACATCTTCAAAGCACTCGCGGGGGGATAATGACCCCTCTCTCTCTCGTTTTGCCGTGGAGCGCAGTCCGTGTATATACACTGGGGGAAGGGTTTCTACAGAGCGGTTGATGTTATGGGCTGTCCTCTGTATGTGCCACGACTCGAGTAATAACCTTCTCCTCCAGTTGGCCCGCTTTTTTCGAAGCGACGGCCATCCTTGAAAGCGAGCCAAACTGGAGGAGAAGGTTGTTACTCGAGTCGTGGCACATACAGAGGGCAGCCCATAACATCAACCGCTCTGTAGAAACCCTTCCCCCAGTGTAAATACACGGACTGCGCTCCACAGCAAAACGAAAGAGAGAGGGGTCATTATCCACCCCGCGAGTGCTTTGAAGATGTCGCCTCCGCAGTCACCCCTGAGGAAGGAAGCAAGTCAGTTTCGAAACGTCGGGTTTATTCAAAACTTTTGGTTGGAGTCTAAATCATTGTCCAATTTTGTATGTGCCATGGAACATGCTGCACCAACCTTAATTGTGAACTACACGAGAGTCCTGTCATCAACGTTAGAGGTCGGCGTTCCATTTTCCCCTTCTGTTGTCAAATTTTGCAGACGAAAATTGTCTATACTCTATTACATTGTGTGAATTGTTATACGTTCCCAATTGTCTTATGGACCTCATAATGTTTAGCTTTTATAAAAAATTTTTATTGCTTGATTTCATTTCATATTTATCATCCGCTGCTCAAAAGCAGCTAGTAATAATTATAACGTAGGTGCACCACGCAGCATCGAGATAGCAAGAAATATAAGTTCCCAGAATAAAATCATTACATTTCTTTTGACTCTTGCCCTTGTGGGTTCAATCTTGGCTGTAGTAGCCATGTAAATAGGGTTGCCACGTTTTCTCGAACAAAAAAGCGGCCTTTCGACAGGATAGCGGAATGAGCTACCACCAGCAGATTAAATTAGTGTTAGCTGGTCTTTGGCATGCAGTGCTATTCAATGTAACATTGGTTTCCTTAAGCCAAATAAACCTGATGTACAAACAAAATAGCACACTGAGCTAACCTACAATAGTCCAATTGCTGGCATGAAAACACGCGTGATTAGAATGACGCTTTATTTACTGCTCTGAAGAAAGAAAAAACTGCCAGTCACGGTGGGTGCGGACCGGCACCTGGCCCGCTGTCAAAAAACCGGCTGAGCAGGTCTAAAACCAGACAGGTGGAAACCTTACGTGTAAAAAGAAATTTATGTTATACGCATTGACACTCAAAATTCATCCGGAGTCCTCTGCTGTTGTGCCTAATTTTACTGCATAAGACACTTGAATTCACAATTTTTTTAGCCACATATTCTCCATATGTACAGTGTGTTCTTGAGTGCATGGGAACACTGAGTTCAAAGAGATTGAGTTCAGAGAAAGATTCTGAGTGCAAAGGGGCATTGAGGCAAAGAAAATGAAGTTTATGTGGTGTAGTCACTTGATGCTCACAGCAGACAAAGGGGATTGCTTGTTTGCTAAGGAAGGAAAAGTGAAGTCGAGGACGGCAGATCAAAAAGTGAAAGTTAAGAATTTGTTGAAAAGCAGGTCACTGACCAGTGTCAAACAAAACAAATGACGTTTCGGGATCCGTATGGATGCCTTGTTCACAATGGAGTGACGGCTCAGCAACAGGTTCTTATGTAGCGTTGAGCGTATGACACAAAGTCTGGGAGTACATGTGGTTTAATGTGCCAGGTGATCTATTGATTGTGGTACTTGTCGTTTGAATTGTCCCAGCTTATCTTGTGGCCCGTCTTCTTGGCATGCTCTGTGAGTGCATTTGTAACTGTGTGGCCCTTGGGGACGCCATTCTTGTGCTGCATCATACGTCTGCAGTAATTTCCACTCGTTCTAATGTACACTGATTCACAATCGGCGCATAGTATTTTGTAGACCACACCAAGAAAGTGTTGTAGAGGGAGAGGATCCTTCACATTTAGCAAGTCGGTTTTAAGCTTGCTTGCTGGAATGTGTGCGATCTGTACACCATGTTTTCTGAACAGATGGGCTAGGGCTTCACTTACATTTTTAATGTAAGGAATTGATGCACGCTTTTGCGTAGACGATGTGCTATGCATGGCTTGACTGTTTGACTGCTCTTTATGCATGATGTACTTAGTTGTTTTTCTAATAAAATTCTGGCGCTATCCATTGCTGATAGGTCATATTCAATAGTCTGGAGCTCCTCCTGCAGGCTTTTTTCAATGGAACAGGTGCAAATCGCTCGTTGAACTAAAGACCAAATTACTCAGCGTTTGTGGGCTACCGGATAGACTGACTCATAGTCGAGGTATCTACTGACGTGCGTTGGCTTTTCGTACAGAGCGAAGGCGAGGCCTGTGGGAGTACATTTTACAACTGCATCCAAGAAAGGGAGGCAACCGTCATTCTCTTCTTTCACAGTAAACTTGATGAAAGTCTCGACGTCATTTAAGCAGTCAAGGAAAGCTTGGACGTCTTCTTCTTTATCACCCAAAAGCAGTCGCCGACAAATCTCAGAAAAACCTTGGGTCTCGGTTGAAATTCTCTCAATGCTTTCTGTTCAATCGCTTCTATTGTGATATTCGCGTTTTTGACCGAATTTGGCTCCCATTTTGGTACCGAAAACTTTACTGTAGAATTCACCCTTGTACGTGAAGTGTTGGATTGGCGAAACCGTAATGAGGTGCACAGCTCAGTGACGTCGAACGGTGTGCGATCTGCCAATGGCGTGTTCTTGTGAAGTGCCCCGCTGCGGTGGTCTAGTGGCTAAGGTACTCGGCTGCTGACCCGCAGGCCGTGGGATCGAATCCCGGCTGCGGCGGCTGCATTTCTGATGGTGGCGGAAATGTTGTAGGCCCGTGTGCTCAGATTTGGGTGCACATTAAACAACCCCAGGTGGTCAAAATTCCCGGAGCCCTCCACTGCGGCGTCTCTCATAATCATATGGTGGTTTTGGGATGTTAAACCCCATATATCAATCAATCAATCGGTGTTCTTGTGAAGCAACTGTCTGGAAGTGTCTACAGCAACTTCGATGAGAACACTTGGGAAGAGGGAGCAGACATCAAAAGAAACCAATACATTGTTGACATCCACAGTGATACTCTTCATGTTGCTAATGAAATCATTTGTGTTCTGGAGGTTAGTTACAGTCTTGCCTGCAATGGCAGCCAGGATGCCATCAAGATACTTTAGGAGCCTGTACTGGGGTGACCGAGTAAAATAAACTATAGGTCTGAATGACGTAGCCAAGGGCCACACAGTGACAAATGCACTTGCAGAGCATGCCGAGAAGACGGGCCACAAGGTAAGCTGGGACAATGCATGCATCGTGACCACGGAAAAGTATTTTACAACGAGACTAAACCTCGAATCACTAATCATTCAGACGACAAGTAACACAATGAATAGATCATCTGGCACACTAAACCACGTGTATTGCCGGACTTTGCATCGTCCGCTCAATGCTACTTGAGAACCTGTTGCTCAGCCATCACTCCATTGTGAAGAAGGGATTCGTACGGATCTCGAAACGTCATTTGTTTTGTTTGACATTGGTCAGTGACCTGTTTTTCAACAGTGCCATTACCTGACCTGTCAAACTCTTGACTAAAGTAGAGCATTCACAGTTAAAAGTACAGGAACTATAGTTTTACAGAAAAGCTTCCATTAGGAACTCGAGAATTGGTGGAATCCTGTCTGGACGGTAAAAGACATGAGTGAAGAAAACACAGCGCCGACCAAAGTGAAAATATTTTGGCGAAAGCAAGGTATACACAGAGGATCGTCAGCTAGGCAATAGGAGTCTCACGCGCAAGTGCTTCATCATCATCTTCGACACTGGTTCATTTCCATCTCGCGGCGCTTGTTAAGGTGGTGTAGAGCTAGCAGAGCAATATCTCTTTAGTCTAGAAACGTGTACAATGACCTTTTGGAGTTACGTGGTCAAAGAGGCTGTGTCCAGGAGTACGATCTTATGTCACATCGCCAAGTCAGCATAGTACTTTATAGGGGCCGTTGTAACGGGAGGGAAGCTTCTCTGATACGCTGACGTGACGTCATAGTGATCAGAGGAGTACCAGAGATGGTGTGAAGTGGATGCTTTGTCGTCGACTATTGTAATGATCTTTTTGGTGTTCTTATGACAAAGATAGTTGCTCACAGGGGACCTGATGAGCGGTATGGGCTTGAACAATCACGTCGCTGGCGTATGCAATAAACAAAGGTCTGGTTGTTGGAAGGAGGCTGTCAAATGGTAGCACTGAATGTCAACCAAAAAAGAGCTAATAGAATGGCGAATAACCTGTAGTAGCATGTTGTGAGGAGTTATAAGCAGCTGTCTCAATCATGGTCATCTGATGAAACGTACTTCGACAGCATCTGAGTAAGCAATCAGTTGAGCTGCTCAGTCAATCCATTTGTCTGTGGGTGATAGGCTGTGGTAAGCTTGTGCTGAGTAGAGCACGCACAGAGGATGGCATCCACGATACATGAGAGGAAGTGCCTCCCTTGATTGCTAAGCAGCTGCCGAGAGGTGCCATAATGTAGAATGACATCGTACTATTGAAAGTCAGCAATGTAGGTCGCACAACTGACAGGCAGTGCTTGAGTGATGGCAAAGTGTGTTGCATAAACCATGGCGACAGCAACCAGTTTATTGCCCGAGGGGAATGTTGGAAAAGGATCTAACAGGTCAAGTTCAACACGGAAGAATGACTCTGTAGTATGTCGATGGGGTGCAGGTGGCCAGAAGGCTGAAGACTACTGGCAACATTTTTGGCATTGGCTGTGGTCACTAGAAGCGACGTAACAAACCACAGTACAGTGCATGCTGGGCTAGAAAGATGACATTGCACACTATCATATGTACAAGAGACACTAAAGTGACCGGCAGTTGGTATCATGGAGTTGTTCCAGAACGCTTTTGCATAGATGGCGGGGTAGCACGAGAAGTTTTGGGCCATCAGCATTGAAGCTACGATAGTACAGAATGTTGTTGTGCAGCTCGAACAGACGCGTCCGGTTGATGGGGACTCTAGACGGTCGACAATGGTCACTAACGATAGGTCCCGTTGATCTTCAGTGGCGATGTTAAGCAAAGTTCAGATGGACAGCATGCAGGGGTCAGAGTCAAGGTCAGTTAGATTGTTTGCTTCAACTCAATGACGTGCAAACAGTCTGCATCTGTGCAGTTGCCCTGACTTGTAATGTACCAGAAATGAATATTCCGAAGATGTTGTGCCCAGCGACCGAAATATCCTGATGGGTCCTTTAATGATGAGAACCAGCAGAGGGTGTGATTGTCCATGACCAGGGAAAAAGTTAGGCCATACAGGTAGGGCCTGAATTTGGTCATGACCCACACTACCACTGGGCATTCACGCTCAGTAATGGAGAATTTCCGTTTGGTATGCCAAAGGAGACGAATGGCATAAGCGATTACTCGATTCTTGCTGTGCTGTCGTTGCCCGAGAACAGCCCCAATTAAGTGACATCTGTCCGAAGTTGTGTATGCGAAGCAGGGTCAAAATGGGTGAATATTAGTGGTGTATTCAACATTTGGATAAGGGCAGAAAAAGAGTCTGCTTGCTTGATGCCCCACATGAAGGAAGCGTCCTTCTTTAAGAGGTCAGTAAGGAGTTGGGCAATGTCTGTAAAGTTGCGTGTGAAACAGTGAAAATATGAATGTAATCCTACAAAACTTCTTCATAGTTGATCATGGCACAAAGAAAAGGTCCGGTTGAGCACCGGCAGCATTTACAAGGTGGCCGAATTTAGTGAGTTTGCGCCGTCCAGAACGCCACTTTGTTGTAGAACTCGCTGTTGGGCTAGTTGGTGCATGTCTTGATTAAATATTCGTCGGTGGTGGTGTCTATATTTGTTTCTTTCTGTGTGTGGTTGTTCGTTCGGTATGACGTTGAATATTTAACCAAGTCACTTTGTTGAATTCAGCTGGAGAGTGGCTCTTTGAAAAACATTCTAAATGGCCGACAGACTTGTAAGATGGTTCTTAAATGTAGGTGAATAGGCGATGACGTAGTTTAAATAACATAAGCAGATTGGCCACTTATATCCTCAGAGCAGGGAGTTGATAAAGTGCTCAAAAGCTGTCGAGACATCGCAGAGTTCAAACGGCATGACCTTTAATTGGTAGTGATCATCGAGCATAACAAAAGCAGTTTTTTTGTAGGGTCGACTGAAATTTACCAATGGCAGTAGTGAACGTCGCTTGTTTAGAAGTATTGTGTGCCGTGGAGGCAATTGTGGGCATCACAAATCTAAGGTAAAGGGTAGACGTCCGTATTAATTAATTTGTTTAAGTGGTGATAATCAGCACAAAAGCACCAGCTTTCATTCTTTTTTTTTTTTTGACAAGCACAGCCAGGGAGGCAAGGGCTGGACCATGGTTTTATAACGTCCTTTTGTCAACTTCACACTGAATTACTTGGCTTTCCTGGGGAGATACATCATATTTATTTTTTTTTATTTACTCATACTGTTGGCCTGTCGGCCGTTACAGGGTGGGTCAAAAGTAGCACTTTTAAAAACATAACTACATGATAAATAACGAAAAGCACTTCAAAGAATAAAGAAAATAATGCATCAGTAAACAATAAAATAAGAACAGAAACCAATAAAATGAAACAAACGGAGGCGTACACAAGGAAATAGTTTGTTGATAGGTTGATAAAATTTTACTACACCATACATGTGAAGTCATGGAGGTGGAAATGTTGTAGGCCCGTGTACTCAGATTTGGGTGCACATTAAAGAACCCCAGGTGGTCAAACTTTCCGGAGCCCTTCACTACGGCGTCTCTCATAATAATATGGTGGTTTAGGTACGTTAAACCCCACATATCAATCAAATCAATACATGCGAAGTCCACCATTAGTGGTGCAAACTATAACTGAGCACTACGTACAATGATACAAAGCCGGACATAAGGGGAATATTCCGTACATACATGACACAAAAATAGAGACAGAATGCTTAAGAATAATTTTGGAGACATCCACAGATAGAGCATAAGCACATGCGTATATTTCCTTAATTTCATGCAAGGTTATTCTGAAATTCATTTGCAGGGGCGTTTTCTCGTGTTAGAAGCGGCAATTCATTCCATTCTGTCATGGTTCTTGGGGAAAAAAGAAAACACGTAGCTGTTTATGTGCATCTGAGGCGCTTCGGAGGTACCCTCCTTCCCTTTTCACAGTATCCTATCTTCTTGTGCCTTTAAGTACTGATAACTATTGATGTTAAATTTATTTTTAGTGAGATAGTAAAAAACCTTAGCCTTGCTATGTGTCTGCATTCAGGAAGCGTGGGCAAGTTGAGTGAATTGAGCACTTCGGAGATGGAATATATACGAGAGTATTTTGATAGGATGAACCTTGCTGCTTGATGTTGAACTCTTTCCAGTCTTTAAATTAACCCTGACTGATAAGGGTCCCAGATTATGCTGGCATACTCTAGCATGGGCCATACATAGGTTAAATAAGCAGTCAGCTTAACTGACTGTGAGGCTAAATGCAGTTTTCTTTGCAAGAACCAGTTTCTTTTCCGCAGTTTCACATACTTTTGCCACATGATAGGACCAGCTTAAATTCTTGGAAATGTTTACGCCTAAGTATTTCAGCACAAACATCCACCTTAGAAAGTACCAATGAATTCACAGCGGTATTGAAGTCAAAGACATGATTTACTTTATTTGTTACGTGCAATGAAACAGTTTTATTCTCATTTGTTTTCATTTTACATTTGTCGCACCATTTTTCTACTGGGCTCAAAGCATTGCTGAGAAATTGTTGATCTTCCCAGCTAATAATTTCTTTGCACAGAAGACAATCATCTGCAAAAAGTCGCACCGTGATTCTTTCGTCTATTTTTAAGGCAAAATCATTAATATAGACCAAGAATAGCACCGGGCCTATCACAGACCCCTGTGGAACACCTAACATCATGTTGAGTAGTTTTGATTTATTGTGTTCCACTTATACGTATTGCATTCTGCCCTGATGGTACGCGGTTATCCATTTCACTATTTTCTCATTTATTCCCATAACAGACAGCTTCACGGGCAATTCTGCTTGTAGCACTCTGTCGAATGCTTTCGACAGATCAAGACAGATGGCATCTATCTGTTTCTTTCCAAGGCAATGTCATTAACAAGTCCAAGTAGCCGTGTTGTTGTGGAAAGTTGGTGTCTGAATCCGTGTTGGTTGGGGAAAAATTTGTTGCCATTTTTGATGTATGCGTAAACTGACTTAAATAGAACGTGCTCCAGGAGTTTGTAGCACACACAAGTAAGCGATATTGGACGATAGTTTTCAATTACCCGCTTATCACCAGATTTATGCACAGGTATAACTTTAACCTTGAGCCAATCATCGGGGTACAGCATTCTGCAAGTGACGCATCAAACATAGCCTTTAAGTAATGAGCAACCCCTCCCGCATTCTGTGGAGAAATTCGTTCGGTATGTCATCGGGGCCTACAGAATTTTTTACGTCCATAGTCAGTAGCAAGGCTACAATTCCCTCATATGAGACTTCAACATCTGGCTTTCTTTCTGAGTGAGACAATGGAGACAAAGTGAATTCCACATTAGACTGCGATGGAGTTGAAAACATCGACTGAAAGAATTCCTTGTAAGAAGAACCAATCTTTGCTGGGTCAGTAACCATAATGGTATCTATTATAATGCTGAGTGACTCGTCATTATTTTCTGTCATGTAGCTCCAAAATTTATCAGGAGACGTCATGAACTTTGCAATGTTTCCTTGTAATATCTGTTTTTGGCTTGAGTAATCATAGAATGCAGTTGCGCAGATAAATCAGCTATTTTTGCGTAATCTTTAGTTAGTTTCTGTCTCTGGCGGCTAATTCGGTGTTTCAGTTGGATTATTTCCCTGTTTATTCAGGGGTTCTGTTTAGCTTTCTTACTTTTCCTAAGTGGTACAAAATTTTTTTGATACAGTAGAAGACAGTACACTTAAATTATTTCCACATTGCATTGACGTCACCTTGATATGGATGCCAGGGTAAAGGAGTGGCATCACCAGTGCTGATTTGGTGAGGAACAACAGCCCAGAGGCTAATCATCGAAGTAACAGATGTTGCCATAGGAAGCAATTAAATGACGAAGATCAGTAGCTTGTGCCTAGGTTAGATTGTGTGTGATCTTCTTCCCAATGTCGCCAAGAAGCAGAGTGGAACTAGCATCACTATGTGGTGATGGAACATTGGTAACCACAGCGGCAATCATGCAATTGTCAAGCGGTGAGATTGTGGCCAAAGACATGTCTTGATGGATCACTTGAATCAACAGACTGGCATTGAGAAATGGGATGACCACTATATTATCAACCCTATGCAGGTGGTGCAGGTTTGTGCTCATTACTGCAGGTGGTGGGGAAGGTTTACCAACTTTATGCAGGTGGTGGAGACGGTTTGCGCTCATTACTGAAATGTGCACCTCGGTGTCGATAAGCACTGAAATTAGTACATTATCAACTTCAACATCGAGCAAGCTTTGTCCCGTCAAAATCATCGAGTGAAAATTTATGGAGGAAGTCGACAATGCAGCATTGTGCCCTGGCGCTGCATTGTTAAGTTTTCTGAATAGGCAGGAGCAGGGTTAAATGGGGAAGACGGCCGGTGAGTCTGCAGCAAGTGAGACAATAGGCAACGACCGGGAGAAAAAAAACATGGCAAAGGAGAGCGGCTGGTGCACCTTGTGTAGATTTTATGGAAGAAAACTGGGTCAGAGGCGCGAAGTAGGTGCTATCCTGTCAGCGGTATTGGGCCGTCAAAATAGCATCAAGGCTTTGACCAATGCCCGTCTGGTCGGGAAGAATCATTGAATGAAAAGACAAAAACGCTGACCACAACAAAATAAAATATAACGACGTTTCAGCACCCAGAACGGGAACCTTGTTCACAATGACAGCGAGAGGTGGAAGCTTAGCATTTAAGTACTCTACTACAGCACTTGGCCCAAACTTCTTGTGTATGCGGGGGGCAGGTTACCATCCGCGCAGTTGAGCGTGTTCTTTCTTGTCCGTATTGTTAGTGATTCCAGGTACAGCTTAGAAGCCAGGTCCTTCTCGGCAACACGTGCTTTGTCCCAGCCTATCTCATTATTTGAGAGATAAGGCAGACAACATCTGAGGTGGTGAGGACCAGCGGGTGTTGCAGTAACAGACTACATTGCCAATACGATGACACTGGAAACAAACCGGTCACTTTACGGCAGTTGTCCAAGCAGCAGGTTTTCGAGTGGACCAAAAACCACTGCTCGGGATAGAACGAGGGTGGGCACTATTAAGATTTATGTGGGCTGGTCACAGTGCACACAGAGGAAATGCCTTTGCTGGCGAATTTTTGACGGGCAATGGCTTGAACCATGGGAGCAGCAACTGATGTATCACCTGCACTGGTGTAAGCTAGAGCAGGAGCCATGGCTTCAAGTTTGTGGCGCAAGATTCAAGTCGCCCGGTCTGGTGATGCGGTAGTCGGCAGTTGTTTTCTTGCGCAATCCTCGCACAACGATGTTGCAGCCGTGTTGGGAAGCCAGGAAACCAGGCAATCTCGCGGTCGATGATCTGGCTCTTAGCTTGCTCAAAGCACCAGCACTCCTTTATAATTGCATCCACGGTTGAGGGATTTTTTTGTACTAGGATGCTTAAGTTGTTGTCTGCAATCTCCGTAAGTACTGCAATCTCCTTAAGAGCTGCAATCCCCTTAAGAATGCAGCTACCTTTGACAGCCTCCGGAATTTTGTCATCTGCTTTCTGACACCATTATATCACACCTTCGATGTATCAGACGTACGATTCTGTGGATGTCTAAGCTTGAGACACGAGCAGTTTGTTCATGCCTATCTTTCTTGTAACAGGCATCCCAAACAAATCCAAGCTTTTTGGTCTGCACTTTGCCTGACTCCCAGTTTCTGTCATACCATATTTAGGCAGCTCCTCTGAGATAGATCTATATCAGGTTAGCCAGCACAAGAGTCTGGTCCCATCAGTTGCAAGTACTCAGCCTGCCAATTCTCTACATTTACTTCATCGGGAATGCCGGAACCACTAAGCATGCCTGAATCTCACGGGGGTTCGAGCATGACCATTGTTATCGCTGGAGCAGAGGCAGTCACTACATCACCTTCATGCTCAGGAACACTGGGTGTAGATGCAGATGCTGTATTTTCCACCATTGTTGCAGAATGACCCCTCAAATGACAGCTGCTGCGTAGTTTCGTTGTGAGGCATATTGTACCTGGCACCAAATGTGACAGAGGCAAGATTTAGATTTATTCACACAGTGGATCATCAGCCAAACAATATGGCTGATGAGTCCAATGTGTAAACGCTTCACATTTTTTCGTCATCTTTATCTTTGGCGAGCACTGGAGTGATTGATGTCTATGTCGCCCTATAACAATATACAGTAGACTCACAATAATTCAAACTCTGATAATTGATACTTTTGGTTAATTAAAAAAATTCAATTTTTAGTTGGCCCTCAATATATTTAAAAGCCTCTTAATTCTAACTCCAGCATTTAATTCATACTTTTTACAGTGCCATACCAGAAAGTATGTGCTGCTTTCCCACTGCTATTTAAAAATTTGTTGCTCTAAAAATAAAAAATAAGCATTTTAAGCCTTCAAGGAAAAAGGCATCGCTAGTAAACAAATGTTTGAAACAAAGCAAGCCCAAGGTAAACCGTGATGCTTCTCAACTGGTATAGAGCTCTGTGCTGAAGGCACGTACCTACAGCATATAAAAAGTTGACAATTCACTATTTCTTGAAAAATTAAGATCAGCAGTATATGGCCAATAAACTTGTGGACCTTACACCTCTGCTTTCTGTTCATTGTGTGCAGTTAGGGTTTAAAAATACCTGCAAAAATTTTATATGTGATAAAATCAATGCCTAATCAAAATGTATGGTGTCACCTCACCCAGTGTCATCTATCAGAGAACTTTTAATAGTTTGAAATTCTTCATAGTTCAAACAAAGTTCAGAGGTCCCTTTGAGTTTGAATTAACGAGAGTCGACTGTATTCTTAAAGGGGCCCTGCAACACTTTTTGAGCATGGTCAGAAAACGCTGCCTAGTGGTAGAAGCTCCCGAACAACATGCGAGCCAAATATTATTGGCCGCGAGATTGAGCAGGGTCGCTGCCTGGCAGCAACTGGCTAAAATGGTGAAGTGTGGATTGCTCCTTACGTCGTCTGCTGGCCACGTCCTGTTTCTATGTGCGCGCACGTCACGCACGTTCTTAAGGTTTGATTTGTCCTGTCATGTCAGTGCGAGTGTAACTGTTTATATGTGTGCCTGAAACCACATACGAAAGCATTTGATCTTTCTCTGCTGCTAATGTTTATTAATAAGATTGGCGTGTCCAACTTTCCAGATTGCTGTTTATTGTTGTCTTACCCTCCATTCACCAGAATAATTTCAGGGTGGGTGCTGCTTTCTATTTCTAGCACATTGCAAAATGCTCTTTGCATACTCCCAAACATGGGGACTAATAAATGGTGTGTGAATGCAGCATTTCATAACAACTTGGTTGTAAAAAAAAAAGAAAACATTGATTGATATGTGGGATTTAACGTCCCTAAACCATCGTATGATTATGAGAGACGTCGTAGTGGAGGGCTCCGGAAATTCAGACCACCTGGGGTTCTTTAACGTGCACCCAAATCTGAGCACACGGGCCTACAATATTTTCGCCTCTATTGGAAAAAAAAAGAAGAAAACAAGCTCTAGGTTATGCACTTACGTGCTGTTGGTAGGGATACAACTACGGCACTGTAGCTTATCAATGATGCGAGGCACCTTAGTTGTGTTTATCTGGCCGTAATACCACCACATAGAAATATTACTATCACAAACTGTAACACATCGGTACTTATATTGTACCTAAAACAAAGTTACCATGCGCGACCATGTGCTTCGATTTAAGAATGCTCTAAAGAGCCCAGACGTTTAAAATTAATTCAGATGGCATGCACTATATATAATGTCGTATAACTTCACTGAAAATTTCATCTTTTTTACATGGTTTTCAGTGTTTGTGTGGCATTGTTAGGGACTGACGGAAGGCAGTGGTAATTTTTGTTTGAAAAAAGAAAAAAAAAAACATGATTGTCCCATTAACTAGGCCTTTGTTGTACTGCCGTCATGCACGTAATTCATCGATTAAAGCTTTCTGCTGAACTCCTATAGAAGATTTTTACTGGTGCAAGAACATGTGCGTGCACGTGGTAAATGCAGTGCATCGCAAAGCGCCGTTAGCCACTAAGTTTTGTTGATTAGACTTATGGACTGTCCCACATTTCATGGTTAACAGATCGAGAAAAAGGAATCATATGCGTATAAAGTGCGAACGGTGGTACTCAACGAATCGCACAGATATGCGGGCTTTCTACGATCTTTCTTTCTCTCTTTTTTTGTAGTATGGAGATGACAAAGATGTAAATAAGTAGTTCAGTCACGCTACAGCAGTGCGTAGCAGGCAGAACACAAGCTAACCTCATACGAATAACACAGAAAAGGCGTGATTTAGTGCGAAAGCAAGAAGAGTCGCCCAGGGCGAGCATTCCTATGAAAGGCAGAATGCACTTAACTCGCGGGTAATGTCAACGTTGCGTAGGAGTCGTACATTGATCCAGTAGAGAAGAGCGTAGATATCAACAGAAAACTGTAGTCAACGCATTTTATCTGCCGACAACTGTCTCGGACAGCACGCAACGAAGCGCCGCTGAGTGTATTTGTATACGCGCCACTGACCGCCTATCCACACTTTCGTGGGGCAGTACTGCCACCTATAGCCCGATCTTGCCGCGAATAGTGCAGGACGTGGCCTGGAATTCACAATAAATTATCAATGAGAGCTAAAGGTTGCTTTTTATTTTTTGGAAAAATCAGGGAAGATGCCCTAAAATCACTCGTAAGAAGACCATCAACGAGCCATCGGCTCATTTTAACTTGGCACGTTTGGTTGTTACGGAGATCGCCGCAGAATGCCACGACTTGTCTATGTGTGCGCGCGGGATCACACTGAAAAAGCCGCACATTCAAAGAAAAAAAAGTGCTCAAGAGCATAAGGCCGGGGTGATGTTTCTTTCGCCCCTGTCATCCTTCCCTGCTTAGCTTCCAGTGCTTTTGTCGGAACGAGAGAAGAGAGAATGCAATGGCAGCATGCGACAAATCTTTGTAAATCCACTCGCACTGAACGGATTTTTAAAATTTTTTGCAGCGTTGAATTCGTCAGGCAATAAGCTCTTCCAGTTAATTGATTCTATGTTTACTTGAAAAAGTGTTTCATAGCCCTTTTGAAAAGATATTTCGACTCTCTCATGAGAGAGCGCCTTGTTCACAATCGCTTGCATGTAGGAGCCTTTTTGAGAATATTTTTTTTACTCCAGTCAGCATTGTGTTTTCTTTGTCCATCCTTCAATTTGATTATGCACACGATGTGAGCAAGGTGTTCTTGAACTTGCGCAGCTGGTATCAGTAATACTGGCATATTCGATGGCACATGTATAAGCCCCAATGTGCTTCACTGTTTGACGGATTATTGATGGCTGATGCTCTGTTGGCCAATATTAATGTGCAGCGTGCATTGCTTGATGTAGTTTGAGCTTCCGTATGCTGGCGACAAGTTTGAAAGAGTTTCGTCTTCGACATGTCAACAGCTGGCTTCATCAACGTCACGGCCATGTGACAATACAGCAATCCCAAATAGTATTTGCATGCTTAGAATAATATTTTAACATATAGTGTAGTAGCGTGAATTCGACCGGACACAAGGACAAGAAGAAACACGACACTCGCTAGCCCAGCTCCTTACCCTGCTGAACTTAGAATGCTATGTCATTCTTGCATTCCTTTGTGAACCTTTTTTCTAACTTAGGGTGTGCAAAAGACTTCCCAAGCATAGAACCCATCAAATAGGAGATGCAGAGTGGCGATTTGATAGCAGTTTATCGGTTGATTAGATGTCAGTTGGCATATCTTGCAGGGTAATCCATGCTTGGTGCATTACAAAGCTTCAAAGAAGTTGGGAGGTGCTCCTACTTTACTTGCACTATCAAGGTGAACTTTCCCTTGATTCTGCCAGGCTCTACGAGTCTGCTGGCCTTTTAAAAGGGTCCTGTAACACTTTGAGCAGGGTCTGACAACACTGCCAGTCGCTAGTCAATGCTTTCAAGAACACGCAAGCCTTACATTGTAGCGTGACCTGGAATTTACAATAAATTTTCAAAGGCTGCTAGAAACTCTTCCCTCTACAAATGATGCCAAGTCCATGGGCAGTCTGAGTTCAGCAGTGCGGGCTGCATAGCTACTGTGGAAAGCTGCAACGTTCATGTGGGAGCACTTGCAGTCACATTAAAGGTAAGCCAAGTCGGCTGCGCATTTGAAGAAAAGGAAGTGCTCAAGGTTATGATGTACACTGACTGACGTAGAGGGGCATTTTCTTGCCTCTTTGACATCCCCCTCCTGAGCATGCTTGCTTATATGAGAGAAGCAAGAAAGTGCTTGAAAAATGTGACCAATCCCTGTAACTTCACTAATACTTGACGGATCCTAAAGGTTTCGGTGGCATGTGATTCATGAAGCTCATGTGCCCCTAGCGGAACTATTCCATTTTAACTTGGAAAATTGATGCAGGCCCCTTTTAAAAGAAAGAAGCATATCATATTTTTTCAGTCAGGCCCTGCTTTCAGCTTTGACAGCTTTACTTTTTTGTGCAGGAGAGATGTGGATGCGCCCAATCGTGGTGGTTGGACGCCCCTGATGCATGCTGCCTGTTCTGGCCAGCGGGACACACTGCGGCTGCTGCTGGAGCTGGGTGCCAACGTTAACATGCGAGGTGGCAGGCATGGGCGCACAGCCGCTATAAATGCGGCCATGTATGGATATCACGAATGCATTGCCCTTCTTCATGAGGTGATGCCTATTTCACGAGAGTTGTTTTGAGCAGACTTATTTAATCATGCTAATTGCAAAACTTTAAAAGCCCCAACATACTGATGGATGAATGCTATGTGGATGTTAGCGAACCAACACATTGTCAGGGATCTAAGGTGCACCGAAATCTGAGCACACGGACCTACAACATTTCCGCCTTCATCGGAAATGCAGCCGCCACAGCGCCGGGACTTGATCTCGCGGCCAATGGGTCAGCAGTCGAGTACCTTAGCCACTAGACCACCGCGGCGGGGCCATTTGTCTATGAGAACAGGCTTTTGGACAAGTTGGTTTGTTATATTCATTGAAGCACTGATAAGAAAGGGACCACAGAAAGGGGAGCGCATGTCCTGTTTTCTTTCTGGAGCCCCTGTCTTAACAGCGCTGTGGCTTCAGTGACTGTGTAACATCGCTTGTTCTTGGTGAATTTAAGAAATTTTGTGGCAGTTTATTCATGAGGCAATAAGCTGCAATATTAAGATAATTCGATCATTACTTAGAAAAGAGGCTCAAGACCATTTTGAAGCAAAATTTTAGTTTGAGCTAGTTGGTCATACATACTTGCTCAAACACCTAGCAGACGACACAGGAGACATAATAGGTGCCAGCTATGAACTAGTTTTACTCACTGACAAACTAAGCATATACAAACCACATTATCAGGTCATGCACACCATCTTGATCACCAGAGCATTAAAAGCTGCGTATATCGGCAGTGTTTTTGGTGGGCATTTAACTGGTAGCTGTGCTCGTGCTGTGCTCGTTTGCTTCGCAGCTACTAGATGTTTGTAGAAGCCCCTGCTAAAGCCCCCTGCAGCCCCTAAGATTTATAGATTATGTGTGTGAGTGAATTTATTGTAGTAGAAATGCATCTCAAAAGTTGAGCCAAGATAAGGCGTGAGAAATGAGGTATTGAGAGAGGTCTTTGAAAATAGAAAAATCACGATTGTAACGAAAAATAGATAAAGTACCTACAACAAAGGGTGCACATTTCAGTGGCTACAATATCATTTGTGAGACATCAGTTGCAAACCTAGACGCAATGCTCACTTTTTCAAGCTTGTGGTCTTGTGCAACCCAGCACACACCATACCAACAGCTGAAACCCAGAATAGAAGGATGTCTTCTTCAGCGGAGCAGTAGTTATGGCGCTCAGCTGCTGCCCCCATATTTATAGAAGCCTCGGTATGCTAGAGGCCTGTGCATGTAAGTGCACGTTAATGAACAGATGGTCAAGCTTTCTGGAGTTCTCCACTACAATGTCTCTCGGGATGTATAAAATGCCAGATATTATTATTAAAATGATGGTTTGTGCTTCACTGAAAAATCCCTGCAATACTTTTTAATTATTATAAAATGTTATTACGCTCAGCTGGCTAACAAATTTCTTGCTTCAAAAATTTTCTATTCTGTCGAATATATGCTCCTTCTTCTCTTTTACTATTACTTTAGAAGATACATATAGGGATATGGCAGCAGAGCGATGCGTCAACCAAATGCTACATGGTCGCACGTTATGTCCTCAAACGATTTCCTTTTTTTAAACCATGCTGGCTGCATCTCCTGGTTCAGACCTGTATCTTTGTTCTACCTCTTTTATTGTGTAACAGAATTTATTTTGCCTTCTGCCCATTTGATAAGTGTTGACGAAGTGCTTCAGACTTGGGACGAGTGGCGTTGCACATAGGACGGGACAAAGGAAGGAAGACGACAACACACCGAGTGCAAATTTTCACCAGTTTATTGGCAAGAGGCAAGGATGCAACAACCTGCCTCTTTATCAAAGTCCAAACTATCAAAAGTCTAAATGAACTATGTATTTATCATCAGAAGAGGGCGCGAGCTACATGCCAAACGCTGAAATGAAGTGATGGTGCACAAGGTCCCGATGGTGTGAATACGTGCCACGTTCTCGCATTGAATTGGTTGGAGGAAAGCCCAATGTGCGTGACCAGAGCTGTGGTGGAAAATTTCCTGAATTTAAGATGGCATTGTCTTGTGGAGTACCGAACGAGGAAGTTTGAGGAAGACAGCGTCGCTCTGACGGTGAAGGCTCGGTTAACCGGGATCTGGAGGTAGTGGCGTTGGGACGCCTGAAAGCAGCTGTCAATTATGGTAGTCACCAAAAGACGCTCCCTGGCCCTGAAGCACATTGCAACAGCAGTTTCTGGGACGCCTGTTGCTATTCACCTCCTTCACAGGATGGCCCCAAACCACTTGACAGTCCTCAAAGTTTGATGTGACAGGTATGCTTAACTTGCTGAGACCCACGACAATCGAGTCATAAGCAAAGACAAGTGCATCGTCAAAAGGATGCGGGTTGAGGACGATTATTGCAAGACGTCTTCCCAAACTTCGATGATGGGAAGCTTATGTCGTAGTTGCAGACCGCTACCATGAACAGTTAGCACGTTCGATTTCAGAGCTAGCGTCTTTGAGTAATCGCATAGAAGCCATAGTGGCTATAGATTGGCTAGCGATAGAGGGAACTCTAATGTAGCTTGATGCGAGTTTTGGTTTCAGTGTATAGCTGAGTTTTGTGTGTTTGTGGGCGCTATATTAGTTTGAAGTGTTTGCGTTTTCCTTTCTTTGTTAGATAAAGTGTGTTTGTCTCGCCACCACTATCCCCCGTCTCTCTCAGTTCTATCCTTAGAAAACACTCCAGAGATAATCGTGGCAGTATTAGTACAGCTTTCATCTCCTTCCCAAAGGAAGAACTGGAATGTCTGAGTGACATGGCACATGTAAGTCAGTGTTTCTTGTAATTACCTCCTACTGCTATCATGGGTACTGTTTGTAAATCACCACGTATACGATATTGTTTTCACGATTTTAATTTGCATGCTGTCACATGCCTTTTATTAAATTTCATTGCTCAATGTTGTTATGAAAATGTCTGATACGGTTCCTTTGCACTCGCCAACAAACTGTTGATAAGTTTCCTCTGTGTGTGCTATTGCATTCATTCCTTTGTTCTATCCTATGTGCAAGGTTCTAATGAACCTATAAGCCAAAGTGGAAACCCTTGAGAAACATTCTATCTTTAGCATTAAAAATCAACTGTGTCAATACATTTTACACGCCGTGACTCATTGCTATTGATTAAGGATGGTTAAATGAGGGAAGTGAGATGGAAAATATTAATCAGTTACTTTAATACAGTTTCATGCATCATTATCGTCATCACTACTGCCACTTTTGGTAATACGCTGCTTCAGCACTAATTTATCGAACAAGTGTTTATTCAGCCCAAATAGCCACTAGCAATAAAGATCTCATGGTTGAAACAAACGGTCTAGTGATAATTATTGCTGAGAACATTTGGCTGGAAGCACACCCAAATGATTCGTCTTGTGGGATTATTTGAATGCTTTGAATATTTGAACAAATATTACAGTATTCAAAATCGCTTCAATTCTTGTATAAATTAGTGAAAATTTTGAAATATTAGAGATGAATGAATAGGTGTATGTTAACCCGCACACAACTTCCTGCAAAGCTAGTTTTACTGCAGCAGATGGGTGCTAAGTCGTTTTATTGAACGTCAGATCCTGCTACTATTTAAAAAACTCACTTTCGTTGACCAAACAAACAAAAACAAAAAAGTCACAGCTTTGCCACAAAGATGAAGCAAGAAACGCGATAGCAACAAATTGGAAGGTCACGCGCAAAATGGCAAGCAGATCGAAACGTACCCAGCGTTTTTCACACACAAGTAATGCACGGAGCGTGCTCACAGGTACAGATGGACGTGAATAAGTGTCTCAGTTGTTACTTCACTGTGTCTGAAAAGCACGCTCTTTTTACAAACGGAGACTGTGCAATGACTGCAGTGACCTTTGTGTGCCAGGTAACTACCACAGAATCATTCCGATGAAAGCTAAAGGCCAGCCAAGACGTACGATCCTCCCCACTGTGAGATAAGGGTGCGCGAGTGAACGTCCAGGGCCTTTACGTTTAAGTCTTCTAAGCTACAACTTATTTATCTTTCATGGGTATGCTTATGATCAGCCTTTTACCAACTGAATTTCGTACATGGCAGCTGGAAGCTATGTGTCAAATGGACAAATGCTTATCAATGATATTAAGTCATGCTCAGAATATAGCCAACCACTATACATAGCCTTCATAGATTACGAGAAGGCATTTGATTCAGTAGAAATATCAACAGTCATGCAGACACTGCGGAATCAGGGCATCAATGAAGCATATGTAAACATCCTGGAAGAAATCTATGGGGGATCAACTGCTATCATAGTGCTTCATAAAGAAATCAACAGAATAGCAATCAAGGAGGGTGTAAGGCAGGGGGATACAATCTCCCCAATGCTATTTAGCGCGTGCTTACAGGAGGTTTTCAGAGGCCTAGAATGAGAACAGTTAGGGATAAGAGTTAATGGAGAGTACCTTAGTGACCTGCGCTTCGCCGATGACATTGCATTGCTGAGTATCTCAGGGGACGAATTGCAACTCATGATTACAGAGTTTGACAAGAAGAGCAGAAAGGTGGGTCTCAAAATTAATCTGCGTAAAATGAAAGTAATGTACAACAACCTCGGAAGAGAGCAGCACTTCGAGATAGGTAATAGTGCACTTCAAGTTGTAAAAGACTATGTCTACTTAGGGCAGGTAATAACCGCGGAGCCGAACAACGAGATTGAAGTAAGTAGAAGAATAAGAATGGAGTAGAGCACATTTTGCAAGCACTCTCAAATCATGATAGGTAGATTGCCACTATCCCTCAAGAGGAAGGTATATAAAAGCTGCATCTTGCCGGTACACAGCTACGGAGATAAACCTGGAAACTTACAAAGAGGGTTAAGCTTAAATTGAGGACGACACAGCGAGCAATGGAAAGAAAATCGGTAGGTGTAACCTTAAGAGACAAGAAGAGAGCAGAGTGGATTAGGGAACAAAGGGGGTTAAGGATATCATAGTTGAAATTAAGAAGAGTAAATGGACATGGGCCGGGCATGTAGCGCGTAGACAGGATAACCGGTGGTCATTAAGGCTAACTAACTGGATTCCCAGAGAAGGCAAGTGGGTTAGGGGGAGACAGAAGGTCAGGTGGGCAGATTAAGTTTGCGGGTATAAATTGGCAGCAGCAAGCACAGGACCGAGTTAACTGGTGGAACTGGGAGAGGCCTTTGTCCTGCAGTGGACGTAGTCAGGCTGCTGATGATGATGATACGATGGACCAACCTGCATGGTGAAGTGGAGCGGATTAATGAGTGCTAATGTGGCACAGCTACCAAGCCCACAGGGCGGTGCAGATCCATGCAGCAGCTTTATAGGCGACACTGTGAAGCTTGTTGTTGGTGATAGGGCCAGCCAAACTAGAATAATGACCAGCGGTTACGGGCAAGATTGTGGAAAAGCTGTTGATATTGTAACACGGACTGAAATAGCGAGAAAGAAGAAGAGGTAGGATGCTCTCGAGCGATGGTGATTCGGCAGTGACGGTTGAGCGCTGGCATTTTCAGTGTAAATAAACCAATCACATCCGTAACAGCTTTGGTGGAGCGGAGCTGGGTAATTCGCCGTCCTGTATCCCGCAGCAGAAGTTCTTCGAACAAGCAGACGCTTAGCTGGCCTATCCCCGGACAACATCAGCATGAACGACAACACACCGTTGACGTACTATGCTGCTGCATCCACCAGTGCCACCGACATGGCACAAGGTGGCTGGCGACCTCGACAACCAGACTACTGGGCGCCTGAACCACGGATATTCTCAGGTAAAACTGACGAAGACGTGGATGCTTGGCTAAAACACTACGACCGAGTGAGCCGCTACTATGACAGGGGCACGCTGGCGAAGCTTGTGAACGTAGCATTCTTCTTTGTCGGGACCGCATTGCTTTGGTTTGAGAATCATGAACTTGAATTCACCACGCGGGATATATTTGTTTGGAACTGAAGGCCTGCTTTGGGGACACGAGTTCTTTGAAAAAAAAAAAAAAAAGCTGAGCAAGCGCTGTCACGTATAGCTCAGTTGCCCGGCGGAACTTGCACAATCTACATTGAAGAGGTGTTGAAGCTTTGCCGGATTGTCAATGCAAATATGTCTGTCGAAGACAAGGTCGGTCATTCGTTAAAAGGCATCGCCGAGGACGTGTACAATTTTCTCGTAACAAAAGAGAACTTGAACACTCCTATTTTCAGGCAGCAGTGTCGCGAATTCGAGGCGTTGAAGACCTGGAGAATTTTACCCAAGTTCGGGCGCTTGGACAATGTTCCCACTGTTGAAAGTATGGACGTTGCCGCCTGCGAAGACATTCCCTTCCTCGTATGTCGGGTAGTTTGAGAAGAGCTCGTTTGGCTTCAAGCAGGTGATGATCACCACCAATGCTCGTTCGGCGCGTGCCCCGAACCACCTCCCTACTGGATGCGAGAGCGCCACGTCAAAAACCGACAGTGTACAAAAACAGCAGATTTCACCTCGTGGCTTCTGGTTTTCCCGACGGATCACGGCCACCACCGGATGTCATCATCTCGGCGTGCCGCTGGAGACCTCCAACCATCGTCAACCAGGCCTCTACCAGAAGACTACTATGCGTCATCATGAAATGTTCCTACAGAGCACGACCTGTCTCCGCGTACTTCTGTAACCTCTGCTCCTGCTAATGTAAGCCGACAAGTCTCCGTTTGCTACACATACGGCCTCCCAGGGCATATTTCACGCTTCTGTCCCAGCTGGCCAGCTGTGCCGCCACGTTTTTTGACGTACCCGGCTCGTACGCACAAAACGCCCGTGCCGCCACGTTTTTCGACGTACCCACTTCCTACACGCGAAACCTGGACCGCTCACCCGGCCAACCATCGTCCCCGGCAACAATGGCCTAACGAATTTCGCAGCGAGTCCCCCGCCTCTGATCGAAGCCTGATGCCACCTCTGACACGTTCCCACCAGTCGCCATCTCCGCGTCGTTGGTCGCCTTCCCCGCATCAGCTGGGAAACTAGCTGGTGCGGCCGATGGAGGTGCGGTCGTGGGGCGGTCATTTTCGCCATTTCCTCCTCCTGCTGCTATGGTGATGAACAAAGTGCGTGTGTGTATAGACGGTGTAGACACTCTTGCTTTTGTAGACACTGGTGCTGCTATTTCAGTTATGAGTCTTCATTTTAAGCATTGTTTCTTGGGCCACAAAGTAATGTTCGCTTGGAATCGTAGAGAAACTTTTCATGGAGTTGGAGATGAAGTATTATGCCCTGTTGGTATATGCTCAGTTGTATCTACGATTAGTGGAGAAAATTTCTAAGTTGAATTTACTGTACTGGCTCGCGCAACTCATGACGTCGTTTTAGGGATAGACCTTCTTAATGAATGCGGTGCTACGCTTGACTGTGGAACTGGAGAGATTCTTCTACAAAGTACGTTGCCCGCTGCCATAGTTGACGATTTTCCAACTTTCCCCATCGATGCGCTTTCATTGTCTGAAGATGTGACAATCCCTGTTCGAACAGCAATGCTAGTTCCCGTACGCTCTTCTCACGTCCGCTCAGTACCCTGCACTGGACTTGTTGAGCCCGATCATACAAACGCCATCTATAAGAATGTGCTGGTCCCACGGTCTGTCCTAACAGCCATTGATGGACATGCTTGTTTGTGAGCGCTCATTGCAGCATCAGAGCCTGTTGTCCTACCAGCCAGATTTAAACTGGGAACGTTTGAGGAGCAGGCCACAGTTGACGTCAGAATGGTCTCAGAGTCTCCAGACATCTATCAGACTGCGCCCAACTACACAGCTGCGATGAAACGCATGATCAATAAGTCGTTGCTTTCTTCTGAGCAGAATGTCCTCGAGGAGGTGCTTACACGCTATGTGGGAGTCTTTGTTTTCGCTCAAGACAAACGTTGTTCCTTGTGGACCGAATCCCCTATGCACCACCGCATCAACACTGGAGATGCTACTCCGATACGCCAAAAACCCTATTGCGTATCCCCGTCAGAGAGGAAACTGATCGCCGATCAGGTCAACGACATGCTGCAGGAAGGCGTTATTCAAGAGTCAAGCAGTCCCTGGGCAGCTCCTGTTATATTGGTAAAAAAGAAAGACAGCTCTTGGCGATTTTGCGTCGACTACCGCCGTCTCAACGCCGTCACAAAGAAAGACGTGTATCCGCTACCACGCATCGATGACGCTGTTGATTGCCTGCACTCGGCCGCATAATTTTCGTCCATCGACCTAAATTATGGATACTGGCAGATACCATTGCATCCGTCTGACAGAGAGAAGACTGCTTTTGTCATGCTTGATGGGTTATTTGAGTTTAACGTTATGCCATTTGGCTTATGTAATGCCCCAGCTACCTTCAAGCGATTCATGGACTCCATCCTTCGTGGTCTCAAATGGGAGATATGTATGTGTTATCTCGATGATTTAATTATTTTTGGCAAGACATTCCTCGAGCACAATCATCGGCTTCGCGTTGTTCTAGATTGCGTCAAACAAGCTGGTCTTGTTTTAAACGCAAGGAAGTGTCGTTTTGGTGAGCTTCAAGCCCTTGTGCTTGGATATCTAATCGACAGGGATGGTATACGGCCAGACCCGCAAAAGATCAATGCTGTCCGAGACTTCAAGCAACCAACGTCTGTGAAGGATCTCCGTAGCTTCGTGGGCCTGTGTTCTTACTTTCGCCGGTTCATCAAAGATTTCACCCAGCTTGCTCATCCTCTGACAGAGTTGCTCCACAAAAACGTTCCATTCCGATGGACCGTTCAGTGTGAGGCTGCTTTTGAGCAGCTGAAGTATTTGCTTACTTCCGGGCCCCTCTTGCGCCATTTCGACCCAAACGCACTCACGGAACTGCATACAGATGCTAGTGGTATCGGTGTTGGTGCCGTGCTGGTTCAATATCACGACAGCCGCCAGCAGGTCGTGGCGTATGCAAGTCGTACTATGACTAAAATGGAGAGGCATTATATGGTCACCCAACTGGAATGTCTTGTGGTTGTTTTCGCCGTCCAAAAGTTCAGACCTTATTTGTATGGCCAGCAATTCAAGATCGTCACAGATCATCATTCGCTTTGTTGGCTTGTCGGACTACGTGACCCAGCTAGTAAGTTGGCTCATTGAGCCTTACGGCTTCAAGAATATAATTATTCTGTGACCTACAAGAGCGGTCGATGTCACGCAAATGCCGACTGCTTATCTCGTCTTCCATCTACGACTGTGGATGCTGCTGATGATGATTTCGATAACTACCTGGCTGCCATGTCCTTCAACTTCCCCAATTTGGACGTCTTCCATCATATACAACAGCGGGACCCTTCGCTGAAACCAATGATCAATGTGGTTCGTACCTCTAAATGCGCCACGCCATTTGTGATTCATGACGCCCTACTATATCGCAAGAAATACTCCAGCCGTGGTTCCACACCACTCCTTGTCGTGCGAGAATGCCTGTGTCTTGCGGTATTCCAAGCCATGCACGATGACATCACGTCTGGGCACCTTGGATTTGCCCGAACGCTTCACCGTATCCGACATCGTTTTTACTTGCCTCGACTCTGGAAGACTACCAAGCACTACGTCGCAAGTTGTCATGTCTGCCAACGCCACAAACAACCTACCACGCCATTGGCCGGCCATCTGCAACCAGTTAAGCTACCGACATCACCATCGAAAAAGTCGGCATAGATTTATCGGGCCCTTTCCCCAAGTCTACCGCCGGCCACCGCTGGATTATTGTGTGCGTAGATTACCTGACGCGGAATACTGTAACATGGCGGTTGCTTCAGCCACATCATCTGATGTGTCATGGTTTCTTCTGCACTCGATTATACTCCGTCACAGGGCCCTTCGTGTGGTGATAAGTGATCTCGGCCGGCAGTTTACCGCTGACGTTGTGGAAGAGTTGCTGTGGCTTTGTGGGTGCTAGTATCGGCATTCCACGCCATACCACCCACAGACCAACGGCCTCACTGAGCGCACCAATCATATCATCATCAACATGCTTTCAATGTAGGTCGTGGCGGATCATAAGAATTGGGATGCCGTATTACCTTTTGTTGCATACGCCTTTAATACCACGAAACACGAGGTCACAGGTTATTCGCCTTTCTTTATTCTGTATGCTCGTCATCCCCAAAGTTTCCTTGACACCCTACTTCCTTTTTCCACGAACGAAAACGCCAGTGCCTTGCAGACATTGTGTTGCGCCGAAGAAGCTCGTCGATTTGCTTGGCTCCGCAATCTCTCCGCCCACGCTCGCGCGAAAGACTGTTACAACGCAAAACACCTGCCTGTGACTTTCGCTAAGGGTGATTTTGTCTGGCTGTGGACACCCGTTCGAAAGAAGGGGCTTTGTCAGAAGCTTCTTTCCAAGTACACAGGATCATTTGTCATTACTCAGTGCTTCAGTGACGTCAGTTACGTTGTAGCGAAAGTGACAGCTCAGAACCGGCGTTGGCGTAAGATGCAAATTGTGCACATTGCCCGATTGAAGCCCTACAACAACTGATCGCTTCTACTCGCTCGGTGAGCTTCGTCTTGCCTGGAGGAAAATGTAACGCGAACTGAAAGAGCGAGAAAGAAGAAGAGGTAGGACGCTCTTGAGCGATAGTGATTCGGCAGTGACGGTTGAGCGCTGGCATTTTCAGTGTAAATCAACCCATCACATCCGTAACAATATGTTCAAACAGCTATTACCAGCTCACTCACACTCAGAAACATGTTAGCTCTCCACCTACCTGTAGTGTGATCGGTTTACAGGGGTAATAACTTAGGCATAGCCTGGGCATTTGAGCAGGCCATAGTGGGATGACGGGTCAACAACTGTCTTTATTCTGCTTAGCACAAATGCTTCACAGCTAGAAGGGGGTGCTACGAACTAACAACATAGTAGTGACTTCCACACTACATAGCAGTGTTTTATCTTTTGTGCGTGACATTTTGTGGGCACAATTTTTCGGGTGCCACATTGTTATTGTTTGTATGCTTGTACTATTTACTACTGTTTCTTTTGTATACTGTGACATGATTATACTGCTTGTTCCGCTCTTATGATCATCATTTGTTTGGTTCCTTTGGGGTCAAATAATTGATGAGAAGTCAGCTGTGCCTACCTTCTCACTCAGTATGGTGCCGACCTTGAGCTGAGGGACTGTGAAGACCGCACGGCTCTGTTCCATGCTGCTGCTCTGGGCCATGTTGCAGTGGTGCAACTGCTGGTTGATTTGGGGGTCAACATCAACTGTGTGTAAGCAGACTCCTGAACTTGGTGGCTGTTCCTTTTACTCAACTTGGATGAAGTACACACGTGAATAACACAACTCCAAAATAAGCCATTTTATATTGGAGTGGTCAAAGTAGTCCTGTTGTTATTGTTGATTAGAGTGAATTAAATGATAGTGTAGTATATTTGTGATGGATTGAGTTATGGGGTGTAACATTAAAAAACTGCACGGTAGATTTTGAGGGACATCGTAGTGGGGATTTCAAGCACTTCCCGCTCTTTAATGTACACCCAAGTGGTCTTCCATGTCTCGCTTTGTGGACAGCACTTTGGCTAACTCGCAAAATGTGTTTGTAAGCAGGTTATTGTACGAGTCATTGGAATCTGCTTCCTGGATACCTTGGGAGGTAACAGATGTTAGAGCAGCTTTGCTCTTATAGTTTTTCTATTGGTATTATCTTTTTATGGTTTTCTATTGCCCCATACTTGCTTCAGAAAGATTATCAATCAGTGTACACTTTTAATTAATTTTATTTGATCATTAATACATATGATTTTGCCTATGCCTAAGTTTGCCTTCGCAGCTTTTAGGCTTCTGCCGCTTTTCACAGCCTGCTCCTTTCTCTCCATGTATTACCTTCTGGTGTCGGCTACCTTACGCCTATTGATCAACTTTGAAAACTCTACTAGCTCACTTTTGTCTGTTGCACTTGAGGCTTTCGTGATTTGTCGTCTCTTAATGAGATTTTTTATCTTCCGAGATTGATTGCCCATGTCCTGTTTAGTGACCGTACCTCCGACTTCCATTGCACACTTTTTGATGATACTGGTAAGATCATCGTTTAGTGCCTCGAATCGATTTTGAAGCGAAACTCTGAATTCCTCTATTTTCACTCTCACCGCTAGTTCATCAATTGGCTTCTTGCGTATCAGTTTTTGTATTTGCTTTTTTAAATCTATGTGAATACAAGCTCTTACCATTCTATGGTCACAGCATCGGATCTTTCTAACTACTTGTACATCATGTACAATGTTTGAATGTGCACACATAATGGAGTATACTTTATTTTTATTTTCGCCATTAGGACTTTGCCATGTCCCCTAATGGTTAGCCCGTTTTCTGAAGAATGTATTCAAGATATGTAAAGTACTACGTTCTGCGAACTTTACTACTATAGCCCTTCTGTCATTTCTAGAGATGATGCCATATTCTCCCACTGCGTGGACTCCGGCCTGTGTTTTGCCTACTTTGGCTTTAAAGTCACCCATCAGAATAGTATACTGTGCCCTTACTTTATTAATGGCTGACTCTACGTCTTCATAGAAGCGTTCAACCAAATGCTCATCATGGCTCGATGTAGGCGCGTATGCCCGTACTACCTTCTTCTTGTACCTTTTGTTAAACTTAATTTTAATACTTGCCTTCCTCTAACTGATGCTATAGTAGTCCTCTGTGTTGCCAGCAATATTCTTGTGTATGAGAAACCCCATCCCTAGTTCTTTTCCGTCAACTAATCCACGATAGCATAGGACGTGTGCGTTCTTCAGCACGGTATAAGCCTCACTTGTATTCATAACTTCGCTGAACCCTATTAGATCCCATTTAACACCCTCCAGTTCTTCGAATAGCACAGCTAGACTAGCCTTACTAGATAGTGTTCAACCGTTGAATGTAGCCAAGTTCAGATTTTAATGACGGCCTGTCCAGACCTGGAGATTCTTAGCACTCTCCGCTGCGTCATAGGTTTGACTGCCACCTTGTACAGTTGCTTTGCAGCCATTGGGACTGAGGGCCAAGGGTTAATTGCTGTAGTCATGGAAGGTAGTGACCAAGTACTGCACCAGGGTGGCCAATTCTGATCTGGTAAGTGCATTACTGGCAGGTGGTCGCCAGTGTGGTTGCACCCCAGACCTCTTCAAAAAAAATAATAAATGGCTAATAGAATCAAAGCAACATTAGAGTTTGATCAACCAAAGGACTAAGCAGGATTTTGTACAGGCTACTCCACAATAGCCCATTATCATACTATCAATAAGGTAATAGAAAAATGTGCTGAATACAACTGACCCTTATAACATAGCTTTCGTATATTACGAGAACGCATTTCACTCAGTCGAGACATCAGCAGTAATGTAGGCACTGCGGAATCAGGGCATCAGCGAACCCTACATAAACATACTGGAAGAACTATACAGAGCATCAACAGCCATCAAAGTTCTCCATAAAAAAAAAGCAACAGAATACCAATAAAGAAGGATGTAAAGCAGGGAAATACGATCTCTCCAATGCTATTCACCGTGTGTTTACAGGAGCTTTTCAGGACTTACCTTGGGAAGAGTTAGGGATAAGAGTTAATGAAGAGCACCTTAGTAACCTGCGACTCGCTCATGACATTGCCCTGATGAGTAACTCAGCGGACAAATTACAGCTCATGATTACTGAACTGGACACGGAAAGCAGTAAAGTAGGTCTGAAAATAATATACACAAAACTAAAGTAATGTGCAACAGTCTCAGCGGAAAACATCACTTTGCAATAGGTGGAGAGACGCTGGAAGTGGGGAAGGAATATGTCTACTTAGGACAGGTAGTAATTGCAGAGCCGAACGATGAGATTGAAATAACTAGAAGAATAAAGATGGGGTGGGTCACATTCGGCAAGCACTCTCAAATCATGACTGATAAATTGCCACTATTCCGCAAGAGGAAGGTATATAACAGCTGCATTTTGCCGGTACTTACCTACAGAGCAGAAACCTGGAG
The DNA here is from genome assembly GCF_043290135.1 of Rhipicephalus microplus. Lineage (NCBI taxonomy): Eukaryota > Metazoa > Arthropoda > Arachnida > Ixodida > Ixodidae > Rhipicephalus > Rhipicephalus microplus. The sequence goes on along the minus strand of NC_134703.1, from coordinate 199,627,751 downwards.
GCTTACAAAGAGGCTTCAGCTTATGTTGAGGACAATGCAGCGAGCGATGGAAAGGAAAATGACAGGTGTAACCTTAAGAGACAAGAAGGGAGCGGAATGGGTCGAGAACAAACCGTGGTTAAAAATATCATAGTTGAAATAAAAAAAAGAAATGGACATGGGCCAGACACTTAGCACGTAGGCAGCATAACCTCTGGTCATTAAGGGTAACTGACTTGATTCTCAGAGAAGGCAAGTGGGTGAGGGGAAGACAGAAAGTTAGGTGGGCCGATGAGAGTAAAAAAAGTTCGCAGGTATAACGTGGCACCGAAAGCACAACACTGGGTTGATTGGCGGATCATAAGAGAGGCCTTTGCCCTGCATCGGGCATAGACAGGCTGATGATATGATGATGATAACATACCCTATAAAGTGAATGGGGGCATAGCCACCGTGGTAGTTCGGTTGGGAGAGCATCAGACGCGTTATTTGAAGGTCGCAGGTTCAGATCCTGCCCATGGCAAGTCACCTTTTTGTCCACTTTTATTTTTTCACATTTACATTACAATTACTTTCTAATAGCATCCCCTATCCCTTCTTTGGCATGATTGTCTGTTAGATCTCGTTATAGTTGTGTCTAAGAAAATGAACCTTTTTAAGTACGCTTCTTTCTTCTACTCTAATCAAGTTATTTTACACTTTCATTTGCAGTCATATTAATTATTGCATCACTAGATGGGCCAATACATACCTAATCTACTTATTTCCCATTCAGTACATTCAAAAGCAAGCCATAAGATTAATAATGTTCAGTCCATATTGTCATTTTTTTTACAACTTTGAGACACTTCCTACTGCTTATCATCTTATAATCATGCTTTTCAAGTTACTGAAACATCTTGTACCATCAAGTGTGTTTTCTCCTGATGCTCTGTATAACTTCAACTAAACTAGGTTTGTTCATTTTGCTGTTAGGTTAAGTAGCATAGTTTTTAACATGGACATGACACTCGCTACTTCTTATCACTCTTTTTCATGTTAAAAACTGTGCTACCTAACCTTACGGTGAAATAATCATCACCAACTAGCCGACTTATCAACATTATTGAACTAGATTTCATACAAATGGAAATTTTTGCTATCTGCTACTTGTACTAATTTTGTTTGCCACGCTGCCTACTTCTCAGCATTATCATTTTATGGAATTCATGGCCATCTGGCATCAAACACTGTTACGATTGGCTTATTTAAAAACAATTAGGTTCATATTGTGTTAACTACCAGAGGTACGTTTTTCTTCACGTAACGTTTATACCATATTTGTTTTTTGCTTGTATCTGAGTTAGTGTTGGTTTTGTCACTTCAGTCATTTTCTTATTTTTTCAGTCTAACTGCTAACTAATAAATTGTTTTGCTATTCAAATAGGAGATTCGCAACGATAGTTATAGCGCGAGAGCAGAATGACGACAAAGGGACACGAAGGAGACGAGCGCTAACTTCCAACTGAGTTTATTACGCAGAGAGCGAAAACATAGAAGAAACGGTAAACCATGGGACAAAAACCATGTGACACAAAGAGCTATGCAAGATTAAGGAAAAAAACAAAAGCAAAGAAAAAGACAAAGAAATATGTTTGAGGAAACAAAACGGAAAACTAAAAGTAAAACTAAAAGTATTATAACTAGTTGCGCACACCGATACTTTCGAGGAACCTTGGTTCCTTCTCGGACAGAGACACAGAGGGCTTGCTAGTGCATGACGCCTGTTTGCATGCCATCTGCGCGGCCTCAACGATAATTCGGGTGCGCTCATTCCTGTGCTAATATAGCACCACTGTGTCCTTGAAAAGAAGCACACAGTTGCACTCAGTGCAGTGCTGAGCAAGAAAACCATCTTTCCCATTTCTAACATTGTTAGCGTGTTCTCCAAGTCGATCGTTCAGACACCTTCCGGGTCCTTTGTCGTCATTCTGCTCTTGCACTATCACTATCGGCATGTCATACCAACTAGCCCAAACCACCACACTTCTAAGGAGATGCCCCTGCAGCCTTGCGCTTTGAAACCTCCTCTCAATTATTTAGCCTGTACGATCTTCTTTTTCCTGTACTAGTAACGGAAATGAACTTGAAACTTGAATATAAAATGAGTAGGTTTGTATAAAAATGTGCACTTAAGCAGTGTGCTGGTGCTACCAAAACCGCTTACAAGTGAACTGCATGGTGTTGCAACGTACATGCAATATACGTGTAGTTTGCTTTGGTGAGCTTCCTTATCTTGCGTAGCTTTAATGAGTGGAGCGACCTTTTCAGATTGAATGCAGTGGCACAGCACTGCAGATAGTGGGGAATCTGTACTCATTCAGGCAGTGCTGCCACTGGAGTGCCTATAAGAGAGCGGGATCTGTGGCTATAGTACCACGCAAACACGTGCAAGGTTATGCTAGAGATGCTTGTGCCGCTCCCCTCCTTTTTTTTTCAGTGCCACTGTGGTTAATGCAAGTGGTTAACTTTTAGGTTGAAGCACAGAACACACATGTGTACACATACACACACAGTGCACTGAATGCAAAGCTCTGTATGCCTCTCCGTCCCCTTTCTCTTTTGCGCTGTAAGCTGAAACATAAGTTTACGCTTCCCAAACAATGTGAATGGGAGATCTACTGCTCTTGGTTGTCAGTGCCTCACAACTTCTCTTATGCACATGTCATCTTGCGGATGTATTATGCAATTGCAGTTTTGTGACATGCTGAGTGCCCAGTTATAGCATTTTTTGGAAAAAGGCGAATAAAGGGAGCCCCAATTGTGCTAAGTCATGAATAGGGTTCCTAATCGCAAAGGTTGTCTCCAAAAAATGCTAAAAAATAAAAATATACAGATAGGATGCTAATTATATTCTACATTATGTTTTAATCAAAGTGGTGGTCTTTGATTTCAGAGAACACTTTAGTGGGCACAGTCCGTTAAGTATAGCAGCTGACGAGAACCACGACAGTGTAGTGGAGATCCTCCTCAATGTGGTGAGTTCTTTTAAGCCATGTACAAGATAACCCTGACACATTCATGTTTGAAGATCACCTGTGTGCAGCTATCACAAAGGCATATCAAAGGTGCAGCTATCACAAAGAAAAAGGTATATTTTTGTTTCACAAAAATATACCTTTTTCATGTATACCAAGCTTTCATACTAGTACTTGGCAGTCTTCAATGTTTTTTCCTTCTCTTTTTTGGCAGAAGTAATAAAAGTCATTGAGGGAAAGATAAGCTCACCAATTGCTATGTTTTAATGCATTTATGCAGAAATCTCAGTGCTTTCATGAATATTGATTACTCTGAATGTGTTGACATTTCCTTTTGATTCGTTGCAGGGCTCAAGGTTCTCTCGTGCCACAACAAATGGCAGTAGTTCTCACCCTTTCCAACCTGGCAATATTTCCAAGACATCACCGTGTGGTAAGATATATTAACAGCAGCTTTTGTCCTATTACGATGGGAAAAAACTGCCTTTGTCAGTGATGCTTGTTTTACTCTTCAGACATGATGATTATTAGTGGGAACAAAATGATCTGTGCAAAACAGACTGTACATTATACAATTTCTTCTTTGAAGGGGCCCTCGAACACTTCTGGAGCATGGTCAAAAAACGCTGCCGATTGGTAATCAACGCTTCCTAGAACACGCAAGCCAAATATTATAACGCAGCTAGTGGCCTGGAATTCTCAAAGTCAGCTAAAAATTGCTTTCTCTTACCTATACAAATGGCAGAACACGCTCCAAATTGCTTGTCACAGCCATTGTATCATCCATTGGTTGATTTGAGCATGACAGGTTCGGTCGTTACCGGGCTCGCCTCGAAAGGCCGCTACTTGTTCACGCGTGTGTGCTCGTGTGATCGCTCTGAAAAGTCACATTTCTGAAAAAGGGAGAGAGAGAAAAAGTGCTCAAAATTTCGAGACGCGCATGGTGTTTTTATTTCTCTGTGCCATCTGGCATTGCTTGGCTTCCAGTTCTTTCGTCAGGTCGAGAGAAGAAACAATGCAATTACAGCATACAAGTCTTTGTAACTCCGTTCGTACTGGACAGATTCTAAAAGTTTCTGCTGCAGTAAATTCGCGAGCCAATAAACTCTTTAGTGAATTTCTTTCATGGAATAAGTGTTGCAGGGCCCCTTTAAGTGAGGTGTCTTGCATGAACCAGAAACTTGGTTTGCACTCAATGCTATTTTCTCTGTTTCACTACTGTCTGCTGAAAGTGGGATTGCTGTGAGCGCACGTGAATTCATGCTATCTCTTCTAGAATTGTGGTGACATCTCTTAAGGTGGTGAGTGCTGGGCACGTACAATGAATAAATGCTTAAAGCTTATTCTTGTGATTTTCATTTAGCAAAAATGCTTGCACTGTGAAGTGATAATTATTTTAACTAAAAAAATTTCACTGACTCAAAACTTTCACTGACAGCAAGGCTTTATGAAAGAAATTGATTTTCTAACAATCAAGCACAAAGAGTTCTGACAGAGAAGGGGCACGAAAACGTTGCTTTACAAATGTAGCAATGAGGGGTACCAGGGAGTTCATATCTCCATTGCTTAGCCCGGGCTCGCCATTCATCCTTTGTGCATCCCTTGATCTTCGATCACCTCCAAGGCTGAGGGGTGATTCCATGAGAGATCGAATGCACAGGTTTGGAAGTTATTTTTTTGTGTTTAATGTTTTATACATTATGTGAGTATATTCAAAGTGCATGGAATCAAAAATTTTATTACCAGAAAAATGATCCTAGCATATCAAAAAGTTACTTGAAAGTGGCAGCACGAGTGTCTCATTCTTTCTTACGGCAATGCTTCCCGATTTTGCAGGAGACTTAAATGCACACTGCAGACGTTGGGTCAAAAACATTTTCTTCTGGTTTTATTATGTGTCACAGTGAATTACATCCCTGCTTTCCTTAGTTTAGTTCTCTGCAGAACCTAAAAAAATTCTGAAAAGATGACAAACTCGGCCAATGTAAAAAAGTTTGCTACCTTTGACGTACCTTGACGCGTTTTTTATTTTATGCAGACACGTAAAGAAATGCAAAATATATAACAAAGTTTATTAACATTCTTGCAAAGTATTGCTTTCCCAGACTTCTAGTGTGAGAAGGAAAAAAAATAGGTAATGTGACTTTCTTCAAAAAAGCTTATTTTTAAAAATGAAGAAAAAAAATACGGACGCAATTTTAACCAAACTATTCCAACAGAGTTCGCTTATGTCACCCAAAATATGGTTTAATCATTAGAGTATAACCTCATTACAGCAGACCTCCAGTGAAGAAGATACTCATCTATTGTGAAAGGAGTATGTAAGATACAAGTACATACTGTTACAACAGGCTTTTATGTAAACTCTGAATGTGTCTGTTATAAACAGAGATAATTAAAAGTCATAAAGGTATTTACTCTCAATGGGAACTTTAAAAAATTTGTATGTTTGAAAACTTTGTTTTCATAGATTTTCCTAAAATCAACCAGATGGGACTGTGGCGCTGCGATCGCTCAGCGACCATGGGGATGATGGGTATGTGACGTCCCCGCAAACAGGAACTGAACCCCGGTCCTTTCAGGATGTTTTCGCTCATTTCTTAAATCCACGCATAAAAAAAAGGAAAAGAAAACCTTCGGTGTAAGAATGGACATTCTGGAGTGGAGTACCTAGAAGGATTATTTCTACTGTTCTCGCGGGCCCCCCACGCAAACACGAGGACCGGGCGGCGCCTTGTCGTCTACAGACAGTGTGACAGTGTACGGTGGAAGTAATCCGCGCGCACCCTTCACATTTGTGGCATGGGGGAGCAGCAGAGCACCTTTTGTTGGTTCGGGGAATGCGACCCTGCCGCGGCGCCTGTGCCGGGTCCAGTCTGACTTTCCGTCAGCCTCCGTGGATCCAGGGCTCATTACTGCGTTCTGCGCAGATGGCCACCTGCGGCATTGAATGACGAAGAAGCGGCGGCTACGGAGAATTTCGCGGGAGACACCGAGCTGCATGGAGACGTCGGGACTCGTTCTGGACATCGGCTCATCAAGTACCAGAAACCGGGACAATTGGTTCGGCTGAAAACATTTTGGCACAACATTGCAAACTTTGGACGTTGGCCATTATAGGCGACGCACTTTGTCGGAAGCATCGGGACCATTGTTCGCCCGTAATTAAAGTGTCTTCGGAAGGCTCGCTCATCTCTCTCGCTGAGGCTTGAGTTTGTACATTGTTACTTGCTCGGCTTTGTTTGGGAGAGGGTTTTATACTGGTGTGGGCCGCGGGAGCGGCCGTCGAAGATGACACACACCGACTGACAGAGAAATGTGTCCTGTCAACAGTGGCAATCGGTTAAGTGCCGCAGAGGGGCGGAGTCGGGTCCTACAAAAAGGGACTATGAGACCATACGAGGGTCGGAGAGAGACAGAGCGTTGAGATTGAGATGGTAGAAAGACGGAATGGAAAATGAAGCTAACGGCGTGAAGAGATAGCAATGAGAGTCGATGAGATGATGACTGAGGCAGAGATGATATGACGAGGAACGAAAGTTAGAGATGGGAAACCAGGAAGAGAGTGATTGCGGGACGTTATGAAAGAAGATTAAGATGGAAATCGCTGAGAGAAACAACAGAGACGACGAAGACGATGAAGACTGACAACACGGACCATTCGTGAGACGAACTTGTAGCGCCTCAATGCGCTGCTCGTCAAGGAAGAAGAAGTTGGCATTTAGGCGGCGCGGTGGGTGCAGCGCGATAATAAAAAAATCAGTTCGAAAACTGAACGCTGTCAGGGCTAGATCTTTCCCGTGTTAGCTCCGACAGTTAATGGTGACCCGATAAAGAACACACAGCCCCGATCATCCCCCATGGATCCCGCCGGCTCTGCCACCAATCCTACCGGTCCTGACGCCCAAGAAGACGCCAGACCTAGCGGTGCTGCAGTCACTGCGATTCAACATGTCAACCTGCCACCATTTTGGCCCAACAGCCCCAGCACATGGTTTCTGCAGGTCGAGGCGCACTTCCGTCTATGGCAAATCACCAGCCAGCAGACCAGGCACTGGCATCTGGTATACTGCTTACCTCCGGGCGTAGCCGACGACTTAGCTGATATTTTAGCGTCGCCGCACCTGAGCCATCCCTACGACACGTTGAAGGCAGCTATCATTTCCCGCAAGTCTGAGTCCGAACACAGCAGACTCCGACAGCTCATCACGGCTACAGAGCTCAGTGACCGTCTCCCATCACAGCTCCTGCGACGCATGCGCCAGCTCATTGGTGGCCCCTCCGCCCCTCAAGAGGAGAAGCTGTTACGTTAGTTGTTCCTCCAGCACTTACCGCAGAGCATGGTCCCGGTCCTCGTAGCTGCAGGAGATGTCCCACTAGACACACTCGCTGAAATGGCTGACCGAGTGGCGGACTACTCGCGGGCACATAGCCTCAACGCTGTTACCACACCGCTACCGGCCACCGCTGCAGACCCGGCGCTCGGGAGCATCGAGAACCGTTTGGACGCCCTTGTCAGGCGCCTCGATGACTTTCTACCTGCGCATCGTCGACCGTCATCCAGGTTCTAGATACAGAGTCGCTCCTCGACGCCCCCACGTTCTCCGGAACTTCGGCCACCCGACGTGCCGCGGGACGTTTCATCCTCAACCGTGTGCTGGTACCACCGCCGATTCGGTGCCTCTGCTCGCAAGTGCACTCGCCCGTGCTCCTGGTCGGGAAATGCGACGACCGGCCACTGACGGCAGCAAGTGGTACTGGTCGAAAGTCATGCCGCCTTTTCTATGTTTCTGATAAGATCACTGGCGCTTGCTTCCTAGTCGACACTGGAGCCCAGGTTAGCGTCATCCCGGCCTCGTGTGCAGATCGCCGTCGCAACGAACAGACCTGCCCACTCCAAGCGATCAACAATTCCGCCATTCGCACATACGGCCAACGCTCTCTTACACTTGACCTTGGACTACGCCGTACGCTCCGCTGGATTTTCATCCTCGCTGACGTCTCGCAAGCTGTTCTTGGAGCTGACTTCCTCAGTTTTTTCAACCTTGCTGTGGACATGCATGCTCATCGCCTCATTGATCTCAACACCCGCCTCTCCATCACCGGTGTACTCTGTACTTCCTCGCCAATGGGACTGCGAGCTCTCACACCTGCTTCGCCGTATGCAAAAATACTCGAGGACTTTCCCAGCATCACGAAGCCGCACACCAGAGAGTCACCGGTGAAGCATTCCATCACTCACCACATTGTGACCACTGGACCTCCCGTTTTTACACGACCCCGTCGACTATCTGGAGAACGCCTCGCCATCGCCCGTCGTGAGTTTGAGCACATGCTTGAACTTGGCATTGTGTGGCCTTCCTCCAGCAACTGGGCGTCGCCACTCCACATGGTGCCGAAGAAAGATCCTGGCGACTGGAGACCATGTGGGGATTACCGCGCTCTCAATGCCCACACCTTACCAGACCGCTATCCACTTCCTCACATACAGGATTTCACATCAAATTTGGCTGGGTGCACAATCTTCTCTAAGATTGACTTAATGAAGGCTTATCATCAGATTCTTGTAGAACCCACCGACATTCCGAAGACGGTCATCACCACCCTATTCGGTCTGTTTGAATATGTGAGGATGCCTTTTGGATTGCGCAACTCTGCACAGACCTTTCAGCGCACTATCAGTGAGGTCACGCGAGGTCTCGATTTCGTATTTGCCTACCTTGATGACCTCCTTGTAGCAAGCTCATCCGGCCCTGAGCATGAAGCCCACCTGCACACCCTCTTCCACCGCCTGGATGATTACGGCTTCATAATTAATCCCAATAAGTGCCTCTTCGGCGTCGCTACAATAGAGTTTCTAGGCCACCTTGTCACTCCAAAGGGTGGGTATCCAACCACTCGCCAGCAAAGTGAAGGCTATTCAAGACTTTCCACCCCCGACTTCACTGAAGGGACTCCGAGAATTTCCGTGCCTACTAAACTTCCATCGCCGCTTTCTTCCAAAGTGCGCCACATTCCTAAAGCCCTTGACCGACCTATTGGCTAAAAAGAAAGACCCGGCTGCGCCACTGGAGTGGCCCAAGGACGCTGCATCTGCCTTCAACACTGCCAAGAAGGCTCTGGCAGATGCTACCATGCTCATATATCCCGTCCCTGATGCCCCGATTCGTCTCATCACTGATTCATCAAGCGTGGCAGTTGGCGCTGTTCTCGAGCAGCACGTATCCGGTTGGCAGCCCCTTGGGTTTTTCTCGCAAAAACTGAAGCCAACAGAGACAAAATACAGTACATTTGCCCGAGAACTCCTCGCGGTATACTTCGCCATCAAACATTTTCGTCATTTATTGGAGGGCCGGGAATTTTACGCCGTTACAGACCACAAGCCCCTGACGTTTGCCTTCCATCGCAATCACAGCAATTATACTGCATGGGAGATCCGTCAACTATGCTTTATTTCCGAGTTCACTGTGGATCTCAGACACGTACATGGGCCGGACAATGCTGCTGCTGATGCACTATCCCGCATCGATGCCTTGTCGACCCAGCCACCACTAGACATGGAAGAGCTAGCAGCTGCCCAAAGCAATGATCCTGAGCTGCGTCGTCTTCGCTCTTCATCCACGTCTCTATCGTTCACGGAGTGCCTGCTTCCATTTTCTACCTCATTAATAACGTGCGAAGCGTCTACTGGTGTCCCTCGGCCCTTCGTGCCTTCAGCTGTTCGTCGCGCAATTTTTGATCAATTGCACAACATGAGCCAACCTGGTATTCGTGCGACCCAGAAGCTAGGCACATCTCGTTTCCTTTGGCCAAGCATCAATGCTGATGTCCGACGCTGGGCGCGAACCTGCCTTGAGTGCCAGCGCGTTAAAGTTCACCGTCACACTGTCATGGCAACATCCCCGTTTCGGCCTCCAGACGCAAGGTTTCCTCACGTCCATCTCGACATCATCGGTCCTCTTCCGTCATTGCAAGGAGCCTGTTACCTGCTGATATGTGTGGATCGCTTCACCAGATGGCTGGAAGCGTTTCCCATTTCCGACATTACAGCACCAACATTTGCCAAGGCTTTCACAAACGGCTGGGTGTCGCGCTTTGGATGCCCTTCTGTCATCACCACTGATCGCGGTCGTCAGTTTCAATCGGCCCTTTTCACCGCACTTGCCAATATCCTGGGCATTCGACACATCCACACAACTGCCTACTATCCTTCTGCCAATGGCATGGTCGAACGGCTTCATCGACAACAGAAAGCTGCCCTCACTGCTCACCAGCCAAGAGAACGTTGGCTCGACCACCTCCCCTTCGTACTTCTGGGCATCCGATCAGCATTGAAAGTGGATCTCGGCTGCTCATCAGCCGAACTAGTCTATGGCGTTTCCCTGCGTCTTCCAGGAGAATTCTTCGAGCCATCATCGCCACCTTCCACTCACGATGCCTCCACGTACATTCGAGAGCTGTGCACCACGTTTCGGGACCTTGCTCCTGTGATTCCTGCCGACCGACACCTCCAGTCTGTCTTCGTCAGTCAGGATCTGCATGACTGCAGTCACGTCTTCGTTCGGCGTGACCAAATACGGCCACCACTAACACCAGCCTATGATGGCCCATTCCGCGTACTCCATCGTACACCTAAGACGTTCACGCTGGACATCAATGGCCGTGAAGACGTCGTGGCTGCTGATCGACTGAAACCTGCGTATATCGCCGCTCTCGCGGCCGCGGGTTTTCAATCTAAAGTCTGGATGCCAACATTCAAGCATGTACACTGGGTGACTCCTCTGGTGATTCCTACGGCTCCCGCTCTACGGGGGGGGGGGGGGGGGGAGCCATGTAGCGTCTCAATGCGCTGCTCGTCAAGGAAGAAGAAGTTGGCATTTAAGCCGCGCGGTGGGTGCAGCGTGATAATAAAAAAATCAGTTCGAAAACTGAACGCTGTCAGGACTGGATCTTTCCCGTGTTAGCTCCGACAAACTTCACCTCCCTTACTTAAACGAGCTTTGCGGGAAGGGATGCGGCATATTGAGACATTGCGGGGTTTTATTCATAGATAACTTCATCATTTGTGTCGTCGTGTGTTTTTTATATGCATACCCTTGTATTGTTGCAGTTACTATCTTTATGTGCCTGCCCTGTGTCGAACGTTGCGAGTGTCTAAATCATGTGTTATAATTTTGTGTAGTGGTTAATGTACGCGGTATACGATGTTTTAAGTTAGTAATAAATTAAATGAATCGGTAAACAAGAACAGGTCGTAGCGTCTCTTACTTCCCGGCCCCAGCACGAATCCCTGTATGTGGCAAGTGATTGAGACACGTAGCCAAGAGGGAACCGGATAGAAAAAGGGTTGAGTGTTCTTCCCTCTCTTTGACATTCAGTGGCGTAGCGGCGGACGTCTCAGGTAGTACAGTGGAACCCCACTTATATGAATTTCAGGGGACCACACAAAACTGTTGTATAATGATAAAAAAAAAACTGAGATTACAGGCAGTGACACTCAGCCTTGCCCAAGAAAACAGGTACAGGCTGCCTCAAAAAATAACCCCACGGCACGACCTTGTTTCTCAGCAAGAAAGGTAGATCAAATTATTCTTTCCAGTGGGAGCTAATGACATCAGTACTTAGTTGATGGATGTGCAAGAAAATCTTCGTTCTCAACTCTAAAAAAATCTAATCCAACGTGCATCTTTCTATCAATAAATAAAATCCGAAAATTACCTGCGCATCAGAATGAACCGAAAACGCCTTGTCAACTGCTTCCTGTCAGAATAGTCAGACGCAATGTCATTGCTATCACATAATGGCAATGGACTGCAAGCTTGTGCGCCATGTTTAGAGTAGCCTAAAATAGGGGGAGTGTCCGAAGTGCCCTGTGAATACATGAGAGGAGTGAGGGCTTTTTGCGGTGAACTCCCGCGCTGGAGCCGTGGGCTTTCTCTGCAGTGAAAGCCGCGTGGAAGCGGTGCGCGTCTGCTACACACTCGATATTTGGGCCAATATTAGCCAACATTGCGGTAGTATTGGTAATAGTTAATATTGCGTCACTCCAACACTATACTGTAGCGACTCACAACACAGATACATAACTCGTTTGGTAGCTCTGGAGTGCGGATCTTGTATGTTTTCTTTCAGCTGTTAGGTCACGGCAATCATCCGCACCTATGCACCCGTTTCTTCAATGCATTCTGCTTGCAGCCGTTCTGAGCGAAGGCACTTATTTCAGTTTCATGTGGAATGACGTATGTAACCTGGCTGTAAAAGAGAATAAGCTGCAGATTGCAAAGTTAATCAGGAGACTTTTGATGCAGTATGATGCATGTACGGTAGCTGTCCGGCCCATTGTGACTGCGTTCCAATCCAAACTTTCTCACCTGCGTGAATCCCCCTGCTCTTTTTCATTTCCTCTCTGAATAACAAGCTCTTACTTGTTCATCGTCTTCCAGCGATCGACTGCTTCGTCATGTGCTCTCGCTGGCTCGCCTTAAAGGGGCCCTGCAATACTTTTTGAGCATGGTCAGAAAATGCTGCCGATTCGTAGTAGAGGCTCCCGACTAGACCCAAGCCAAATATTATAGCGCCGCACGCGGCCTGAAATTCACAATAAATGATCAAAGTCAGCTAAAAATTGCTTTCTCTTCCTTCGATGAATGACGGAAGACGCTCGAAAATCGCACGTAGCAGTAGCAAGGCCATCTATCAGCCACTGGCTGATTTAAAGATGGCGTGCTTGGTCGTTACAGAGATTGCAGTGAGAGGCCGTGACATGTCCACGCGTACGTGCGTGATCACACCGAAAAAGCCGCAGATCCGAAGAAAAAAAAAAAAGAAAAAGTGCTCAAGGTCACGAGGCACGGTCGATGTATTTTATTTGCTCTGCCATCCTTCTCTGCTCAGCTTTCAGCATTTTCGTCAAAACTAGAGAAGAGAGTATGCAATTGCAGCATGCGACCAATCTTTGTAACTTCACTCAAACTGGACGGTTTCTTAAAATTTTCGTGGTGTTGAATTTGTAAGGCAATAACCTCTTCTAGTGAATTCATTCTATGGTTATTTGAAAAATTGTTTCAGGGCCTCTTTAACACGCTTTACAGGTATATATGCACCTAGTAAATGGCTATCTCATGGTAATGAATTTCCACACTTTTTATCATTTCTTTAACTTTGTGCAATTGATTTGTTTTACATCGTTTTGCGCTCTGCTGTTTCAAGCATTTTCATGGAAAGCCAAATGTCTTCATTGTCTCTGTAGAATACCAACAATGAAAACTAACTCACCTATCTCTCTCATCTCGTTCGCTTGGAAAGGTTGATGGCATTACTAACTTGACATGCTTGTGATTTTCGTAATGGCTAATGGTAGTAATATGGTGTGTGGTGCACAGACCCACTTTCTTTAGCCACAAATAAATCTAACGATCCTTGGTCTGATGAATTCTCTCCGCCTGGGATTGAAAATGTGATAAGCAACATTAATCTCAACATTTAGGGCTTTCCTATGCATTTTGGAGAAATGAACACTTAGCTAAAATACACGAAAAAAAAAATGAAACTCACAAGGTCTATATGCATGTGGCTAAGAAAGCTAGACGTAGAAAGCTTTTTTTTTTTGTCTTCCTTGACCCTCCTTCCCCTCCTCTGAAAGCTTTCTGGCCCTAACGTGGTTTCGCACTAGCCCCATGATCTAAGGCATTGCAAGGGTTATGCATGCCACCTATTTTTATATGCCCTCCGTGATCAACCAATAGAGGCAATGCGAAGTTACCATGTCAGGTGATGACGTCATCATATGACACACTCTGAATGATGACTTGATGGCATAAATTTTATCGATCATTGATGTCATCACGTGATACTTTTTTTAATCATTCGTGGTGATGACACGGAATGGCAGCGGTTAATGCCCGTGTTTGATGAGGCAGCAAAGGCTCTCACCTTTAAAAAAAACAGTACAAATCAAAATTAATCGATAACTGTGCACCACCATGTACGTCTCAGTTCATTGCATAAGCGATCACACGGAAACAAACGTGATAATGAGCTATATGTCCACGGCACTCAAGAAGCTTGATCTACTTATCAGGCCTTCTCCTTATATTGAAGAGATAACAGACATTCTGCGTTTGTTAATGTGACAGTTTCGAGCTGTAACGCAGTAGCATGAAACCTATAAGCAAAGAAAAAGGTAGTGTACGCTTGTTACAATAAGCTCATTAGAAAAAAGCAGCATTAAATTTTAGCCAGGTGCCTTGTTATCACACGCTATATTGCTTATATAGTCAAGAGTCCGACGGAATTCCGTCTGGTCGGGGACAAACATAGTGCAAAATAACAAAAAACGCCGACCAAGGTGGCCCCGCCGCGGTGGTCTAGTGGCTAAGGTACTCGGCTGCTGACCCGCAGGTCGCGGGTTCAAATCCCGGCTGCGGCGGCTGCATTTCCGGTGGAGGCGGAAATGTTGAGGCCCGTGTGCTCAGATTTGGGTGCACGTTAAAGAACCCCAGGTGGTAAAAATTTCCGGAGCCCTCCACTACGGCATCTCTCATAATCATATGGTGGTTTTGGGACGTTAAACCCCACAAATCAATCAAATCAGCCGACCAAGGTGAAATACACAAAAATTAAAAAGACATTTCGGCTCCCCACACGGGAGCCTTGTTCCCAGTGACCGCAAATGGCGTAGTGCGCTCTTCTTATGCATGTTTCATCACGTGTTGCAAACATCGCGCGTACACAGGGGAGAGTGTCCCAATATTTCTGTTCAATGTATGCGCAGTAGTTTGAATGGCCAGAGATTCCATGTGCAATCGTGGTAACAACTTTCTTTCCGTGTCAATGATGCAGGCTTTATCCCAGTCGATAGCGTGCCCAGTAGACGCAACATGTTCTGCGAGGGCATTAGAAGCTACTTTCTTGTTCTTGACGTCATTAAAATGTTCCAGGAACGTTCTTGTGCCCGTTTCGCCAATGTATCCATATTCACAGTCTTTGCAAGGAATTTTATACACCACGCCGAGAAAATCATGTCTGTCCAACTTATCTTTGACATTTGTAAGACGGCCTTGAAGCTTTCGTGTCGGAAGGGGAGCCACTTGGACGTCGTAGCTGCGCAATATCCGAGCGAGGGTCTTGCTGAAGCCTGGGACGTAAGGCACCGATGCGCATTTTCTTGTAGCAATGGTGTGTGACTGAGCCGGACGCTGCAGTTGTCGCTGCACCGAGTTCATGAAGGAAAGCGGGTATCCGCAAGTAGCCAGCTCCTGTCGAACAGACTCAACATCTTCTACTGTGTCTTCTTCCTTAGAACAAATCCTCCAAGCGTGCTTTACGAGTGTAGACACAACAGAACGTTTATGGCAGGATGGGTGCTCAGAATTGAAGCTTAGAAAACGACCGGTGTGTGTTTCTTTTCTGTACACACTGAAAGTCAGGCGCCTACCGTCTCGTTTCACGAGGACGTCAAGGAACGGAAGGCAGCCGTTTGATTCTTCTTCCACGGTAAACTGTATCGCGGCTTCCACGGAATTGAGCGGTTCTAAGAATACTGGTAGGGCATCTCGTTGCAAAACACAGAAACAATCATCCACATATCGAAGGAAAGTCTTGGGCGGGGCAGCAAATGAAGTGACAGTCCGGTTTTCAACAGCCTCCATGGTAACGTTTGCGACAGTGACGGACACAGGAGATCTCATTGCAGTGCCATGCACCTGCTTGTAGTATTTGCTCCTGAATATAAAGTAGGTGTTCTCTAAGCAGAACTTAAGCAACCGTAACAGATTAGGAACATCGATGGGCGTTCTGTCCGACTATGATTGGTCTGACTCAAGGGCTGTCTTGCAAACGTCGATTGCCCGACCAACAGGCACATTTGTAAAAAGCAACCGTACATCAAAAGATGCTAGAACATCATTGTCATCTAGTACCATGTCGCGTACCTTATCAATGAAATTACTGGAATTACTTAAGTGCGTTTCACTTTTTCCAACAAGTGGCAAGAGGGTCCTGTCTAGGTAAGCTGAAAGCTTATTCAGAGGCGACCTTGTAAAATCGACAATCGTGCGGATTGGGACACCTGTCTTGTGAATCTTAGGCAGTCCATAGATAGCTGGCGCTGATTTATTGTTACAAAGAAGAGAGTAATATAAAGACTTTTGTGTTGGCGGCACGAAGCGAAAGACGTCTGCTAGCAGCTTCTGGAGGTCCTTTTGAAGTTTTGCTGTTGGGTCGCTATGTAGTGGAAGGTACGTGCTGGCATCCTCGAGAAGGGCGTTAATCTTGTTCACGTAGTCATTTGTGTCGAGCAAGACAGTAGCGTTGCCCTTGTCCGCAGGAAGTATTACAATGTATTTATTATTGCGTAGTGACTTCACCGCCTGAAGTTCTGTTGAAGTCAGAGGGAAAAGGCTGCATATGACGAAGCGAAGAGAGCACAGACACAGCACTTGTACGGGCTTCGTCTCTACAAGAAAATTCTACGAGACTCACAGCGTTCTTGACGGCGCAAATTATCTTCCCACGGTCTGTTTCAGGGCCCATATTGAAATTGAGTCCCAGATTTAGGACCGCAGTCTCGGCGACGTTTGGCTTGTAGGAAGAAAGGTTATGCACAAGGCATTTTTCTGGCACACGCGCATCCTTCGCATGTCGCTGTTGTAAGCTAGCCAGTTTCTTTTTTTTTTCTTTTCGTGTGATTGTTCACAACGACGGCTCTGAAGCATGGCGTTGAAATTAGTGTGTAGCTGTATGCTCGGGAATTCGTCCGGGCACTTGAATTCAATGTGGCGCTGGGCAAAAAAGGCTTCATTTTCCAAGCTTCGTATCCGGTTTTCGCAATCTAAAATTCTTGCTTGAAGTAACTGTCGCTCTGCCTTCGAAACAACGCTGATGCCAAACTTTGTGGGTACAAGTCTGTTTAAATGAAGAGAGCGAGGAATCATACCTTGAGCTTTGCAGGCCAGGTTGAACTTCAAACGTCTTTTTAATTTTTGTGTATTTTACCTTGGTCGGCATTTTTTGTTATTTTGCACTATATTGCTGCGGGCACTTCATGTAACTACTCGTATGCATCTTTTAGATGTAAAGCAGCTCTTTGACTAGCCAGTGTAATGCTGTCCATCCGTGTCTCCGTGCCATGCGCCACATTGCGTTCCCCCCATCGCAGTTGTTGGAACAATGCCAAGTAGGTCAAGTCGCAGCGGCACGTTGACGTCACTTTCTCTCTCACCCGCAGCAGCTGCTGGCTCCTTCCAACACATCTAGGTGGTGTTGCTCGTCCACCTGCTTACAACACACTTCTCTCTCACTGCACCCTCTCCAACACCCACAACACTCGCCTGCATGTCTAGAGGAAACACTCTTTCGGCCTGTTTATCTGTGATGAAACTTACACGAAATTCAGCCCACATCCCGTGTTTTTGTTTCAAAGAAAGGTTTACTCAAGTAAAGGCTACACGGACTTTGGCTTCAAATCATTCTTCTAGCACCCCCTTCGACGCCAGTTTCAGCCAGGTTAACAGCTTGCGCACCGCTGCTGCTTCGCATCCATCATGGTTCCTTTCGGGGAGATAGCCCATAATTTTTGTGAAATCTCTGAGTCGTGCCAACCTTAAGCACTATAAACCTTCAAAATATCAGAAGTTAAGAATGAGTTGTTTGAAACAGTTTTCATTGTGCATGGTGATGGCTTGAAGCTATGAATGCACTTCGCATAAACGTTTCATACTGGTCACGTTCAGTGATCCCGGTATATAAAAAGAAACCTAATGCAAGAGTGACCACTGGCTCACAAACAATTTCTCTAACGAAGACAGGTGGACCGGTCTTCATCAGGGTTTGCAAACAAGTGCGATGCTATGCGAACATCCCGCATCGACAAGGTGGTTCAAAAAAGAAACAAGAGAGAGCAATAAATTAGTGGGGAATTCGGTGGATAAACAACAGAAAAAAGGTGGATGTACCTGGTAATTCGTCGATAGCTGCTTTTTCCTAAGGAAATGTCTCATTTGGTTCACCGTGGTTCTTGCTGAATGAAGAGAGGATTTCCTTGAGTGTGCGTCAAACAGGTCTGGCAAACCTCGTCGCTGTCACGACTATCTTCAACCTCTGGCAGCAGCTTTCATAGAGAAGTAACATCCAAAAAGTTTATGCGACGAACAATATTTTTCTTAGCAAACTTCTTCTTGTGAACGCCTAAGCTATCAGTGCCGAATACTCTGACTGAGCTATAAGCCCCATGCGAAGTTTCTGAATAGTGAACAGTTACACCAAGTCGAGACGTTTGTGTTGAGTAGTGCTACACTTGTTTTGTTGTTTCTCCTATGACAGTGCAGTGACTTGGGAATGCCTCGCTGTTTCATGTTTTAAGAAGAGGGCTGTCTAAAGTTTTCACTGTGATAACATGTGGCATTTCGATGGTGGCAGAGTAGTAGATGGGAGTGACCTTAAGTTTAGGTGCACATTAATGAACCACAGGTGGTCAAAATTTCGGGAGCCTTCCACTATAGCGTTTCTCATACTGATATGGTGCTTTTGCGACATAAAATGTCGCCTGTGCTCTGTTCTCAAGGTGGAAAACTCGTTAAAGACATGTGAACAAATTATAATATATTAGACAGCTTCTGGCAAAATTGTGCAGCGCTTCACGTTTTCAAAAAATACAGGAAAAGGTAGTAACAGTAAGAAGTTATGTGTGAGCAATGTGCAAAGCATGATAATGAGAAACTGAGTAAGCGGCTTGGGAGATAGCTGAGGTGACCTCTTTACTAGCTTATTTATGGACGTTGTGCGTTGCACTACATCGTTGAAGATCTCTGTATCTATTGCACAAGGCACCAGGGAAACAGACAGTGAGAAAGCATCTCTATAATGTCACACCTGCTCATAATAGAAGCCTGTAGTTACAGATAAGGTTGCCTTGCCGCTGATTACATAAGCTTTACCGTGTGCCCCTGACGGGTTTTGGCAAGGTCATTCGAAGGTCAACCTCTTGCAGTGGTGATGGATGGTAGCGCAGACAACGAACACGGACAAGAGAAGGCACATAGACACAACACAGCGCTAACTTTCAACAACAGTTTATTACACGCAGATCTCCGTGGTGTATGCGATCCACCACGCCAACGTCGCACGTGCGTAGCTCTAAAAACCATCAAATATAACCAACGCGCGTGTTCCAATACTTTACAATTTTATATTTTTCAATCTTTTTTTACTTTTTCTTTCTTCCTTTTATCCCATGTTACCACAAACCCTATCGCGAATACATGTAATCAAGTTCCTTATCTGTCAAAACCACTGATGGGCTGCTCACACACGTGTCACCTAGCTCTGCAATTCTGCCGGCCTCCAATACCAACCGCGTCATCTCGTGCCTACTTCTATTGATTATAACCGTTTCCTTGAATTTCGGTGTGCACTTACATCTCTGGCAATGAAGGGAAAGAAAACCATCAGGAACAACACTATTTACTTTGTTATTGTGCTCGCGCAAGCGATCGTTTATGCATCTACCGGTCTGACCGATATAACACTTTCCACAAGTAAGTGGAATGAGGTATACAACACACATGATGCACTCCACAAATAGGTTTCTATGTTTCTTTTGGCATACATTTGATTTTCCCTTGTCTGGTCTTGTGCTTCTGCACAGACTCACCAACTTATTGGGTGCCGAGAAAACTACGTTAGTGCCACATTTTTCCGCAATCTTTTTTATCCTGTGAGAAACCTTATGCATGTATGGAATCACGGCAAAACTTTCCTTTCTTGAGCTCACCCTATCCATCCCTTCACATCTTTTCTCCAGCACTTTTCTGTGCAATCCTTCAGCAACGGACACGACGAGGCTCTTGGGGTACCCGGCATTGCTTAGCCTCGAGACCTGTTGTCTGAAGCTTTCATTCATGAGGCACCGGCAGGACTTCTTTAGTGCCTCACTCAAGCACATCTTCGCAATGCCTCGTTTTACCAGTTTAGTATGCGCTGAGTGAAACTGTAGTAAAGGCTTACTTGCTCTGGGCTCGTAACACCAGCATGTCTTTTCATCTGAGAATTGAAAGTTAATGTCAAGAAATCTGAGCCTTCCGTCACATGGCATTTCAAAAGTCACTTCAAGTGGGTTAAGCCCCTCACGAAAAACGCTACACACGCTATTACATTGAGTAGCAAAATCTGCAGTTCTGTCATTGATAAACACTAAAAAGTCATCGACGTACCTAAATACGTGCACAACATTGTATTCATTTAGGCGTCCTGATAGCCTCCTGTCCATTTTAGCCAAAAACAACTTACTTGACACAGCATGCTCTGAGTGTACTTCCAGTCGATAAAGAAGGAGGGTTTGCGGTTTTCTCGCATGATGAATTTAAAGAAAAGGCTAAAAGTGCTATTACGGCAGTGTTCAGCGAAAAGAAAAGTATTTCGATTGAAAAAGTGAGGGGAAAAGCAATAGAACTTTGTAAGAGGATGAATCTAGAAGGTGTGCTTAGCGGTATCAGAAAAAGTAAAAATGACAGTCTGGATGTGTTCTTTAGTGCTAAAACGCATAAGGAAGGAGTACCGTTCAGAGTGATAGTGTCGGAGAAGGACACGTGGCAAAAAGCTGTAGCTGTGTATCTGCAAAGAACATTAAACTTGCTTGACATAAATGACCCCTTCCTGACAAAAAATTCGGAACAAGTGATAAGTTTCGTCAGGGAACGAAAAAACATAGGGTTAAAAGCATTTTCGGCTGACATAAAAGATCTGTACTATTCTCTGCCACAATCAGCAGTATTAACAAGTGTTGGCGAATGCATCGATGAGTACGGTGCCGTTAGATTTAGCTCACAAGCAGGTACGTCCGTCGACAATTTCTTAGAATTACTTAGGTTTTACTTGTCGTCAACGTTTATTGAAAACAATGGTACCCTGTATCTGCAAAAACAAGGAGTATGCATTGGCTCGTGCTTAGCACCAGTTTTAAGTAATTTGTTTTTGGCTAAAATGGACAGGAGGCTATCAGGACGCCTAAATGAATACAATGTTGTGCACGTATTTAGGTACGTCGATGACTTTTTAGTGTTTATCAATGACAGAACTGCAGATTTTGCTACTCAATGTAATAGCGTGTGTAGCGTTTTTCGTGAGGGGCTTAACCCACTTGAAGTGACTTTTGAAATGCCATGTGACGGAAGGCTCAGATTTCTTGACATTAACTTTCAATTCTCAGATGAAAAGACATGCTGGTGTTACGAGCCCAGAGCAAGTAAGCCTTTACTACAGTTTCACTCAGCGCATACTAAACTGGTAAAACGAGGCATTGCGAAGATGTGCTTGAGTGAGGCACTAAAGAAGTCCTGCCGGTGCCTCATGAATGAAAGCTTCAGACAACAGGTCTCGAGGCTAAGCAATGCCGGGTACCCCAAGAGCCTCGTCGTGTCCGTTGCTGAAGGATTGCACAGAAAAGTGCTGGAGAAAAGATGTGAAGGGATGGATAGGGTGAGCTCAAGAAAGGAAAGTTTTGCCGTGATTCCATACATGCATAAGGTTTCTCACAGGATAAAAAAGATTGCGGAAAAATGTGGCACTAACGTAGTTTTCTCGGCACCCAATAAGTTGGTGAGTCTGTGCAGAAGCACAAGACCAGACAAGGGAAAATCAAATGTATGCCAAAAGAAACATAGAAACCTATTTGTGGAGTGCATCATGTGTGTTGTATACCTCATTCCACTTACTTGTGGAAAGTGTTATATCGGTCAGACCGGTAGATGCATAAACGATCGCTTGCGCGAGCACAATAACAAAGTAAATAGTGTTGTTCCTGATGGTTTTCTTTCCCTTCATTGCCAGAGATGTAAGTGCACACCGAAATTCAAGGAAACGGTTATAATCAATAGAAGTAGGCACGAGATGACGCGGTTGGTATTGGAGGCCGGCAGAATTGCAGAGCTAGGTGACACGTGTGTGAGCAGCCCATCAGTGGTTTTGACAGATAAGGAACTTGATTACATGTATTCGCGATAGGGTTTGTGGTAACATGGGATAAAAGGAAGAAAGAAAAAGTAAAAAAAGATTGAAAAATATAAAATTGTAAAGTATTGGAACACGCGCGTTGGTTATATTTGATGGTTTTTAGAGCTACGCACGTGCGACGTTGGCGTGGTGGATCGCATACACCACGGAGATCTGCGTGTAATAAACTGTTGTTGAAAGTTAGCGCTGTGTTGTGTCTATGTGCCTTCTCTTGTCCGTGTTCGTTGTCTGCGCTACCATCCATCATCATGCAACCATACCAACAAGCCCAAATCGCCACCCTCATTGACTCTTGCAGTGGTTCACACAGTATTAACAACAGAACAGTGTTGGCGTAAGTTGATGTAGGCTGCTGATTGGGCATATGTTATCGCTTTAGAGGGTGGCCGTCTTCCGCCCAGTGCACGCTAGACCCAATAGAATCTCAAGATGTGTTTCCGATGGAGGCGGAAATGGTGTAGGCCCGTGTGCTCAGATTTGGGTGCACGTTAAAGAACCCCAGGTAGTCGAAATTCCCTCCACTACGGCGTCTCTCATTATCATATGGTGGATTTGGGATGTTAAACCCCACATATCAATCAAATCAATCGAAGGATTTAAGCTGCTTAAAAAAAATTTGAACTGTAGGTTTGAGTAGAATGCTGGCTCATGGACAACCAGTAAGGGCAATGAACTAAGCACCTTCAGCAAGGGCCACTTTGGCTCATTGTATTTTGTGAACAAAGCAAATGAGGACATATAATATTGAAACCTTATTTTAAGTTGTAAGTAGATTTCAATAAAATATTTTGTTTGAAGTTGGGATCGGAGTTAGTTTAGTTTTAGAAAATGAAATTTTTGAAGAACTTTTTTATTTTAAAATTGTTTTTTTTCTTTCTCACTGCATCTAAAAAAACAATATTTTTCAGGAATGCTTAAAAGACTTTATTTCGTACTAGACACTCTTTAGAAGTACTCGCGTAAAATAAGAAACATGCCAAGGCAGCTCAAAGATAGCAAACAATTTTTTATTTTGGCCAACTTTGCCATTTTGTAGAATTTTATGGCTTTGCTGACAGCTTAGAGAAGGCATGGATGTAATTCACTGTGGCGTGTATTAAAACCAGAAGAAAATGTTTAGGACACAATGCGATGCAATGCACACTAAGTGAGTTTGTAATGTGCACCGAATTCTCCTGTGAAAATGGGAAATCTTGTGGTAAGCAATAGTGAGACACCGCGCCGCCGCCTTCAAATACTTTTTTGCCGCCCAGGGATTGTTTTTTGCAAATAATATTTTCGATTCTATGCACTCCAAATATACCCACATAACATATAAAAATTCAGACAAAAGAAACTTATTATCCGGACATGCATGTTCGTTCTGTCATGGTTTCACCACAGAGGAATGGCTATAAAGAGATAATATTTGAATGAGGAATACACAAAAACATGAAATTACAAATAATGAAAAGAATAAAAACACTAAAAAACGAGTGTGATGTAAAAAAAATTAGGCACAACAGGTTACAATGAAACAAGAAGGAAGAAAGAGGAAGCACATATTCTGCAGATACTGCACCGGTTGGTCAGAGGTGCACTTATATTTTACCGAAAAGGGAACATATCAGTGTACAGAAAGTTAAAGCAAAAGGAAATTTTTTCCACTGATCAGGCACCAAACTTCTAGGCTTTCTGTGTGCACAAACATTATGTTTTCGAAGTTGTAGGTTCAATTTAGAACAATTGAGTATATTTACAGTGTTTAGCTATCAACTTAGTAATGAATCTGAGCATAGTGCTCATTATAAACTCCACAGCAACCACCTTAACAACAACAACAACAACAACAACAACAACAACAACAACAACAACAACAACAACAACAACAACAACAACAACAATAATAATAATAATAATAATAATAATACGGGGTCGAGCCAACATATAACGACCCCACTCGAAAGTTCGTTAAGTGAACGAACTTTCACTTAAAACAAACAATATCCGCATCACCGTGAAAATATACATTGGTTCAATGGCACAAAATCGCACTTACAACGAACATCTCCGAGCGCCGCTGATCGGTTACAGTGAATGGAGTCAGCGGTCTGCCGACTTCCCGGGAAACCACTTTCAATCACCGATCAGGCATCGGCGAGGTGCCCATACATGCTTATTGTTAAATGCCGACCCTGCCTCCGCGATCCTCTAGTTGTCGCTCTCCCCGACCCATGGAAAAAGGAAAGCTGTTTCCTTCCTCCATGCCCCGACTGCTTTTTGTTACGCACCCCTCCGTCCTT
This sequence comes from Rhipicephalus microplus, assembly GCF_043290135.1. NCBI lineage: Eukaryota > Metazoa > Arthropoda > Arachnida > Ixodida > Ixodidae > Rhipicephalus > Rhipicephalus microplus. Next base: position 199,603,465 of record NC_134703.1, on the reverse strand, counting down.
TGTTCCCCCCCCGCTACTCAGAGCACCCCGCATCGCCAGACGAGGCCCGTGTTTTCGTACTGCCATCGATCTTTTGAAGACTGGTCGGTCGTCTACCCTGTTTTTGATCGCTGGTACTGTCGTTGGCAACGCCGGCCTGGAGTGACCTGACCATTTGCTAGCATTGCCGGCCATCGACTGTATCCGATAGTCTGCGTCTAGTGCACGGGCGTACGCTACCCCACCGACTCTGATAATTCGCGATTTGTTTTGTGTTTAGGACTTTTTCTCGCTCACTTCGCAGTCGGCTCAGCAGCCTTCCGTGCTAGTGCGGAAGCGCGAGAACGGCTTTTAATTTGCGTGGAATGAATGTCGAAACATCGAAGTTTGTGAGGCCACGCAAACCCGCTGGCGCAACAAAACGATTTTTTGACCAGGGCCGCCGATTCTTCGAACACCGCCGCGCGCATCGATCCTGGCTGCCATGCTTTCAGTTCTGCGAGCGTAGGCGCTCTTTCCAAGCTTTTTTACGGGCGAGTTTCGCGGACCTTTCAAGCAAGCTACCGAACCTGCCTTCTTCCTGTGTGTTTTAATTTTCAAGGTCGCCCTCCCGCCGCATCCTCCCTTTTCTTTATCGCAACTCTTTGCCCTTCTCCCGCAAATCTGCTCTCCTCTCTTGATCACAACCCCTTTGCCCATGTAGGAAGGAAATGCCTTCGCGCGTCTCCACCGCTGCACGACGTCTGCCATGCTGGCTTGAATTAGTTTCGTTTTCTGACTGGAAAGGGGCCCAGAGCTGTTCCACGCATTCTGGCTTGTGTGTCGCTTGTGCGCGTCTTGCTCGGTCTAGGTGTGCGTGTGTGGTCATGATGACCAACGGGAGGACTAGCACGCTTTTTCCTGCCGCTCAACAAAACGTCGAAAGTGTGACCGCTTGGCTTGAGCGTAATCCGCTTTAGGTGCCGTGTTGCGGAGTGCTTGCCCATAGCTGCTGACCATCTGGCAGCCAATTTGCCGCTTCGGGTGTCCCAATAGTCGGTTGTGGAGGTGGTGAATATTTCATGGGTGGCGGTGACGGCTACATGCACGCGAAACTGTTTTCTCGAGGCCGACTTCGTCAACGTCGGGCCCGATGCCGAGCCTGAAGCTTCTGAACAGGACCACTGCGGCAGCGATTTGTGGCAGCGTGTCGTCCGCTCTGACCTGGGAGAGTGGGTGGGACGTCTGTTGTGATGATTTAATTACAGCTGATGATGATACCGACACTGCGGAACCGTGCACGGGGGCATTGTGCATTGGGGCATTGTGAATGAAGTACATGGCAAGAGCGATTTGAAGGAATGGGATTGCGAAAACGACGAAACTTTGGAGCTAGTGCCTTATGCAGCTTATGCCACGGGCCACGGCGAATGAGGCCCTGCCGTTTTAAATGAACTCGAGACCGCCCTTATTGCTTCTGCTCTTCGAAACACGTGCATCATGGACTTTTGGGGGCAAGAAAAATTTGTGTTTTCACTTGCAACTTCTTTTAAAACCTGTGTTTGATTTACTACGAAGTTTGGATACAACGAATGGATGCCGCGTCACGCTCAGGTTCGTTATAAGCAGGCTCGGCTGTAATAATAATAGTAATAGCTTATTTCATGTTGGAGTGTGGTACTTAGCGGTCTTTTTCAACCAATAAGCAATCATTACTAGTCCCAGCATCATCATCATGCAAGAAATGGTCAGTGAAGTTAAATTATTCATATATTATATTGTACAAAGAATGACAGGAACCCGACTGATGGCAGCTACAGTGAAACAGGCGACATAGAAAGGTAAAAAAAGAAAGAAACTTAGCAAGCGCGTAAAGTTTCACAATATTTATAGCTTGTAGCGTCGTCGTCGCCTATCATCATCATCATTTTCCAACCGCTGCACGTCTCGCATAGCTCATGCAGAGACCTCGAGGCACGAGCCAGAACAGAATGAGCTTACACACCTGGTGGTCTAGACGCCTGTCGCTGCTGTGGCTTTGCTTCGGCCTAGGAAATAAAGTGGCAAGACATTGGCACGGCCACGTCGGCTGTTCTCACATTGTTTTTCATCTGTTGTTACAAGCTTCTTCTTTTTATGAACTGTGTTTCTTGGTTGTAGAAATAAATTCACGAGGGATATAGTTCGGGATTACGAGAATATGAAGGCACCTTCTAGCTTAGCTATTCAATCTTTTTTAATTTGCACTTTTGCTTATGATTTCTACCTATGTTTGCTGTAAGCCTCTATAAATATTTGAACGCGTCAAATATTCAAACAAATATTGGAGTGCTTTGAATGTTTAATTGAATGCAGTATACTCCTTTTGAGTTCACTTTAGAGGGACCATGGTCATTTGTTCATCATACTGGGAGTTCGGCATACCAGAAGTGTCCCCAAAAAAGAAATGCTGTCATGTTGAAAACATCCAAACATGTTCCTGTAAAACACTGAATGGAGCATATTTACAATGGGAAGGAAAAGAACAAAATTTAAAAATTGGGTGCATATCTGCATGATTGGCTGCAAATGTAGTCAAAAGTCTTCTGTCTGGGTGCTGTGTGAGATATGAACGCCATTTGGTGGTAATGCCTGGAAACAAGCTTGTGTAGAATGCAGAGTCACTGGTAGGTAGCAGCACCGTATCGTCTTAGCCAAGTGTAGGAAATACCAGCTTTCTCGTATGTAGCGTCCCATTGTCAGCGCAGCATAAGAAACACAAAGTTCTTTACAATTACGTATCTATGCATTTTCCCTAAAGAAACACACCACCTAATACTTATGTATTGATGTTGTGCTGCAGATATGCATAATATTTGCTTTTTGATCAACAATGTTCACAAGTGTGAATGCAGCTGCCTGATCGAGATGGCTGGGCATTAAGGAATGCTTAAACTTTGGCCGGGTGGCTGAATCATTTTGAGTGACAGACAGACATGCAGACAGAAAGACAGACCAAAATATAGGTGTTGAGGTATCCCCAGAAAAACTGTTGTCTTTAAAGGCATTTGTTTGGCCCAGCTTCATAGATACCATGGCTTCAAGTAAAGTATTTACGTGAATATATCGAGTACTCGATTTCACGAGCTCATTATAGATAGTGTTCTAGTTCTGTACAAACCTCGTCACATGCTGTCTTGTATGTATTGATCGTGAATGTCTTGGTTTTAGGGCGATGCTTTTTTGCGAGATAAACGGGGCACATGGAAAAGAGTACTGCTCAGGCGCCAATGTCAAGCTCAGTCGGCAAGGAGGAAGTGCGAGCCATTTCTCGTTTCGTGTGGAACTCAGTCTGGCAGTTGGGTGGCATTTTCTTTTGGCTAGGTAGCCGCGACTGTGTGTTTAGTTTTTCTTTCCGGTGTGCAAAAGTGCGCTCTATAAAGAATATCCCTAAATTTTTGTTACGCTGTTGGTTCTTGCTTGAGCTGCTCTCATATGTGACAATATGCTCATGAATAAATTGCTACCATATTTTAACAATAAAACAGTAGCACGACCCCATTTTGACGATTAGAAAAAAAAAGAATGGAGAGAAAAGCATAACTTTCTTTCAACTAATGTAAAATTTATTCTTCTGGCTGTTTACCTTCTGCGAGCCTGTTTTACTGGCTTTCATATCACTATTGTTTTAATGGATTTGATATCGCATTCATTGCATGCTATTACCTTGACGAAGGCAATTTACGCTGAGTTGCTTAAGAAAGTCTGCAAGCTTTTCTTCAAGGTTTGGATATTTTATTTTCAGCTTGCAGTAACTCTTTATTGAAATGCAGCTGAAGATCTCCGTTTGCGCTTTTCATGGTCACAAGCCTCGGGCACACAAAAAGACCTGACACAGCTGTATTTAGTATGCAAAAATAACTTACTTTGTCGTGCACATTTATAACCTCCTCAGTCGCAAGAAATTTCCGATGGAGGCGGAAATGTTGTAGGCCCGTGTACTCAGATTTAGGTGCACCTTAAAGAACCCCAGGTGGTCGAAATTTCAGGAGCCCTCCACTGCGGCGTCTCTCATAATCATATGGTTGTTTTGGGACGTTAAACCCCACAAATCAATCAATCATCAGTCAGTCGCAAGAATGCACCAATCAAAAATGTTTTTGCGAAACCGCATTATTTGACTCCCTACCCTTAAAAACAAATGCAGAAAAATTATGAATTCCACAATTTTAACGTTTATCTCAAAATGTAAGGGTCGTTTATGTACTCCTGATATTTTGAAGTCTCCGAGATTGAGTGCAACAAAATTATCAGACCGGAATGACTAAATATGACCTACAAGGCGTTCATAGTTAAAATAATGCACTATAGACAATGTCGTTCATGCTGCAGCTAAGGAAAAAAGCTTTCTCTTATCACGAGGACGGAGCCGAGCTGTCGTGTTGTACTCAGCAATTTTCGTACGCTCATTTTGGGAGTATGACTAGACACACGGCGCCAGTTCTCAGGGCTTGTGAAAGCAACTCATCTTTATTGTTCCAAGACAAATTTGGACACATTGATATCAAACAATGATGATATTTAGCCTTTAAAACAATGGTGCCCAATTGGGTACCCGGGAACTCAGGAGGATAATTAAAACGGCACTTAGTTGCACTTCACTAGGAACAGTTTCGATGTGCACAGGCCTTATGCGCAACAATGCGAACTGACCACAGCATGTGCTTGGGCACCATTGTGTGATGGCAATTACAATGCGTTTGACACCTCTGATGGAAGTGCTAGCATCACAAACGTTGTTTCAGTTTCGTATCTGATTTTAAGGTACCGACAATTTTGTTCTTGTCACTTTCACTTGGCTTTTTTTGCCCCCTTCTCCTCACATTTTCCTCTCTAGCCAAGCTCTTGTGTTCTTGTGTTCTCTATTGTACTCCTGGTAAGAAACTGAAGAATACAAAAGGACACAATGGCTTGAGGATTAGGCAGTTCACTTTAAGAGTACTTTTTTTTTTGCATTGAGTTTATGAGAAATTCCTGAACACGTTTTGTTGCTTTCTTTGCTGATATAGGCGGCCCTTTTTTACCTACAGGCGAGGGGTTAGGAAAGTACCAGCTTTATAAGCTGACCTTTCTTTTCCGCCTATGTCGCTCTGTCTCTCCATGTTGCTTTACATCTTTGTGCCGAAAGATTTTTTTTTCCGTATTGCTTTCTCTTGCTCACCCGAATGCCTCACCCAGGCTGCAACGTTCGTTGTGCAGAATCACCATTGTTGTCAGTTTGTGCAAGAGTTTATCTCGAGAGAAGAGGCCTGCTATGTGGTTTTTAAGCAGATTTTTTTTATTGAGTCTCTGAGAAACCAAGCAAACATTCCCGTGTTGTTTGTCTTAAGCAAGAATTTGTCATAACAGAGTTTGTCTTAAGATGAGTTTATTGTATTAGTGTATTGAAATTCAATTTGAAAAGGGAGAGAGAGAATAAAACTTCATTTTGCGGTCAGGCTTGCGTTCTCATCTCCGTGGGTGGCATCCTCATTCCAGGTAGCCGTGAATAAAGATTCTTAAAGTTTCAAAGTATTCTAAAAAAAATAAATAGATGCAATTTGCTGCTCGTAAACCATCTCTCCAAAAGTGGACTCACTGCAGGGTGAGATTGCTGCTTCACAAAACTGCCTACTCGGGTAGAATCGACACTGTCACAGAGCCATGCTACATGGTTACATGGGCATACTACTTACACCTCGGTTACCTTTAATTTATATTGAAGATCATGCTATGCGGGGTTATGTAGGCTAAGCGTAGTAGTATTTAAAACATACAGTAGTCTACTGCCTGTAATATACACATTATTACTATCTTTCTACTACAATTTGAAACCACTTTGAAATTATTTGATACGAGTCACTATTCACTTTGAACTTCACTTTGAACCAAAAAAGTGACATTTGTGCAAACCTAATTGGGCATCATGAAAAAGCTGTTATGTAGTGTACATCATTTGCATATAATCACAGTCTCCTATTGCATGGACAATTATGCATTATAATGAAAGTAATGATTGCACCTGCAGGTCGTGCCAGGAGGTCACCAGAGGTTGAGAGTCTGGTTCTTCGTTGTGCCAATTTAGCTCTGCAAGGAGCATTGCCACAACCTGGTAAGAGCTCCGTCCCACATTTTGTTCCCAAAAAGCACCAAAATGCTCCCCCCTCCCCCCAGATGAATGTGTTTGTAAATGAATGGGCATGGCCATCTATCATTGCTAACACAAACGTAGGCCATTGGTCTTCTTTGCCGTATGTTCTGAACTGTTGTGCAAATTGGAAATGCTTGTAAATTTTTGAAGGCAATACAGGCAAGCAATGCAAACATTGTGTCAGACTTAAGGCACTGGAATGTATCACTTCAACAAGAAGCTGCAATCGAGTCGGCAGTTTTGCTGTAAGAACTATGGTAACCTCGCATTATTACATTTGCGACATTTTGTATAATACTAATGTGCCTTTTCTAGAAGCATTGTTTATAACTGGTGAATGTTTGCACACAGTTTACACATGTGCACACTGGGAAGTAACCCAAGTGGGAACTTGAAAGGGTTCCTGAACTACCCTTTAGACATAATAAGTAAACACATTCTGCGAATTTTGAACATTGCTGCCAACAGTTTAGCCTAATTTTGTAGTTTTGCATGGGATGTAAAGCGTAGAGGCGGAGTGCAGAGTTGCCGACTTTCTCTAGGGCCCTGTCTTCGTATACAGGTCCCATCCTCACTCACTCTGGTGGGCGCGGTGCCAGCTGTATATTGTCAAACTGCTGATTACTGCTATTGGCTAGTAGATGAAATGAATCAGGAGTGGCATTTGGACCGGATGCTTTTTTTCCGCAGGGTGTTGCCATGGGGAAGCGCACTAGTGCTTTAAACTTGCGCACTGGCAACAGTGGTGCACACAGCAATTATAATCGGAGAAATAAATGGCATTTTGTAACACACACTTCTTTTTTCTGTGCCGTGCTTCCCATGTAGCTTCTAGTGCTCTTCTTGGGACAAGAGAGGAGGGAAAGTGCTTTGAGTGCGAAATACATTTCTCAAGTGTAGTGAGGAAGAGAAAGATGACAGGTTCGTTGGGGTTGCTGCTGTGCATGATATCTGGGTCTCTGTCAGATCGGCACTACCCTGACTGGTGGTCATCACTGCATTAGCAATAAGTCGTCATATGACATTTGGTGGAGGCTGCTGCATTCCCTGCCCTCACCCTGGAACTGCGCGACCGAATGTTGCCAACTGTTTCACCTGCTTGAATGACGGACAGAGCCCGCCATCAGCCCAACACTGCCGGAGCTTCCAGCTCCAGTGGCATCATTCAGCTGTACCCCGACACTCCCATCATCGTCGTGTGTTCTTGTCCTCTTCGTCCCCGTGAAAATTGCACTACTACACCGTATGGTTAAATGACCCCCATCTTCATGCAGAATAGGTGAGGCTGACGGGGACGAATGGCTTTACTCTTATGAGTGTGTCAGTGAGCCGAAAAACTGGGATGACCCGGCGAAACTTGTTGTCATCTTCTGCCTTTTTGACATTGCCAAGCTCTGGTGTCGCAATCACGAGCACGAGTTCCCCTCTTGCATTCGCAGACATTTTCGGCCGCCTAACCTTAAGGAAATTATGGGCTGAAAAACATTAACGCCAGCGTGCTCAAATGCCTGGTGAGTCATGTACGAGCTACACTGAGGATGTAGTCAGCATTTGTTCATGCGTCAATGCTTCCATGAGATAAGTGGAGAAAGTGAAACATATCCCGAAAACCATTGAGGACAAGGCATTTCAGATGCTTCTTGTACGAAATCCTGTTTCTGTTTAGAATGTCCTCATTCTTTGCCAAAGTTTCGATGAGCTGGGTCGACAAAGGATTCTTGCGCGTAGCACGGTCGCAGCTGCTGAACCTCTCTCGAGCCTCACGCTAGCTCCCAACTCCTCGTCTGATACATCGCAATCAAGCCAAATCAAAGACTTCATTCGAGAGGAGGTAGCGTGACAGCTTTCCATGCTGCCTCTAAGCGACCGACCCCCACAGCCTGACACTAGCTTGACACCTCCTGGCTGATCCCATCAGGAGAGCTCATCATCATCATCATCAGCCTGACTACGTCCACTGCAGGACAAAGGCCTCTCCCACGCTCCGCCAGTTAACCCGGTCCTGTGCCTGCTGCTGCCAATTTATATCCGCAAACTTCTTAATCTCGTCTGCCCACCTAACCTTCTGTCTCTCCCTAACCCGCTTTCCTTCTCTGGGAATCCAGTTAGTTACCCTTAATGACCAGCGGTTATCCTGTCTACGCGCTACAGGCCCGGCCCATGTCCATTTCCTCTTCTTTATTTCAACTATGATATCCTTAACCCCCGTTTGTCCCCTAATCCACTCTGCTCTCTTCTTGTCTCTTAAGGTTACACCCACCATTTTTCTTTCCATTGCTCGCTGCGTCGTCCTCAATTTAAGCTGAACCCCCTTTGTAAGTCTCCAGGTTTCTGCTCCGTAGCTAAGTACCGGCAAGATACAGCTGTTATATACCTTCCTCTTGAGGGATAGTGGCAATCTACCTGTCATAATTTGAGAGTGCTTGCCGAATGTACTCCACCCCATTCTTATTCTTCTAGTTACTTCAATCTCGTGGTTAGGCTCTGCGGTTATTACCTGCCCTAAGTAGACATAGTCTTTTACAACTTCAAGTGCACTATTACCTATCTCGAAGCGCTGCTCCTTTCCGAGGTTGTTGTACATTACTTTCGTTTTCTGCAGATTAATTTTAAGACCCACCTTGCTGCTCTCCTTGTCTAACTCCGTAATCATGAGTTGCAATTCCTCCCCTGAGTTACTCAGCAATGCAATGTCATCGGCAAAGCGCAGGTTACTAAGGTATTCTCCATTAACTCTTATCCCTAACTGTTCCCATTCTAGGCTTCTGAAAACCTCCTGTAAGCACGCGGTAAATAGCATTGGGGAGATTTTGTCCCCCTGCCTTACACCCTTCTTGATTGGTATTCTGTTGCTTTCTTTATGAAGCACTATGGTAGCAGTTGATCCCCTGTAGATTTCTTCCAGAACATTTATATATACTTCATCTACGCCCTGATTCCGCAGTGTCTGCATGACGGCTGATATTTCTACTGAATCAAACGCCTTCTCGTAATCTATGAAGGCTATGTATAGTGGTTGGTTATACTCTGACCATTTCTCTATTACCTGATTGATAGTATGAATGTGGTCAATTGTTGAGTAGCCTATTCGAAATCCTGCTTGTTCCTTTGGTTGATTGAATTCTAATGTTCTCTTTACTCTGTTAGCAATTACCTTTGTAAATAGCTTGTATACTACAGAGAGCAAGCTGATCGGCCTGTAATTCTTCAAGTCCTTGTCACCTCCTTTCTTATGTATTAAGATGATGTTAGCGTTCTTCCTAGACTCTGGTACCCTTCCCGTCAGGAGACGCCTCGTAAACAGGGTGGCTAGTTTTTCAAACACAATCTGTCCTCCATCTTTCAGCAGATCTGATGTTACCTGATCTTCACCAGCAGCTTTGCCTCTTTGCATGCTCTCCAAAGCTTTTCTGACTTCTTCTATCACTACTGGTGGGGTGTCATCTAGGTTACTGCTAGTTCTTATAGTATTAAGGTCGTGGTTGCCTCGGCTACTGTACAGATCTCTGTAAAACTCCTCCGCTATTTTAACTATCCTATCCATATTGCTAGTTATTTTGCCTTCTTTGTCCCTTAGTGCATACATCCGACTTTTGCCTATCCCAAGTTTTCTCTTCACTGCTCTGACGCTTCCTCCGTTTTTCAGAGCGTATTCAATTCTCTCCATGGTTTACCTTCTTACATCGCATACTTTACGCCTATTTATCAACTTCGAAAGCTCTGCCAGTTCTATTTTGTCTGTTGTACTTGAAACTTTCATGCTTTGACGCTTCTTAATTAGGTTCTTCGTTTCCTGGGAAAGCTTGCCAGTGTCCTGTCTAACTACCCTGCCTCCAACTTCCACTGCACACTCCGTAATGATACTCGTCAGATTATCATTCATTGTATCTACGCTAAGGTTGGTTTCCTCACTAAGAGCCGAATACCTGTTCTGCAGCGACACTCTGAATTCCTGTACTTTCCCTCTCAGTGATAGCTTATTGATTGGCTTCTTGCGTATCAGTTTCTGTCGTTCCTTCTTCAAGTCTAGGCGAATTCGAGACCTTACCATTCTATGGTCACTGCATTGTACCTTGCCAACCACTTCCACATCCTGGCCGATTCCTGGGTGTGCAGTCATTATAAAGTCTATTTCGTTCTTATTTTCGCCATTAGGGCTCCTCCATGTCCACTTGCGGTTTTCTCGTTTTCGGTAGAAAGTATTCAAAATCCGCAAATTATTGCGTTCTGCGAATTCTACTAGTAGCTCTCCTCTGGCGTTTCTAGTGCCGATGCCATAATCTCCTACTGCCTGGTCTCCAGCCTGCTTCTTCCCTACCTTTGCATTAAAGTCGCCCACCACTATAGTATACTGTGTTTTTACCTTACTCATTGCCGATTCCACGTCTTCATAGAAGCTTTCAACTGAAGCGTCATCATGGCTGGATGTAGGCGCGTAAGCCTGTACTACCTTCATCTTGTATCTTTTATTCAGTTTATTTACAATACCTACCACCCTTTCATTAATGCTATAGTATTCCTCTATGTTGCCACTCCCAGTTCTCTTCTGTCTGCCAAGCCCCGATAGCAAAGGACGTGCCCATTCTGTAGCACAGTATAGGCCTCATCTGTCCTCCTAACCTCACTGAGCCCTATTATATCCCATTTAACACCCTCTAGCTCCTCAAATAGTACAGCTAGACTTCCCTCACTAGATAAGGTTCTAGCGTTAAATGTTGCCAAGTTCAGGTTCCAAAGACGGCCTGTAGTCCAGAGATTCTTAGCACCCTCTGCTGCGTTGCAGATCTGACCGCCGCCATGGTCAGTTGCTTCGCAGCTGCTGGGAACTGAGGGCCGTGAGTTATTTGACGTATGCATGTGGGAGGTAGTGGCCAGATACTGCACCAGGGTGGCCAATCCTTCTCTGGTGAGGGAGTGCATTCCCGGCGGTGGTTACTGGTGAGGCCGCACCCCAGGCCTCTTAATGCAGTTCCATCAACACGCGGATTTTTTTTCTTTTCTTTTTTTTTGATTGGGAACTGCGTGGCACCGAGATTTGAACCACGGACCTCTTGCATGCGAGGCAGATGCTCTAACCACTACGCCATCGCCGCACCCGTTTTGTTATGTTCTAAATGTAGGTTTCAGCGGTGTATCAGTCAAGTTTTTGGTTATTTTTATAAAAATGTTTTAATGAAATGAGATTTCTGCTGATCACCCCCTTAATTAAGGGTCTAGAGAGTACGGAGTTGGGCCTCCGATTAGCCTATGGGGTGCTGTTTATTAATATATTAAGCGGACAAAATTTAAATTCATTTGTGAGGTGATGTTACCAAATTAATATTTTAATAGGAGAGCTATCTGTGAGCAACTTGCCGAATCTCTACCTCTGACCCAGCCCTGTCTGCCTGTGGCTACCCCTCTAACTCAGCCATGTTTGCCTGTGGCTGCACCTCTGACCTATGCCGCAGCTGTGGCGCAAACTCCACCGCCACCGTTCGCCTTTCCTGAAGAGATGCACCAGCAAACAGCCCTACCTCTTGCGCCGCCTTTAATGCCAACTCGGAGTCATTATGTTCAGAACCTCTGGCACACATGTGACAACTGGGCCATATGCTTCACTTGCGGTTTTGCTGGTCATGGGGTGCGCCACTTCGACCCTCGCATGCCGCACGCTCATTCAGCTACCGCAATGCCAGATACAGCCACTCACATGTTGCTGACGATCACCCACCGTGTCTCAGCTCAGACTTTTTGCTTCCTCCCCGATGGCCTTCCGGCACCCATCATTCCCTGTCACCCCATCGTTGCTCGCCTTGACCCTTGCGTTGTCAGCACACCCCTCATGAGGGAAACTAGCTGCTGCAATTCCGCAGGCACAAACTGCCAGCTTCACGACTTCTATCTACAAGGCCTGCACAGTCACCGTGCAGTTTACTATAGTAAGGAACTGCCGCAATACCACTTATTGATACTGGGGCTGCACTTTATGTCATAGACGAGAAAATTTGTAGAAAACTGCATAAGGTCACAACTCCGCTGTCAGGCACGTTACTGTGCACATCAAGTATGCGGCATGTAGCACCGCGTGCTGTGTGCACCGCAAGAGTACTCATCGAAGGTGCTTTATACGTTGTGGAACTTTTCATGTTGCCTTTATGCTCCCATGAAATCATTCTCGGCTGGTACTTCTTGTCACAGCATCGTGCCATCATAGACTGGGCTCAAGCTGAAGCACTTTTCCCATTCTTCGGATCTGTAGTGCCAAACCCTTCGACAAGCAAAACCGCAAAGCTCACCGTTGTATCCGACACGGAAGTACCGCCCGAAATATCTGTCCTTGTGTCCTTATCTTGCTCCACCATGCCACATGCCACTATACTCCTCACTTCGTCACCTATTTTTCTACGCTGCAAGGTTCTTTCTCTCCCGTTTTCCATTATCGCCACTGCACCCAGATTATCAGCTATTTTTGTGTCCAACCTGTTTCAACACCTCGTGTTCTTAGTGCGGGGAGAATCACTAGGTCATGTTGAGCCCATTGATCCATTTCACGTTCTGGACACTCCTGACGATACACCCTGTTCCCAGCTCGATGCCCTTACTTCTTTGGAGCATTGCACACGACCATCACCGTCATCGCTCTAGCCAGACATTCTTCAAGCTGCCTTGGATGCCGATCTGCCAAGTCCATACCATTAGCAAGTGTTCGCGCTCCCTCAGAATTTTCAGTCATCGTTTGATTGCGACCAATCATACTCGGGACGTACATCGAGCATCACTTACAGCATCCACATGGGTTCCCATCCTCCATTACGCCAGCGCCCATACCACGTGTCGGCTACCGAACGACGGGTAATCAGAGAGCAAGTCGACGATATGCTGCAATGTGGTGTCATTCGCACTTCCCTCAGCCCCTGGGCATCTCCTGTAGTGATGGTACGGAAGAAGGATGGGTCAATATGCTTCTGTGTACATTATTGTCGGCTCACTAAGATCACTCACAAGGATGTCTGTATCTGCTTCCCCAAATAGATGATGCCCTTGACTGTTTGCAAGGCGCGGAGTACTTCTAATCTCTGGATCTTCGCTCTGGCTAATGGTAAGTACCCATGGCTCCAAATGACTGCGAAAAGACAGCTTGCATCACGCTTGACGGCTTGTACAAATTTACCGTCATGCCTTTCGGCCTGTGCAATGTGCCAGCTCCCTTTGAGCGCATGATGGATACCATCCTTCGCAACTACAAATGGAAAACGTGCCTGTGCTATCTTCATGATATTGTCATGTTTCGGACCGATTTTTTAATGCATATCATTCATTTTGGTGAGATACTGACTTGCCTTTCCTCTGCCAGCCTCCAACTGAACATCAAAAAGGGCTGTTTTGCTGCTCGTAAGTTAACAATATTAAACCATGTCATATCAAAGCATCGTGTCCTTCCTGAGCCGGCCAAGCTTCGAGCGGTCGTAGAATTTCCAAAGCCCACCACGCTCAAGGCACTCCGTAGTTATATATGGCTCTGCTCTTACTTTCGATGTTTAGTGTGCAATATAACAGGCATAGTAGCCCTACTGATTCATTTGCTTACTGCAGGCAACAGCATTTATACATGCTCAAACTCGTGTGATCAACCTTTGGAGCAACTACGGCGCCTACTAACCTCACCACCAATGCTCCGTCATTACTACCTTCATGCACCTACAGAGATAGACACGGATTCTAGCGGCATTTGCCTTGGTGCGATCCTAGCGCAACAGAAAGATGGCTATGCATAACGAGCACGTTATGGCATATGCCAGTCGCACATTAACGAAAGCAGGAATTACTCTGCCACACAAGAAAAAATTTAGCTGTCTTTTGGGCTCTTGTTAAATTTTGTCTATACTCAATGGTGTGCACTATACCTAATGGTACGTTGTGCTCGGCACAACGTTGGCCCTAGGTCACTGGCCAACCTGGCCGACATTGAGCATAGGTCGGCTGCTAAAATCTGCCCACATATGGAGATTGACATTGGCCTCACGTTGGCCGATCTGGCCTAGTGCCAGCCTCTGTAGGGCTACGTTCGGCCCGGTGAAAATTAGTACGTGGCCAGATGGCGGCCACAGGGCGTAGCTCGGTAGGGTGAGGGTCCTAGCCATTCCTGAAATTTTTTAAACAATTTTCATGTGTTCTGTATTGTACACATATGCAGGCACACTTACAAGCACACACGGAAATGCATAAGGTATGATTGCTCACCCCCTCCCCCCACAAATAAAATTACAGGTCACACCAGCAGCAGCTACTGTAGCTCGTACATACTATGAACTATAAGTGCAAAAATGAAGCCTGCGCGATCGGCCGCCTGCCTTATGCTGGGCTTCGACCAGCCATTTTTCGACGACATTGCAGATGTCCTGCATTGATGCACCAACATGATTTACCATGTCACAGCCTGCAAATACAAGAAAATTAATGAATACAAGAAAAGTTATGATGAGATCAGCCAACAAAGGTTTGAACACCACTTCAAGATGTCTTAGAAAAGAAGTTGACACGCTTCCAAGCTAATGAGTACGAGAGGAGGTGAATAGTAGTTTAAGAGGCTTGTTTTTACTGAAATTAATTAAACCAACAAACAATCCAGCTATGCAAAACATAGGTGGAACTGTTTAGTTTCTTTCAAGACTACGGTACACATTATGACCTAAGCTGAAAAAAAGCTAAATTCGTCAAAAATGAGGCCTTCCTTCTGCGGGATTAAAACCACCCGCCTTGGAAATAGATGTCTAATGCTCTCCAAACTATAAGCAATGGAACTCTCAATTCAGTGAGAGTAGATACAGCAATATTTTCAGCCTAAAAATGATGGAAGCAGTTTTATAACACGCAAAAAGGCAAAGTGATTACTCATTCAAAGGTAGTGTCCAAATTTAGCTGTGCGTGTAGTAATACAAGTTTTACAATCCATGGCGAGCTATTGCTATAGCTCTAGTAGTCGAGTAACATACTCAGATACTGTGACACAAATACTGCGCTTCTCTTTAGAGCACCCCACGAGGTTGGTGTCAGAGTGTCAGTAATCAAACTGCGGTTCTGTATTCATTCAGAGAGTTATACGACCAAGCTTGCATTTCTCATTAGTAGCAATAGAAACGAAAGCATGGCCTGGATATTGCACTCTTTCCTGATAAAGATTCTTGCTATGTGTTGTTCTAAGCCTTGCTCCTTTAAGTCTCACACGATCTCTGCACGGCAGTCGTATAAAGGCAGGCGGGAATGCCTCGGCTGTGCTTATTTGGTCGTCACGGATGGTTAACACGTCCGTTCACAGGACATGACATTGTGCTTTTTGTGTTGTATTAACGTTCCTTTGCGAAAAATCAGGAAATACATACTCACCGAAATTGGAACCACGCTGTCCACACGCTAGCTGCTGTCATAGAGTCCCCTAAAGTTAACTAGAGGGGACACTGGCGCTGCGGTCAATCAGCGACCGTGGGAATCATGAGTCTGACATAGATTTGCCTAATCTTCGTGCTTGCGGGCGGCATATGCACTTGTGGCTTTGTTTATTGCTGTGTTTTGATTTTTGTTTTGAAGGAAAGAACAAACCTTTTTTTCACTTCGTGACCCGTTTTGAAGGGGTAAGCCTAAATGTTAAGGTTGTGAAGCGTAACTGCTGAACATTCGCCGATTGTTGTTTCATGACAAAGCAGCCTTAAGCTACGCAAAGCCAGAACAAACGTAAAGTATGAAGACTAGGCAAATCCATGTCATACCCATAATATTTATGTTTGCTTAAGCGCTATGCGTTGCAGCTCCCATAGGCACTAGTGCCAGAGTTCCCTGTAGTGTATATTCAGGAAACTCTATGGCTGCTGTCACCTGTCCATGGAGGAAGAAAAGCACCTGTGTCAAACCAGCCGTCCAAGTGGTTGCAGCTGCTATTCCACGAATGTGTATCTGCATCTGGGCCACAGTTGCGTATTTTAAAATAAAAAGGCGGAAAAAATTTAATTTATGGTTGCGGAACAACTATGCTACCTTGTACACTTTCCGAAATTTATGTGTAAAAATAAGTTTTCAGCTAGCATATTGGCTAACTTCATCTGTATGAACATACACTACAATTTATACTGGAATTAAAGTAATGTCACTGCCCATATTTAAAAAGATAATAAAGAAATTGCAGAAGAGATGTGCGTTTCTGCATACATCATGGGCAAATGGACAGGCGTGGTCATCCGCGCTTGCATGTGTCACCGAACAAAAAATGTCGACCAAACTCAAGAGGTAAACCGACGACGTAGCGCCAAGCACACTGGCCGATCTACTGCCGACCTGGTCAATGGCCAGTCACGGGCCGACCACTTATTTCGATTCTGTTGCCAACTAAACTGGCCATTGACTGCTTGCCGACTCTTAGCCAACCGTTGGCCACTGGCCATGTCCCATTGGGTACCTATATGGCCATCCTGGATGCCAGGGGCATCGGCCTTGGTGCGATCCTAGCACAAAGAAAAGACGGCTACGACCAGAACGTTATGGTGTATGCCAGTTCCACATTAAAAGAGGCAGAAAGAAACTACTCTGTCACAGAAAATTAATGTTTAGCCATAATTCGGGCTCTCATAGAATTTCGTCCATACCTATATGGTCGTCCTTTCGATGTGGATAGATGGATGGATGGATATGGCTGTATCCTTTAGATCGGGCGGTGGCTAGCGCCGCCAAGCCATGACACTTAATGAACCAAGAACTAGATTTATTTTTTTTCTTTAAAAAGTGAGTTTGAAGATTGGTACTTTGCATTGAAGAGTTTAATTTTCACTCGTGCCTTGACTTTAGCCACCAATCAGATAACCTCCTTCTAGTTAAGTCTACCCACTTAAAGTCTGTTTTGCCCTCCCGGTCCCTAAACCCCAGTGCTTTGAAAAACTCTGCACCATCATCCTGAACTATAGGGTGAAGCCCTTTACAGAATATTATCAAGTGTTCGGCAGTTTCTTCTTCCTCTCCACACGCACTGCATACTGTGTCTACGCCTTCGTATTTGGCCCGATATGCCTGGGTTCGCAGTATTCCCGTCCTGGCCTCAAACAGTAAAGAACAACCCCGAGTATTATCATAGATCCTTTCCTTGGCAATTTCCTGCTTAAAAGTTCGATAGATCTCTAGTGCGGAATTCTTAATCATGCCCATTTTCCACATGTCAATCTCCGCTTCCTTCACTTTCTTCTTAACCGATAGTTCTTGTTGGTTTGGCCACCTGCTGTTTTCTAAGTATTTACCAGTCAATTTCCTGGTTCGCTTCCTCCATTTTGTATCGACATTCTTCATGTGCAAGTAGCTGAAAACCTTCCTAGCCCAACGCTCCTCCCCCATTTCTCTCAATCGCTTCTCAAATTTTATCTTGCTGCTAGCTTCCCTGCCCTCGAATGATGTCCATCCCATATCACCTTGTACTCCCTGATTTGGTGTATTCCCGTGAGCTCCTAAAGCAAGCCTACCTATTCCACGTTGCTTAATTTCTAATCTTGCTTGAACTTCTGATCTCATGCACAAGACCGCATTGCCGAACGTCAGCCCAGGAACCATGACCCCTTTCCATATTCCTCTCACAACATCATACCTATTGTAATTCCACAGTGCCCTATTTTTTATCACTGCTGCATTCCTGTTACCTTTAGTCGTCACGTATATTTCGTGTTCCCTCAGATACTCGGTCCCATTGCTTATCCATACACCCAGATATTTGTATTTATCTGTTATTTCTAGCGTGACCTCCTGTATTCTAAGCTCACTACTTTCGTTGTGATTGAAAATCATGACTGCTGATTTTTCCTTACTGAATCTAAAATCTAACCTATCTCCCTCATCACCGCAGATGTCCATCAATCTCTGCAAATCTTCCTTGTTGTTAGCCATTAGCACTATATCATCTGCGTACATTAATGCTGGTAGTGCCTGATGAATAAGTTTTCCTTGTTTGACTAAAGAGAGTTTGAAGCTCAGTCCACTTCCCTCTAATTTGGCCTGTAATGCTTGTAGGTACATCATGAATAACAAGGATGACAGAGGACACCCCTGCCTAAGCCCCGTTTTACCTCTGTGGACTGGGATACCTGTTTTACCCACTTTATAACTACCTTGTTACCTTTATAGATATCCTTTAAAAGATTAGTGACTACATGTTCCACGCCTAGTGTGTCCAGTATTCCCCACAATTCCTTTTGAACCACGCTATCATACGCTCCCTTGATATCCAAAAATGCTAGCCACAGGGGCCTGTGTTCCTTTTCTGCTATTTCGATGTACTGCGTCAGTGAGAACAGATTGTCTTCCAACCTCCTGGGTTTCCGAAACCCATTCTGCAGTTCCCCCAGCACCCCCTCATCTTTTATCCATGTCTGCAGTCTTTCCTTTATAATCTGCATCGCCAGCCTGTAGACTACTGATGTCACTGTTATAGGACGGTAGTTATTTATGTCAGCTTTGTCCCCCTTTCCTTTATAGATCATGCTCATCCTGCTAAGTTTCCATCCATCGGGAACTTCACCATCGATTATTATTTTGCTCACTGCCTCTCTCAAAGCCTGCTTAGACTTCGGACCTAATGTCTTTATCAGCAAAATTGGAATGCCATCTGGGTCTGTTGATGTACTACTAGGAACCCTTTTCTCAGCCCTCTCCCACTCTCGTTGTGAAAATGGAGCCATTGCACCACTTGATTCGTCCTTGTCTATTGTGGTGCATAAAGTACTTTTTTGTTGAAATTTTTCTGTCACCCTTGTTCTTATATATTCAATAGCTTCGTTCCCTTCTAGCCTAGCACCTCGGCTGTAGTTATAAAACTCTGCTCTAGGCTCGTCTCATTTCTTAGGGAGTTTAGACGGTTCCAAAATTTCGCAGCTGCCTTTCTATCTTTTTTATGCACTTCTGCCAGCCACTGAGCTCCCTTTCTTCTAATCTTTTCATTGATCAGAAGGGATGCATCCCTTCTACAGCTTAGAAAGGTTTCCCATTTTCTTTCAACATCACCTGTCGGTTCGCCCCGCTGCTTAGCATGTCTGTGTTTCCTAGAGGCTTCCTGATGTTTTGATATGGCTCTCTTAACTTCCTCATTCCACCAACTTTTGGGTTTGTGTCTTCTTTTCCGGGGTGACTTGTCACGCGTCTTAGCAAGCTCTAGCTCAAAGAGTCTAATTAGATTCGTGTATGTCCACACTGTCTTATTACCCTCCATGATTACTTTCTCAATTTGTTTAGTGGCTATTTCAATTTGCCTTTCTGGATAAAAATTTTCCTGTAGTTGCTCATCTTGTCTCCTTCCCACTTTCACTGCTCTTCCAAAACTTAGCTTGATACGTTTGTGATCACTACCCAGACATCTGGAGCCACCTTCATCTATGTGCATTCCCCTGAGCTTATCATACATCCTATGTGACATCAGTGCATAATCTATCGTCAACTGCAGTCTTCCTACCTCCCATGTTATTTGCCGTTCACACGTCTCGGTACTGTTGCAAATGATGAAATCAAGCCTTTCACACATATTCATGATCATTTTGCCTGTCGAGTCGGTATACCCATCTATATCTTCTATGTGCGCATTCATGTCTCCTAGTATAGTTATCTCGCACTCTCTTCTTAACTCCTGAATGTCCTTTGATATACACTCTACCATTGCCTGGTTTTCCTCTCTGGCCTTTGCTCCCGTCCACAAGTACACGAAACCAAGGAGTGTCATTTGACCTGCCACTTTCCCTTTTAGCCATAAATGTTCCTTGCACTCCTGCTTGACCCTTTGCCAGTCTGTACTTTTATGAATGAATGCCCCAATACCACCCCCCTTTCTGCTGCCTTCTGTTCTATTACAATATTCCCACGCGTAGTCCGGATTGTTCGGAGGTTGTTCCATGTCCCTGAGATGTGTTTCTACAAAACCGTATAACATCGGCCTCTCTTCCCTTAGCTGTTCTTCTATCTCTTCTCACTTCAGCCTGTTCCTACCACCCTGCATGTTAATATACCCTATGCCTGAATTGGCTCGGCGCTCGTGGCTACGTCTATTTATGCCCCGGACTCTACCTATCTTAGATATTGGTGCCACTTTGGAATCGTATCTGTCCATACCACCTGTCGAGGAGTCTCCCTGGTTGTTTTCCTTGTTACTAGCTATCCTGCACCCCGAAGGGCTCGCTTGCCCCCCCAAAAAGGCTACTGCGCGTCCTGCAAGTCGCCAATCCACCTCATGACCTTGCCGCCCATCGAAGTGAATTCTGTCTCATTGAAAACCACCCCACCTATGCACCTTTCTGTTTATTTCCACCACCTCAAAGCCTTTCTCTCGACTCATCCGCCATATCTCTTGGTTTGCGTTGACAACCGCTCTTTGCAGGTTGCTATCACGCACTAGTACCTCCGGTATCGTGCATATCACTGCCTGTACCTTAGGAGAAGTGGCGCGCATGTAATCGACGCCTTTCGCCAGTGTGGTTGCTAGTCCTGCTGTATCTTCATTTAAGACATCGTTTAAACATCCTGAAATTATCACGAGGTTTCGTCTATCAGCTGTAGTCTTCAGTTTTGCGCTCGCTTGCCTCAAGACTGCTTCAAGCTTGCGTCCTGGGAACGCCCCTACTGCAACCCTCTTGTCACCTCTTACCCTCTCTTTGATGGCTTCTGTGCATTGATTTAAATTCAAGTCCCCGTCAATTATCACATGCTGTGACTTTTCAGCTGGAGCGTCCTGCACCTGGGGGCTACTTGCACCTGTGACGCCGGCTGCTTTGTCCCCTCCCAGCCCCGCCATGTAGTTACCAACCACCACGCCCTCTGCTGGCTGTCCTCATTAAAAGATCCGTCAGGCTGCCTCGGGCATTAGGCATTTCACTTACAGTAACACGACATGCTCTTTATCTACAAATTAAGCAAAAGGCACTTCAACGCCGTCGCCCAGTCACCCATACCTTTCAATGTGGCTTCCACATATATGTCCTTGGTATGTCTATCACCCATTGAGGTAGCCAACTTGCCGGTCGTGCAGCACAAAGATCTTACCCTTTTAGCTATGCTGAACTTCTTTGAAGATCCAACGACCACACTTTCTCGCATGCTTCGTCACCAAGCTGCTAACTTTGCTGTGCACGACATTGTCCTTTACCGACGTAACTATGCACCTTGTGGTCACAAGTGGCTACTCGTGATTTCCTGGCACATGCGTTCTGAAATATGTGAACATTTTTATGCTGCTCCTCATAACGGTCATGCTAGTGTGCTGAAAACGTATACACGACTATGACAACTCTTCTACTGGACTGGTACTTATGCCTTCATCCACCAGTACGTTCGTGCCTGCACGGCATGCCGCCGACGAAAAGTTTACCATTGACCTTGTGCCTTACCTTCTGCCGAATTGCAACCATTGTCCTGTCCGGTTCGTCCTTTTGATCGTGTCGTTATAGGTCTATATGGCCTGCTTCTCTGCAGCTCCTCGGATAACCATTGGGTGGTTGTAGGAGTCAATCATCTGACGCGCTACGCCGAGATCGCTGCAATTCCATTCGCTACAACACGCAAAGTCGCATTCTTTATGTTGTGGAACTTCGTTCCCCGGCATGGAGCACCACGGGAACTGCTTAGTGATAGGTGGCGCATGTCCTTTTCTGAAGTAATACAAGCCCTTGCTGCTGCATGTAACATCGTTCACCGCAAGTCAACAACCTACCATCCACAAACAAATGGCTTGACGGAGAGATTCAACCGTACTCGCAGCAATATGTTGAGCTAGTATGTACATCGCCTCCGATCATAGCAACTGGGACGTTGTTTTGCCGTTTGTAACATATGCTTACAACACGGCCATACAAGCTACCACTGGCTTTTTGCAGTTCTTTCTGCTATACAGGCGAAAACCTTCTTGCACCTGGGATACATTGCTTCCACACCGACCCGACACTTCTGAGTGCACAATGGTGTCTGAAGCTGCCAAATATGCAGAGGACTGTGGGCAGCTTGCACGTACCCTTACGAGCGCCGCACAAGGACCTGAAAAGCTCCGGCATGATAGCGACGTTGCTACACAACATTTTGCATCCGGTTCACTCGTCTGGTTATCCACCCCACCACACAGCCCTGGTTGTTTATTGAAGTTTTTTCTCCGTTATGATAACCCCTACCGCATAATTGACCACACATACTGTGTCAACTACTTCGTTGAACCTGTGACACCATCCTACGACCTGAGACATCGTGGTCGTGACATGGTGCATGTCAGCCGACTCAAGCCATGTTATTATTCTTTAATTCTAGCCATGCCTTACTTGCCAGGATGGCTTCTCTTCAATCCCAGGGGCCATTGTATCGAGGAAAAGGAAGACGATGGGTTTGTTGTGGTTGTTGCTGTGCACGAGGCCTGTGTCCCTGTCAGATCGGCGCTACCCTGACTGGCAATTATAACTTCATTAACAATGAATCTTCATACGACAACTAATAATATGTGGGGTTTAACGCCCCAAAACCATCATATGATTATGAGAGACGCTGTAGCGGAGGGCTCCCGAAATTTCGACCTCTTGGGGTTCTTTATTGTGCACCCAAATCTGAGCACACAAGCCTACAGCATTTTCACCTCTATCGAAAATGCTGCCGTTGCAGCCAAGATTCGATCCCGCTACCTGCGGTTCAGCAGCCGAGTGCCTTAGCCACTAGACCACCACGGTAGGGCCATTTGTCTTGGAAAATAGACTTTTGGGCAAGTTGGTTGTTACATTCACTGAAGCGCTGATAAGACAGGGATCACAGAAAGGGTAGCTGTTCTCTTTCTGGGGCTCTGTCTTAACAGCGCTGAGGCGTCAGTGACCGTGTAACATCGCATCTTCTTGGTGAATTTAAGAATTGTTCTTGGTGCAATATTGAGATCATTCGATCATTACTTGGAAAAGACGCTCAAGACCATTTTAAAGCAAAACTTAAGTTTGAGCTAGTTGGTCACCTAGCGACCAGGACGAAAAACCTGGGAGACAGAATAGGTGCCAGCTATGAACTAGTTTTATTTGTTGTCAAACTAAAGCATATATATGCATAACCACATCATCAGGTCATGCACACCATCCTGATCACCACAGTATCAAAAGCTGCGTATATTGTCACAGGAAATTGCCATTGATCCACGCAACGCAGACGTCGGGAACGAAGAGAAACGCTGACGCCACGACTACGAGCGATGAAGCCAGCCGCAATGCACGAGCCGGCCCTGCATGTGCACGGTACTCCACCGAACAGTCAACACGGGTGAAAAAGAAGAGAACGAGGGTGCCCGAAGCAGAGGCTCACGAGGACTACCGATCTTCGGATCTTCTTGGTTACTGTGCGTTTTTCACTTTGGGAACAAGTTCGCCCTTAATAAAGCGTGTAAATAGAACATCCTTGTTGTGCGGCTGCTACAATTGTTACATTTTCTGGTGAAAGTGCTGGGTAGATGATTCCAAACCCCATGAGAGAGCGAAGTCCAAGCCCTGACCATCCGCAAGCCGTGGAGCTTATGTTGGTACACCAACAGACAAGTCGCCGTATTCGAGAGGATTCACGAGAATTCGGACCCCTTCCCCCTGTGCCAAGGGCATCGGCGAAGGAGACAAGGAACGCCACCACCATGACTAGCCAAGTTGCACCATCACAGCTCATTGTCAGCTAATCCGTCATATCGAAGGTGTTCCATGGTGATTCGCTCAAGGACGCCGAAGACTGGCTGGATAATTTCGAGAGGGTGGCGAACATAGACCAATGAAACGAAGCAGGCAAGTTGCGCAACGTATACATCTCTGTGGAAGACGCAGCGCGAGTGTGGTACGAAAACCACGACGTATATCTGATGCCCTGAGAAGAGTTCCGGCGGCAGCTATTGTGTACGTTTGGAAACAGTGATCGCCGGGAAAAGGCAGGAGCAGCTCTTCGTGCACGGAATCAACGCACAAACGAGACTGTCGCTATATACATAGAAGACATGTCCCGCCTGTTCAAGCAAGCTGATCCCAACATGACTGAAGACAAGAAGGTGCGTCATCTCATGCATGGGGTAAAACCAGAGCTGTTCGCAGGACTCATTCGCAATCCGCCGCGCACTGTTGCTGAGTTTCGGTCCAAAGCAACAATAATAGAAACGACGCACAGCAATCAAAAAGATCTGAAGGTCGGTAGTCCTCGTGAGCCTCTGCCTCGAGCACCCTCATTTTTTTCTTCTTCACCCACGTCGGCTGTTCGGTGGAATATCGTGCGCATACAGGGCCGGCTCGTGCATTGCGGCTGGCTTCATCGCTCGTAGTTGTGCCGTTAACGTTTCTCTTCATTTCTGATGTCCGCGTTGCGTGGAACAATGGCAATTTCCTGTGGCAATATCTGCAGTGATTTTGTTGGGCAGCCAACTGGTAGTTGTGCTTGTCCTGTGCTCGTTTGCTTTGCAGCTACTACATGTTTATAGAAGCCCCTGTGAAAGCCCCCTGCTGCCCCAAAGATTTGTATATTATGTGCGTGAGCGAGTTTCTTGTAGCATGAATGCGGCTCAAATGTTGAGCCAAGGTAAGGCATGAGAAATGAGGTATGAAATGAGATTAAGAGAGGCCTTTGAAAATCGAAAAATGATGGTTATTGCAAAACTGTATGTGAATAGTAAGCCTGCAATTATGAATTATTAATGTATAGCAAAAATACTTCAAATCAGTTAATGCTAGTAACAAGCAGCAGGAGTTGCTGCTAAGGCCTAACAAGTGTTGAAAAAGCCCAACTTCGAATGAGCACTGTTCCCCCGCTTTTAACCGACCATCTTGGTTTTGCCAGTGGCAGAGGCATGGCCAAAGCGTGACTTGCTTATGATTGGGGGGCTTTCGAAGGCTTTTGAGTGTTTGTATTCATATTCATAGCGGGGAAAAGAAGACAGATGCAGACACAAATAAGGAACACATACACAGAACGAGTGCTAGACATCAACTATTTTTTTTTCTAAAGGACAACATAAAAAAGACAGAAACTTCGTGCCTCGCCAGATAGTTGTCGTGTGCTGGATACCTTTTTCATGTGGCAGATGCTGTATCAGACAACCTCGACATTGTCTTAATGACAGACTGCGAGAGCACCGTAGTTGATGCACAGACAGCCAATGATATCCTGCATAAGGCAAAGTAATTGCTTGGTTAGCGCCACTGCAGTGCCGTGTCCATCGTGCCTCTTGCTACCTACTTCAGGCATCAGCGCAATCATCTGCCACGGTTGTAAAACGACAGGGTCTAATGTGTTCCCTGTAGTTAAGGGTCTCCAACTAATCTAACACCTAAACATTGCCTTTACGCCATTAGTCTGCGCAGGGAATCCTGTTTTCTCGCTTGATTGCTGCAATGCAGGTGCTTTTTCTATCTCAATCGGTCGGAGAACAGAACGTTTGTCTAGCATATGAAATCGGTTCAGGCTTGCAGACTGCTTCCTGGCTTGAAACAGCTGTGCCCGAGTTTCGAGCTCTTCAGTGGAATAATTTTATCTGCATAAAACATCAAAACACAAGCGTCTGGGTCCAGTAACAAAGGTTAAAACCACGCATAAAACAATCTGAACAGGAAGTTTCCAAGAGTGCATTTTCGCATTTTCAGTGCACAAAGTTGCCAGAGACCAAAAGGCTCTGGCGAAACCATCTATAAAAAAGCACCTCGAATTGTGATGGTGCGCGTGTGCTTGTGTCCGACGGTTCTTGGCTGTTTTATGTTGTCTTTTAGCAAAAAATCAGCTAATTTGTAAAGCTCGTTCTGTGTATGTGTTCCTTACTTGTGTCTGCATTTTATTGTAAGATATTTAACGTAACCTTCACTCTCGCAAACACTCACACAAACACTCACACATCGATCAGAGTAACAGTCATGATACTTGGACAAATGTGTGAGTATTTGTGAGAGTGTTTGCGAGAGTCAAGGTTGCGCTAAATATTTTGCAGTATGGTGAATAACCAACTAACCCAATAACAAGTTTTGTTGTGTCTGCGTTTTTTCAACTACACTTAATATACCCAGGTATAATAAACCTACTGCAAAATAGAGTTATCCAACTGAATTCAAAAATCAAGGAAAAGAATTATTGTTTTCTGAGTTCTAAGATGTAGTGCTCAGTTATGTACTGAACTGCTATGTGGTGTGCAATGTATATCGGAGAAGAGATACTGCCACATTTGTGCAACTGTCTTGTTGCTTACCGTTTGTTTTCCTCTCAAAGCTAGAAGACAGATTTTCTTTTTTTTTAAATATCTTTTGTTGCATCGTACGAGTGATATTATGGTCATGTTAAATTGTGAATGTCATCACTGTTGCAACTGCTGTCTGGGTGATTCAGCCTAGTCAGGCATCATTTGGGCCTTTTGCTGTGTCTCCTAAGAAAATTGTAAATTGAACAAATTTTGAATGAATAAATGAACTTATGAATACAAGTGACTCAAGCCAACTGGTCTGCATCGCCACTTTGAGTTTGTAGTGCTGCTGCGCCTGACGATGTGGCCTTCTTCGGCAGTTTTTTCATGCCAACAAGGTTAATAACATCTTTTTTTTTTGATTTCCACAATGTTTCTTATCTTCTCTTGGTACTAGACGATTGCATAGGCATTGCTAGAGCTTGTATCTTATGCACGTACCATCATAGTTAAGCGGATCAAAGTGCATCTGGCATCTCGAATCTACATCGACAATCGCAACCCCAAAATGGAGAAAGCAAGAAAACCAGACCAGGAGAGGTGAGAAAGCATAGAAGTGCATAAGTACGTAATTAATCTCACTGTAATGTCATTATAGCCCAAAAAATGTGCTGGCGACATTTAAAACCTGTTTTCACAGAATCGACTTTTCGATGAATGGATTGCTGAGGAAGGTTTTGTCTTGAGAACCACTTTTCAGATTTCCTTGTGGTTTTTGTTTAATCTATTTTGAAAGAGTTTTTCAGGGTGTAAGAAGCTCACTTCTTTTTTCTTTTTTTCTTAAAGACTAAGTACAGGCAATATATAAAAAACAATTTTTATTGGTTATGGTCATTGCTGACTACGTAAAGTTCAAAGTCGTGCTAAAATTTTTTGGAGGGGTAATTAGAAAAAAGGCGCCATGTAGCGCCTTGGCATATTCATCAAGAGATGACTACAATAAGTATTAGCTTCATACTATGTTCTGAGATTTCTCGAGGCTCTTCCTCGGGCACACATCGACCACTCAGTTAGGCAATAATTGCCCTGGAACTAATTTAAGCAGCTTCATGAAAGTTTGCAGTCTCTTAAGCTTTAGCATAATGGACATTCCCTGAAAGTTTTATTTTAAAATTTAAAGAAGTACAGTCTCTAGCGTAACCTTAAGATAAGGACTTTCCAAAAGTTGCCATTTCACTTGCAGTGTACGCATGTAAAGTGGCAAAAAACCATAGAGCACTTGGTTTCGGTGCCATGTTTTTTTTTAGTGACGAAGTCAGCATAGAAGAAAGGAAAGTTTATTAAAGGATAAAAAAAAAACATACATTGTCGCAAAGAATTTTTGTAGAGATTAGCAGCGATTAGCAAGTACAGACGGAACCATAGGCGAAAGCCTTGACCGCTGACCTTGAGTCAGTGAATATTTGCGATCTACTGTCATCCAAAAGGGCAAGGGCTACAGCCAACTGTTCAGCTCTTCAGGGAGTTTAGTTCCTAACTGACGCAGCATTGATAATAGAACCCATATGATTGACGGAAATAACAGAAAACCTAGCTGAGCGACCGTACTGAGCGGCATCGACAAAACACACTGAATGAGGATCATTCCTGATGTTTTAACGAGGAAAGCCAGCATAAGGCATTGTGGTCTGTAACCACGCTGAATGGGCGTCCATAAAGATAAGATCTAAACTTGTCTATAGCCCATACAATGGCTGAGCGCTCTTTTTCTGTAACTAAGTAGTTGGCTTCTGCTTTGGTCAACGCATGACTGGCGTAGGGTATGTCATACGCATCGAATCCTGATTTACTCTGGGTGAGCACAGCACCAAAACCGACACCACTTTCTGTCGGGACAAGCAGATCAAAATGTCACATTATTGGAAGTGATGTAACAAGGGGCCGGAGTGTGGCGAAGGCATCGTCACATGCGGGTGACCACCCGGAAAGGTCGTGGTTGCAGCACAGTCAAGGGCAAAATGATGGAGGCAAAGTCTAGAATAAAATGACGAAAATAAGAGCATACGCCGAGGAAGCTGTGAAATTCCTTCATCGTCTTTGGCTTAAGGAACTCGGCAACAGCGTGCAATTTTGTTGGATCTGGAACAACACAATCCTTAGAGATGACATGGCCCAAAATTAGAAGCTGTTTAGCACCAAAGCAGCACTTCTTTAAGGTGAGCTGTAGACCGGCAGAGCTGAGGCAAGTGAGCACTGTTTCAAGACGCTGAAGATGTGTGTAAAAGTGGCTTGAAAAATATGATAATATTGTCGAAGTAGCACAGACATGTCTGCCATTTGAGTCCACGGAGGACGTTGTCGATAATGCGCTCGAAAGTGGCAGGCACATTGCATAGCCCGAATGGCATGATGCTAAACTGATATAGGCCATCTGGGGTGACGAAAGCTGTTTTGGGGCGGTCAGCCTCAGCCATTGAAACCTGCCAATAACCGAAGTGAAGGTCTAGCAACGGGAAGAATGTGGCTCCTTGTAAGCAGTCGAGGGCGTTGTCAATGCGTGGTAGCGGATATACATCTTTATAGGTGATCTTGTTCAACCG
This sequence comes from Rhipicephalus microplus, assembly GCF_043290135.1. Lineage (NCBI taxonomy): Eukaryota > Metazoa > Arthropoda > Arachnida > Ixodida > Ixodidae > Rhipicephalus > Rhipicephalus microplus. The sequence goes on along the minus strand of NC_134703.1, from coordinate 199,574,607 downwards.
GCAGTCGACGCAAAATCTTATTGAGCCATCTTTTTTTCTTTACTAGAAGTACCGGGGATGCCCATGGGCTGTTAGAGGGTTCAATAACGCTGTGCTTCAACATGTTGTCAACTTGTTCGGCGATGATTTGACGCTCAGACGCTGACGCACGATATAGACACTGACATAAAGATGCGTGAATGCCAGTGTCGACTTGATGAGAGACAGTTGAACCACGGACCAAAGTTGGTTGATGGTGGTCGAAACTTGTGCGGAAGCGCGTGAAGTGGGCGATGATGTCCGCACACTAGTGGGCTGTAAGGTTGTAGTCGACGCAGTGAGAGAGTGCATTCATGAATGACGGCTCAGAGAGTAATGCAGAGCAAGCAACGGCGCCAATTGGAAGCAGAAATGAATACTGCGGAATGACACGTACACTCAAGGGATCAACATCATTGGGAAGGCCGAGGCACTCTCTGAGCAGTAATACGAAAGGCAAGGAAAACGAATTAGTTGCATAAATTTCACTTGATCCATCCTGAATAGTGAGAATGGCGAAAGGAATCAGGAAGCAGGAAGTAGGAATGCCACAGGAAACTAGTACTAGTTCAGATGTGAAAGGGGGTATCGATGTATCGACAGCAACAAAAACTTTTACAGTTGAAGGTGACGAGTCTATGGCAGCTGAGCCACATAACGGCGAGAACTCGACTTCGGCCCGGGCACAATCGATAACAGCATGATGAGTGGAGAGAAAGTCCCAGACTAGTATAAGGTCATGGGAACACTATGGCAGCACAGCAAACTCGATGGCATAAATGACATCTTGAATAACAACGCGGGCTGTGCACGCGGCGAAAGGGCAAAGTTTTTGGCGACTTGCTGTACTCAAAATGAAGTCGTGAAGATGTGTTGTCACTTTTCTTTAGTCTATGGCAAAGTTTCTCAGTCATTACAGACACTGCGGCGCGAGTGTCAACCAATGCAAAAACAGGTATACCTTCAACGGAGACAGCAACGACAGTGGGCGGTGAAAAACAAGGTCTTCTGTAAAGTTCGAAAGCTCTGCAGTTCTTGCCTCTGGAACTGCAGCTCCTAGTTATCCTCAGGTACAAGGCAAAGGCAACGTAACATAGGGGAAATGGAACGGCGCCGTGGTGAAGGCGACTGGTGTCTGTTGAAGCTCCGATGAAGGGAAAATGTGTCCATAACAGCAGGCGGGCTAGATGAAGCAGGCTCAGGTCGAGGTGGAAAATTGTAAGCGTTGTACTGGACATCGTCACACAGAAGAAACTCATGCCATCGACAAAACCACACTTTGTGGCCAGCAATACCACCGGCAAAGCATATGGGGCGGTTGTCTGGAATGCCCCATGGGTTTTGAGTGTGTGGCAGTGGTCGGGCGAACGGACGGGCAGCCTGATGCACAGGTTCAGGTGGTGTGGCATAGGGATGTGTGGAGACATAGTTGTTCGCGGCAGACAAACGTCGTGGTGCGGTCAGTGCTTCGACGTAGGACAGCGGAGCATTCACAGCTGGTACATTGGCTCCGGGTAGCACCTCGGACACTTGCTCCCGAACAACCGCTGTATTGGTGTTGGCAAAGTAGATGGTGCACCATCAAAGGTATATGGCACAATGGACATCTGGAGTGCGACCTCTTCGCGTGTGAACTGCTTGACCTTCAGGAGCAAGGAATTATGGTCGTCTAAGGTTAAACCGGAAATCGTGGCACATGACGCACTGGTGCAACGAGTAGATTCACACCGTTTCCAGAGCTCGTCTTAACTTTGACGAAGTTGAATTACATTCACAACCGTTTGCTGGTTCTTAGCGATGAGCATCTGAAATGCGTCGTCAGTGACGCCTTTCAAGGTGTGCTTCATCGTCTCTGCTTCTGTCATAACCGGGTTGATGCGCCGGCAAAGGTCCAGCACATCTTCGATGTAGCTGGTGTAATTCTCGCCACTTTGCTGGGCACGAGCGCAAAAGCGTTGTTCAGCATGTAGCTTGCGAAGCACTGGATGGCCGAACAAATCTGCGAACTCTGTTCTGGAGGCTAACCAGGTGAGAAAGTCCATCTCATGATTGCGGTACTACAGACTGGCAACGTCGGTTAAACAAAATTGGAGAACGGTGAGCTTGTGCGTATCATCCCATTTGTTGTGCTTACTCACCCGGTCATATTCGTACAGCCAAACCTCCACGTCTTTGTCATCAGTGCCACTGAAGGTGAGCGGGTCATGCAGCTTAATGGGGCCGGGACAAACAAGAGCCGGAGGAGTTTGAGACGAAGCCGCAGCCTACTGATCTTCATCCGTGGACATCCTAGCAGCTGGAGGCAGTGTACAGTTTCGAAGTTCAAGGATTATCGATATCCAGTACCTCCAACAATTATAATAAGGCATTTGGAAGCAGCACTTATTTATCTGACAAGATAGCAGCCTTTTCAACTGGCGTCGTAAAGGTGGATCCAGCCGAAACGCCGAGAAAGCGAAGCATCATTCTCTTCTCGTCCTGGCAGGTACCTGCTGCCTCCTCGAGTAGCATTTATCTTCTTCTCTACATTTTGACACTACAAAGCGTCCCTAAGTGACTGATGTAGCTTGCTCACATCTATTGCGATTCCAACGCACGTGCTTGGTGCGTGAACAGAGTCGATTGGCCCACGTCACAAATTCACTGGCTGTAGCTCAAGTTGCCCGACTGCATTCAATGTCCGTACAAAAAACGTTTTGAGGCATCGACGTGGAAGTTGAAGTTTAACTGCGTTTTCTCCGTGGGAAGTACCCGAAAACTCTTGTCAGGAAGCTGCAAGTGCTCGCTTATCGCATGCGGTTGACAGCTGCTTTAGCTAGAAAAACTGCACTGCACGAATTTATTGATCTCAGTGAAAACTGTGTAGGTGGTGCTCCAGCAGCCAAATCAAAAGGGAAGAAATGCCAAACTTTAGACAACCGGGCGCGCCCGCCCATCTCATATGGCGGCAGCAGACGACTTGTACTGGCCGTGCGCGCAGTCCACTGCTCACACTTCATTTCACTCCGATAGTGCTCGCGCTTTGCTCTTCTGCTGTGCGTTTTATGACAGAAAAGTATAGCTCCTAGTAAAATTATTGTTCAGACTACCATTCAAAGCACAAGATGCCAATTTCAAAGAAACGAAATTTTCGAAGAGTTACTGAATTTCACATCACAACCTTGATGCCGCAATGTCTCAAAGAATCCCACGCATACAATACTAATTTTTAAACATTTGCTATTGTGTTTATCACTGTTGATTTGTAGCAGCAAGACATAATTACTCAATACAATATCATTCCAAATCGAAATGCTGTACGCGATCACAAATTTCATGCAATCTTCAGACCCACATGTTGTGCTCAGTCTTGCACAAAGGCCTTATTCGACGGGCCCTCTTCACACTGGAACATGAACTGTGCGCGCTTGCTTGCTAGGTGAGGCCACACTCATGGCCGCTCCTGTGACCAAATTATTTCGAAATTGGCATCCTCAGTGCAGTCGGCCGCCATTTTAGTGCTGCTTGCCTTTTAAGAAACTGAAGTACTATAGGCATGCATTGCATACTTAGCGGGCAGGAAGTTGAATCTACAATTGCTTATCTTTGCACAAGGGCATTAATAGATGAGTCGTAATTCCAAGTGAAACCACATTATACAACATGGTTTCATTGATTGTGAAAGCTGATATGCAAGAGAGTAAGTGGGGTAAGTTTGAGAAATATCAAAAGTGGTGTTTTTTTAATCGTCATTGGACGTTTCCATTACATACTGTTTTCTTGTTTGCACAATTGTATCTTTTTATTAAAAAGTGGTAATAGTATAAGCTTTCGTTGTTTTATAAACAAGCATGCTGAGAAAGCAATGCAGAATTTTCACCGCTCTTTCGTTGGCCATTTTGAAATAAAGACCCGCAAAGTAGACAGAAAAATTTTTTCTGGGTCGATTTTGAGATTTTGATAAAGTATTTACGCTTCTCAGAGGAGCCAGAAATATTTTAATGTAAGTGCAAGTGGGCATATGTTTATCTAAGCAAATTTGAGGTATGTAGCTCTATTATAGTTGTTGTAATTCATCACCGAATTCGGAAAAAATAGCAGAGCTAGTAAGCCTGGCACTGCACGTGATTAAATGATTTACTGTGAAATTTTTTCTGGCAAAACCGATTGCAAATCTCTTCTTTCCACATATCAGAAAACAATATACAAAATTTTGAAATAAATTTAAGAGGTCGACCGGCTATGCTTTGTTCGATCTTACGTGAAATCACCTTCTGGCTGTTTTGTCAAGCTCTACTTTTTGGCCCTATATGTTACAAATAGAGCTGTGTGAATAGCAAAACTTCAGGTGGGAAGCAAATTTGAATATTGAAGTGTAAGTGGGAAACGAATATTTTTGAAATATTTTTGGAATATTTGTCGAATGCTTCGAAGCATAATTGCAGGAAAAAAGTTGGAAATGATTTCTAAGCATATTCTTGTGAGATAGCAACATGAAACTTTCTTTTGTCTGGGTTGATGAAGTGTTAGCAGTATGGTGTTTTATAGTTGTCGAATCAAATCAAATAGGAAACATTGTTTGAAGCATATTCAAATATTCACACACCCTTAGAACATGTAGTATGTAGTCGTTATACAATTTTTGCTTTAAGGGTAAGGGCAGATTTCCTGACATTTGGGAGTGCCCATTAAATGCACTCCAGCCCATTCATATTCTTCCATGAATTTTGTTTCTTTTTGTGAATTATCGTGCACATATAGCAAGTTTAGGTATTGAAGGGGTCAGCACCTGGCCTTAGACTCAGTGGGGAGGGGGCTGGATCAGGCAGCTAATGGGCACCTTAAGCAGGATGTTGCTTTTCTAAATATATATTGTGTGATAACATATTGCAGGACGAGGGAGAAACAGAAGCAATATATGAAACAAATTATAAATATTCTGGGAGCATATTAACCTTTGATATTTGTGTACCAAATGAATTATCGAAGTGCCTGAGTCAAAAGTTGCATAGTGCCGCTGTTATTGCAGGGGCCTATTAAACATTCTAATGAAAAAACAGCAGAAGAAGGCAGGAATGGAAAGGGCACAACTATGAGCGCTGCACTTTAAGTTGGTGAAGCGTACAATTATTTCATCCTGTTTTGACAATGCCCTAAAGAAATTGTGTGAATACAGAGTTGAGCATAGCCTACTTGAACAAGCTAAATGACTGGGAGAAGTTTGCTATCCAGCACCAATACTGACATCCGTGGCTGAGGATTTGAGGAAGCAATGGAAGCTTAAAGCAGGCAGTGAGATTATGCCCTCAGAAAAACCAAAAGATGTAGTAGTCGTACCCTACTTGCACCGCATTTCCCATAACTTCAAGAAGACAGGCAGGTAGTCAAACAGGAGTACAGGTTTTGTTTTCTGCCCCTGATTACCTTCAGGGTCTATGTGCAAATAAAGAAAAAAAGGGGGGGCCAGCGGTCACTTGCTTCACGCAGCACCGCAGACATTTGTACAATGCACGTGCAATGTATGTAGTCTGTTTAATACTCTTGCCATGTGGTAAAGCATATATAGGACAGACTGGCAGGTGCCTAAATGAAACACTTTGAAAGCAGTTTAGGATGTAAGAACAGTGCCAAAAAAGAGACCACGACTAAAGATGTTATTACACAGGTGCTGAAATAAAAATAAAATTTTTGGTTGGCAGTTCAGTGCCCGTGTCATCTCAATAATCTTCAGCCATTGTCTCTTTTTTGCAGAGCTTCAGTTTCTCGGCTGCACTTTCATGAGGAACATTTGTGTTGTCTGTATAAGCCCCGATCCGTAAAAGGTGCCTTGCCGTTTACTTCAGGCCATTCCAAGGTAGTCAAGTCCGGCATTATTCATGCAGCACTGTGAGCTGTGCTTCATAGAACATGCACACATGCAATAAAAGAAAGTTTCCTGAGCCAAATGGAAAGGCTGAAGTCGGCGGGCTACCCTGATGCGAAAATCTTGAGGAACTGTCAAATCTTATCAAGTGGGTCAAAGGTGTTAATGAGACACGTAGGAAAAAGAGAGCCCATGTGCAATAAAAAAAGATCAATTGTGGTCCCCTACATGCATAAGTTCTCCCATTGCTTGAAGAATTCAGCCATTAGGTATGGGGTGCGGGTTGTCATGTCGGCTCCTAATAAGATGTCCTCTATTTGCTCCTGCTTGCATAAAAAAAAGTTCGGTTTGGTGCAAGACCTGCTCGTTCTGTCTGTAAGAGAAAAAAATAGACACATTCAATGTAAGTCACATGTGTTGTATATAGGGTGCCATTATCATGCTGGGAGGTGTATATAAGACAAAATGGGCGGTGCATCAATGTGCGATTAAGCGAACACATATCTTTGTTAATAACTTCTGGCAGTTTGCACTTTCATTGTAGAAAGTGTGGCTGCCAGCTGATGGCAGAGGAAACAACTTGTTTGTTTGACCATTGGGACAATGCTCTAGGTAGGTGATAGAAGCATTTCACATTGAAAGGTAGGAGGAAAAGTGTGAGTAAACCATCAGTGGTCCTTGGCAGACGCGTAGCCAGAAATTTTTTTCAAGGGGGGGGGGGGGGAGGGGCACCATTTTGATTTTCGGAGAGGCACCGCTTTAAAATGGCCATTTTTCACTCTTCTTGCCATGGCAAAAAAAATTTTGGGGAGGGAGCACGTGCTTCATGTGCCACCCCCAAGCTACGCCCCTGGTCATTGGTGAAAAAAAGGCTCGATACTTAAGGCCAGCACTGCCGCGTTGAAGATATTTTTTTTGTGTGTGAACAATATGCATGTCTTTGTCCATAGAAAGTTTGCTCTTTTTTCTTATGTGTTATCACACATGTTGTATTTCGTCATGATTCGATAATTTTCGCACCCTTCTCGCTCTGCTGCGCAGAGATCACAATGTGACATGTGACTAGGTCAGCTGCTTCATATATGTGCGTGTGCCTTCCAATAAATTTTCAGTTGCAAGTTCGGCACCTGTGTCGTCTCATCTTAAGCCGTTGTCTCTTCTTTATGCTTTTTTACATTCCATACATCAACTACCAACTAGCCCAATTTTCTCTTCTTGTCAAGGAGCAGTATTAAGTAACATGATCAACACAGCTGTTTCTGTTCATTTAGGGTTGCATTGCCGAGATTGTCGATGTGTTCCATGCTTTGAAGGTACCACGGTGCTTAGCCGCTCATTAAACAAGATGACTCTATTAATAATCGTAGCTACACGCAAAGAAAAACGGGAAAGTGTAAGCGTAGCATCACTAGCACTGACTGAGAAAGAAAAGCAGTTTCTAGATTTGTATTGCTAGATGAGTAAGCAATTCTTGCGAGTAGGAGTGGAACAGCTGTGCCATTTGTCCCATTGTGCGCCAAATTTGCTACCTGTGCCGTAAGAAAGTGTGCGTGTGCCACCTCTCGTTTAGTCCTTGGATGGCGGTGCTTCTATATGCAGAATATATGATGGAAAGATGCGAAATGGTGGTACTTGGAGTGTTGATTAGATGGACGAACGGACACACAGACAGATGCATGGACGGACGCAGGGGCAGATGCATCGACGAACGTAGGGACGGATGCACGGATGGACGTGCGGATGCACGAATAGACGCACACACGGCTGAGTGGATGGACGCACGGACGGTCACACAGACAGACGGATGGACGGACGGAAGCAAGAACGAATAGATGGACGGATGCTTCGCCCCATGCACTCTCCATCATTCACCCCGTGGATATGCTGCCATTTTTTTTTGGGGGGGGGGGGGGGGGGTTCCTCAAAACAGATATAGTTTCGGTTTCGTAAAAGCTGTGATCGCTCCAGAAGCAGATGTGAACTTTGATCTTTATGGCATGATCGCACTTGCTATGTGTGCACAATCACGGCAGGCATCAGCGCGAATGGCTGGGGAGCTATTCTACAAGCTGCGCTGTCAATGTGAAGACACTACGAGAAGAGCACGGTTGTACGTCTCTTTGGCACGGCTGTATTTTTTTACACCGGCATTTTGTAGAGTTACGTGACATCTGATCTAAAAAAAGTTTACTGCCAGCCCTTACAATTTGTTGTTATGGCGTTCATTGATTCTCCATTCTGGTGAAACTTCTTTTTTAACGGCGAAAGCTGTTATGAGATTACAACTTGGGTCACGTGCAGTTGTCCGCCGCCGCAGCTGCTGGTGTCAGTAGCCACATTGAGCGAAAAAAAAAAAAAAAAGTCTAGTACCATTGACACAGTAGGGCTCGAACCTGAGTTTTATTGGTGCCAGTTCAGTATTCTACCACTGAGCCACACTGTTTTTTTTCTTTCTTTATTGCCTGTGTACATACAACATTCAAATATACATCAAACAAAGGAGAAACATGAAAAAAGGAAAGAGGTAAAAAGTGTCATACTTAACAGGCTTTTTATAATTACGTCATGTGTAGAAAGCTTTCTACTAGGTGAAGCCATCCGGGCACCTCTTGTTGAACCTTTTGTGATTCCACGAATGAACAGACAGATAGAAAGAAGTATTGCCTAACCGGACGTGCTATAACATCAGCATGGCGCACCGCCATTCTAAATTGCCATATACCGTGCAGGCCCAGTAACATAACTAGGTCAAAAGGTATTCCTTCTTCATTTGATACTGGTAAAAATCTGATGCCATAGGCATCGAGAGGCAGATCTTTTTTCAAAGTCCTTTGGAGATCATCCCAAATAAAGACTGCATCCCAGCAGTCTAGGAAAACCTCGCCTTAGGCAGGCTTGATGTCGGGAAAGCAATCATGTTAATACGACTTACAAAGCATTTTAAAACAACGAAAGAAGAACCAGTCGTCCCACAATGCGAATAGAGTAACAAGTAGGTCGTCCAGTGCTCCAACCCATTACAAAAGCTTGTTCTTGTTCATTATTAACCCCGGCGCATAACCACTTCAGGCATAATTCCTTATCGTCGTCAATTTACTGCATGAACAATTGGCACAAAATTTCTTACAAGTGTTTAGCGGATACCACACTTCTCAGAAAAATGACGAAGAATAGCATAGCAAATGCCGGCTACCACCCTAACATTTTTATTATTAATGCCATAGTGGGTATCAAGCAAGTGTGCTTGCAGCAGTTACGCAATGAGTGTTTAGAAAAGGTTCTGAAAGGATGCTCTTCTAACTTTCGCTGTGACTGTGCTGCGCCTTTCGTGCAGGCCTGGCATTTCTTATAACTTGATGGCAGCATTCGGAAAAGAAAAAAAAGAAGACAAGGATGGCAGTAACGGTGCTCAAAACAAAGGCAGGGGGGTGTGTTCGGTTCCAAGAACAGCCTAGCGCAGACTGGTGCACATGATTGCTCATCGAGTGCATGCTCGTATTCTCGGTCATTGGGCCGCTGTACTTCGCGCCTGTCAACTCGGCGGTAGACATTGGCGTGCTCAGGTGAAAAAAAATACATGGGCCGCTATGTATAACTAAAAAAAGTCTCAATTGCACCGCAAGGGTGAAGCCGTGAATCCAATATCAGCAAACAGTAATGTTATACGAAGTGAGGCTGGCAGCTAACTTTTTCGTTTCCGATGTCACTGATGTAAGTTGAATGACCCTCCCACATGAGCAGCATACGCATCGAAGAAATTTGAGAGCGACGAAGAAGAAGAGAATGTTTAGTGAAATCAAACACGCTCATTGACATGAATGCTCGGCTTTGCGTCTTTTTGATTTGGCACTTTTAGACGTCGAAGAGCAGTTTTTTCACAGTCACTTCAGGGCAAGCAACACTTTTACACAGTCACTTCGCGATGAGAGGACAGAACGTAGCATTGGATGCACGAGCTGCCCGCTGATAGCTGCCGAGATAGTGTGCGAGCCAGCGATCGTGACCGTGCCCTTAGAAGCAAAGTTCATTGTTGTTGCTCGAGTGACACCCCCCTCCTCCCTTGTTCTTTTTTTTTTCCTGCTCTTCCGACAAGGCTGAGGCGCTTCCTTTCTGCTTCGACTACAGGCTTCCCGGGAGGGGGTTTCGGATGTTATCGTGCATGCTGTCCTAGCGCCAGAGAGGGACTGGATCGTTTCATTTCTGCTTCAACTTTGTTCGTCGCCTTAGTCTGAGCTTTTCCCGGCAGAAAGAGCATACGGTGCGCAGGGGTATGTTATCAGTTTTTAATTTATATGGGCGTGATGGCAATGGCAGAAGCCTGCAGGGAGTGTTCATGTAATTTCTATTACAATAATGAGGCTATCACACAATTTAGCTGAGTGTTGGAAACGTGTAGCGAGGAACAAATGTATCTTCACAATTGAAAAAATTGAATTGCTGCACAAACTTGAAGAAAAAAACAAGAGAGACAGGAAAGAGCGCAGCTTTAAAGACAGGAAAGAGACAGGAAAGAGCGCAGTGCTGCGCAGGAAAGAGCGCAGCACTGCGCTCTTTCCTGTCTCTCTTGTTTTTTTCTTCAAGTTTGTGCAGCAATTCAATTTTTTCAAGTATGAACCAACTAGTCTGCAAAAAAGTATTGCTGTATCTTCACAAGTGCTTTGAATGGGGCTACATCTGCTCTGAATGTTCATACTGCTCTAAACTTACTTGAAAAGGTCCATCTGGCTGCTTCAAGCCTGCTCCAAAACGTCTTTCTGGCTGCTCTAAGCCTGCCACAAAAAGCACTTTTATGTGCTCCCAGAACTCCTCCCAAACTCATGTACCCTGTTCCACCCCTGCGCGTAATGGACGAAAAGTGCAAGAGATTGTTTAACAGTATTTATTTTCGTGTGTTTGCTAAACCCTTTATGTGCAGCAGCAAATCAAAATCAGTTGGAAGCAGTGCTTGTGTGTGCCTCACGCCGTCCCTGTCTTCTTGCTCTGTAATCTTGCTAAAATGCTACCCAACCAGCCCACTGACAAGCATTAACTATTAATAAACAGGTTTTGTGCATGTGGGTGCTTAAAATGCTCTTTGGGAGCCTGAAAATAATCATTGTAATTTCACTGTTCTTGTTGTCTTCTAAATGACCCAACTGAAAGGGCCTCTAACTATATGCATTGAAAGAAAATAAGTTATTTCGCTGTCACATTTTGTCTTCATGTCCCAACTAAAGGCTATGGCATTATGTTAATAAAGTGAAGCTTTGGACTAGTTGAGCATTATGAAGTACAAACAGTGCAAATTCAACACTGGCACACAAGAAGAGACACAGACAAGCGTTATCTGTGTCTCTGCTTGTGTCCCGGTGTTAAATTTGTGCTGTTTGTACCTCATAACACACTATCTTGTTGAATCTTATATAGTGAACTAGAACCAACATCCAAGTGGCACGAATGGAGGAGCATTGCAATGCAGCAGCTCCTTGCTGAAAGGGGCATGGCTTCACCTTTTCCTAGCACTCCGATGCTTGGGCTCTTCTTGGGCTGCTGCCATCGCGCCACTATGTATTGCTTAGTGTCTATCCCTGCCCGGATTGTTTATGAGTGTTGAGGTGACATGAGTTGAGGTCTGAAAAAAGGTAGTTGCCCTGTAGTAGAAGCCTCTATAGCGAACTCTGAAAAAATATAATTAAAAAATTCTCTTTCACTGTAGATGCCGTATAGACAATGCTACAGGTGTACATCCTCACTTGAAAGCGTAGAAAGCATGCATTTTTATTTAGCAATGTCTGCCGTAGTTTTAAGCCTGTGAAGTCGGAAGGGCTGTCTGGTTTGCTTACTCATGAATTTTTGCATGGTTTCCCAATAAACTACAGCGAAAATAATCTTGGGTGTGTTCATCGTGAAGGTGCTTTTGAAGCCTGTCAAAGTGGATTGTATGCACATTCTCTATAATAAACGTGTATTAGACACTTTCAGTTGGCCATCTGCAACTGCTATGGGGACGCTGCCTGCAAGCCATATTGGGAATGGCAGGCTGTGTTCACATAACTGTAGTGGACGCTCAGCTAAATCGGTCTAGTAATGTGCCACACCAGCACAACAATGCGATAAAACGCACACAAGCGCATGCAGCACCAGCAGTGGTAGTGTTGCTGCCACTAGGAAAAGTTGCAGCGGCACTACCTGAATTTTTCTGCACCGGATGTCATGCTTGAACTCTCCCGTTCATGTCACCAGGATGGTGGTTGTATTTCACTATACAAAACCCTATGGCATCCCAGGTGTGCTTGCCGTCTTCAGCAGTTTCATTTTTATAAAAGCAAAATACTAAAAACCCTAGGCAATGTGCTTTTGTTTTGCATACTGAAACAGACCTAGATGGTAATAACTACTGCTGAGCCCCTGCACCATTTATAGGGCTTTTGTAGTTTAGGGAAGCATATTGTCACGATGAGTCACAAGTACTGGGGGATATATTGAACGACCGGGTAGCTAGCTCTAGGACGATGCGTCAGTCGTGGCTGGCTCTCGAGCCGAGAAGAGACACGCAAATCTTCTTTCTTTCCTCCAGATGGTAGAGCCGCTCTTGCAGTCGACCCACTACGTGTGGGTGGCATTATCCCCCTTTCGAAAAGAAAAAAAAAAGTCCCAAAAGGGGGAAAGAAAAGTACATAGCACCACCACGATGTTAAGACATAGGCACGTGGAAAAAAAGAAATTGGAAATTCGGATAAAGTAAAAATAGAAATGAACGAGCGTGCCAATATAGGAAAAATCAGTAAACGAAGAAGCAAGTTCACAAAAATAAATAAATAACACAAAGAACGCTGTACGGCAAGAAAAAAGTTATGAACAACGCGCAATAAATGGTTTCATGCGCAACACATGAACGACATCCGACCTCGGTCGTGTCCTACTCCGTGCCTGCGATGTTGAGTCCGGTACCACTTCGTAGTTCACGTCACTGACGCGACGTAACACTTTATAAGGGCCAAAGTACCGTCTCAGTAACTTTTCACTAAGGCCACGGCGGTGGACGGGCGTCCACACCCAAACTTGGTCTCCGGGGTTGTAAAATACTTCACTGTGGCGGATGTTATAGCGCCGTGCGTCTGCCTGCTGTTGCTGGCCGATGTGTAGTCGCGCGAGCTGCCGGGCTTCCTCGGCACGCTCTGCGAATTCATTGGCGTCAGTTGCCAACTCGTCTTCGTCTTGACACGGTAGCATAGAGTCCAGCATGGTCTGCACTTCGCGGCCGTAGAGAAGCCGAAATGGCGTGAATCGCGTGGTCTCTTGCACGGCGGTATTATACGCGAAGGTCACGTAAGGAGTCATTGCTGGTCCCAGCGGCGGCGAAAATGTCAGCAATGGACATGCCACTGACTTGCCTGTCGTATTGGTTTGATCGCTGCTGTAGCATTTTTTCCGTTGTCACGGCTTCAGACAAGAACTCTGCGACCGTCTTCGGAGGGCTTCGCACGAGGCCGGCGAAAAGCTGGTCCTTGACACCACGCATCAAGTGACGCAACTTCTTGTCCTCTGTCATTCTTGAATCTGCCCGTCGGAAGAGACGCGTCATGTCTTCGACGTACGCGGTCACAGTTTCGTTTGGCGACTGGACGCGGGCAAGAATAGCTCGTTCAGCTCTTTCTTGGCGGTCAGCGCTGGCATATGTCTGCAGAAGTCTACGAGAGAATTCTGGCCACGTCGTCAGCTGCTCCTCTCGATTTTGATACCACGTGCGAGCCCCGTCTTCGAGATAGAAGTAGACACGACCCAGTTTCGCCGCGTCGTCCCACTGATTCAAGTTGGCTACGCGCTCGAAGTCCGCCAACCAGTCCTCAACGTCTTCGCTCTCCGTACCATGGAACGTCGTCGGTGCCCGTGGACTTTCCAACGTATATCGGTTCGACGACGTGCTTCCCGTGCCGGTTGGCAAGGTTTGTGTCGAAGTGCTGGTCATGTTTGTTGACGTGGTGGGAGCAGTATCGTTGACTTCCGGAGGTAATCCCCTGATTCGGCGGCTCGTCCGATGCACGGGAGTATTGATTGGAACTGGACTCGTATTACGGCTTCCTGGGGGGGTCTGCAGCATCCGTGAGACTACCCAGCACCTCCACCAGTTTGTCACGATGAGTCACAAGTACTGGGGGGTATATTGAACGACCGGGTAGCTAGCTCTAGGACGATGCGTCAGTCGTGGCTGGCTCTCGAGCCGAGAAGAGACACGCAAATCTTCTTTCTTTCCTCCGGATGGTAGAGCCGCTCTTGCAGTCGACCCACTACGTGTGGGTGGCAATATCATAGCTCTGCAATTTATTCTAAAAATGTAAGTTTTTTGTTTTTTTTTGCTACATGAAGAAATCAAGAAGCAGAAAATATGTGCTTTTCGTCATTGAGGACTCTCACTGCCTCCACTGGTTTGGCAAATCTTCATGCCAATGTGTTGCTAAAGAATGAACAAGAAATGGTGGCATGTATTTAATTGTAGGTGCTGCTGTTGAATCTACAGAATGCACTTTGGTCTCCCAGGTCTGCGCCTGCCTTCGAGGTCAGCTGTCAACAACCTTGCCGACCTTCTTGATCACTTCGGCCTGTCCAAGTATGTACCCATGTTGGAGGCTCAGGGCATTGACCTTGACCAGTTCCTGACGTTTGGCGATGCTGAACTTGAGCAGGCAGGCATTCGGTAAGTGGGCTCGCTCATTCTGAGCTGTATTGTCAGTTGAAAGGAATGCTGTGAAGGACAAGGTCATGCCAGTTTTCATTCCAAATCTCTGTTCACTCGACAGTCAATTTGCATTCATCTGGTCCCACAAATGTATTTCAGAAGTGCTGAAAGTGGTAAATTCAGCTGTCAGACAAATCCTCAAAGGAGACACGTACTAGTCTTTTCAAAATAATTGTTGGTTTAAAAACAATATTTGCTTTTCTGGGACATCTATCTAACCAGAAGCATAGGCGTGCACACGGTTCCTTCATGGAGGTGAGGGGGAGGTTCTTCAAACGATTTTCTCTCCATATTGTTTCATTCGGGGCTGACACCTACTATTCGTGATCTGATAATGCTTGCCGACTTTGTTCCCTCCCAATATTATTATTCTCCAGTCTCATGGTTCGGTTCTGCAGTCGCTACCTATCCTAAGTACACATATTTTTTTTCCACTTGCAATGCCTTGTTAGCTTTTGCGAGGTGCTGTTCTCTCCCGAGACTGTTACACATTATTTTAGTTTTCAACATATTGTTACGGTGAGATGCCTTTATTTACAGGAGATGATGAATGTGAGAGTCCAGGGATCTGGCCGATCACCGCTCGTGCCAACCTCGTTCTCCTCTCCTTCCACGCGCCCCCTCAGTATCCTAGCAATTCCCCCTTTGCAGACGATGCCCACCGGGCGAGTTAGGCTTCATTGCGATGATGATAGCGTTTTAGACGGGCAACATGAACAACATTGGTCTTGCTTGAGGGGCGGCCAGTTGACAACAGCTGAGATATCACGTACTAGACATCGCTGAGACATTCCAGGACAACAAACGGACCTGTGTAATTGGCCAGAAACTTTTGGCAGAGGTCGCGCTTGCGAAGCGGCGCCCAAAGCCACAAAGCCACCAAATCTCCTTTCTCAAACAATACGTGCCGGTGACTTCTGTCGTAATGATTCTTGGAGCATTTCTGCGAGACGAAAGTTCGAAGGCAGGCGATGCGCCGGGCCTCTTCTGCGCGGCAAATGATTTCGGCGAGGGTAGGTTGATCAGTCTCGGATAAAAGAAGGATAGTGTCAAGAGCTGTGCGGGGCTGGCGTGCATAGAGCAGATGAGATGGACTGTATCTCGCTTCATGCTGTGCAGTGTTGTAGGCGAAAGTTATAAATGGCAAAATTGTGTCCCATGTTTTGTGTCCAGAATCAACATACATGGAAATAATGTTGGCGAGAGTCCTATTAGTTTGTTCCGTCAAACCATTAGCCTGCGGGTGATACGGGATAGTGTGACGAAAATGGCACGAAGCAAGACAAAGGAGGTCTTCAACTGCATCGGCATCAAATTGCCGCCCGCGATCGCTGATGATGACACTGGGGGATTCATGGCGTAATATAACGTGTGACAGCATGAACTGTGAAACTTGAGTGGCCGTTGCCGCAGGAATCGCCGCAGTTTCGGCGTAACATGTGAGGGGTCAACGGCCACAATAATCCATCGGTTGCCGTTCGTTGATCGCGGAAAAGGGCCGAGCAGGTCGACACCTACGACGTCAAATAATGAACTCGGGGGTGCTATGGGATGAAGTAGTCCGGCTGGCAGAGCTGTAGGACGCTTGTGGCATTGACATTGCTCACAGCTCGCAACGTATGCAGTCACACTTTTACGCGTCTTCGGCCAGAAGAAGCGTTCTTGCGTGCGATAAAATGTCCTAGAAAAATCCATATGGCCAGATATTGGGCCGTCGTGCATTGCTCGAAGCACGTGTTGTCGTAGACTTGTAGGCACAACTAGAAGTAGGCGAGGGCCTATGCCGGAATAATTCTTTTTGTAAAGAGCGCCATCTTTTACGACTAAACCACGTTGACCGTTCGTTCCGGAAATAAAGAAAGAAGCGAGACTGTTGTCATTGCGTTGCTCTGCTCGAAAAGTTGTTAGGTCAGAAAACGGAGTATCCACTACAGCCAAATATTCATCAAAGTTGTCAGCCTCACACTCGGTTGTCGAAAGGAGAAGTCGTGAAAGGCAATCGGCGTCGGCAAGACGACGACCGCTCTTGTAACAGACTTCAAAGTCGTGTTCTTGCAATCGTAACGCCCAACGAGCAAGACGACCAGATGGGTCCCATAGTCCAGTGAGCCAACATAAAGAATGGTGGTCCGTGACAATCGTGAATTGCCGTCCATAGATATAAGGGCGAAAATTGTGCACAGCGAATATGACCGCAAGACATTCCTGCTCTGTGACAGTATAGTTTCGCTCCGGTGAATTTAAACAGCGACTGGCATAGGCAACGACGTGTTCAGCAGCTCCATGACATTGGACCAAGACGGCGTCAATACCTACACCACTGGCATCGGTATGAACTTCTGTGGCAGCAGATAGGTCATAGTGGCGAAGTACAGGCCCTGATGTAAGAACAAACTTGAGTTGCGAAAAAGACGACTCGCATTCCGCTGACCACCGAAAAGGTGCGTTCTTGTTGAGTAGGGACGTCAAAGGGTAAGCGAGGTCGGCGAACCTGGGCACGAAGCGACGGAAGTACGAGCATAGGCCCAAAAAGCTTCGCCATTCTCGTACCGACTGAGGCTGTTTGAAGCTGCTGACTTCAGCGACTTTCTGGGGGTCAGGTCGAACGCCATGCTTGTCCACCAGGTGACCGAGAACGAGAGTCTCACGGCTGCCAAAGTGACACTTTTTAGAGTTCAGGGTGAGCTTAGCTCTCTCAAGGCAGGTGAGAACAATGTCTAGATGATGGTTGTGTTCATCGAATGTACGGCCAAAAATTATAATGTCATCCAGGTAGCAAAGACAAACTTCCCACTTTAGTCCACGTAACACAGAGTCCATGAAGCGCTCAAACGTGGCTGGAGCGTTGCATAGGCCAAACGGCATTACATTGAATTCAAATAGACCATCTGGGGTTATGAAGGCCGTTTTCTCTTTGTCATTCGGGTGCATAAGGATTTGCCAATAACAAGATCTCAAATCCTAGGAGGAGAAATACGATGCCGAATGTAAACAATCGATGACATCATCAATCCTGGGAAGCGGGTAGACATCCTTTTTAGTAACAGATTTGAGCCGTCTGTAATCCACGCAGAATCGCCATGTACCATCCTTCTTTCGAACAAAAATCACAGGGGCAGCCCAAGGGCTACACGACTCTTGGATGACCCTTTTCTTTAACATCTCCTCTACCTGTCGAGCAATGACCTTGCACTCCGCAGATGAGACACGGTATGGTTTCTGCCGGATAGGGTGAGCGGATCCTGTGTCAATCCCATGGGGAGTGTGCGACTCGGATACACTTATTTGCTCTTCATTCTGCGCAAAGTCAAATATAGTAGCGTGCTTCGCAAAGACTTCGACCAAAGCTTGACGTTTTTCTGATGATAGCGACTTGTTTACCATACTCAGAAAGTTGGCTTCTGTATGGTACGTTGCACGAATAGGATCTACTCTCTCGTCGTTTAAAGATGCAATAAAACTGGTCGCATTTTGTTCGAAGAGGGCGAGTCGCATCCTGCAGGGTAGCAAAACAGGTTCATTTGAATAGTTCGACACCCATAATGACGATCGCCTATCAATGATGGACAGAACACAATGTGGAACGAGCACATTTTTCTTGGCGCAATTGAGAGGAATGGGCTCCACAAGAACATCAAACTTTCCGGCGTCCGAGGCAGAAGCGTCAACGCGTACGGTCTTCATCGAGTTGGGCGGCAAGACAACACCCTCAATGACGGTGATAGATCCTTGACAGCACCTAGGATCGTCAGTAAATGCCGATAGCACAATCTCGCCAGCACCGCAATCTACAGTAGCCCCGCACTCGCGTAGAAAATCGATCCCCAAGATGATGTCAAGGGTGGAGCTGGTCAGGACAGCGAATTCAGCCTAGAAGACCTTGTCACCCAAAGTGACACTGACAACACACACACCGATCGGGCACAGTGTCTCCCCGCTCACTGCACGAAATGATTCACAACTGTCCCAGCGAAACATCACTTTATGTCTTAGCCGCAATTTGAAGTTTAGACTCATCACTGAAACAGCTGCTCCAGTATCTATCAAAGCCATCATAGCAAGTCCATCAATAAGCACGGGGACCCTATTTTGTGTCATAAAAACGGGCGGAGCATAGGCGGATGTAGTGAAGAATGTTCGGCGACCTCACCTCCATTGGCCGCACCACCTAGTTTCCCGGAGGCGGGGAGGTGACGCGTCGACCAGGAGATGGGGAACGGAACAGGCGTGTTGTAGGGGGCGTCAAGCTTCGCATGGAGGAAGGCGAGTCATTGCGTAAATTCCGGTGGAAATTGCGTCCTACATGTGTATCACTGTGGATCGTTTGCTGGAAGCCGTCCCCAACGTACGCGTCCCGCATTGAACGCATACCACCGCGCCAGCGGTTTTGTCGAGAAAAAGCTAATGATCCCTCGTAGTAGTGCTGCTGGGGACGACGCCTTTGACCTTAGAATCGAGCCACATGTCCACGGAAACCGCAGTTATAGCACACAGGGGCCTCACGCACGTCGCCAAACCTTCCACGAGGCGCCATGTGCCCATGATCGTCCCACGAAGACACCATTGTAGGTGGTTGGCGGGAGGCGTTCTGGAAACCACGGCGATGATGTAGGTTGTCGGTTGGGGGCTCTGGTGCTCTTGATTGAGGCACATCATATAGCGTGGCATCAACGGCAGCACACATTGCGTCGTATGGCGGGGAGGTGTTGATAGCAGGTGCTCTCGGCGGGTTGACAGCATCACGTCGTCCAAGTTCTTCGCGTACGATTTGCCTGATCATTGAGGCAAGATCACAGGAGGATGTTGGAAAGACGTCGACACTTGCAACGGTTGTGACGTTGGCAAGTCTACCAAATTTGGGAGTGATGCGCCTAGCCTTCAGGGTCTCAAACGTGCGGTAGTGTTGTATTACGTCCGCTATAGACGCCAACGTGTCCTTGCCGATGAGGAAATTGTAGACATCCTCAGCAACCCCTTTGTGAAGATGCCCTACATTGTCATCTTCTTTCATGCGTGGGTCTACATACTTGCACAATTTCAGAGTCTCTTCAATGTATGTTGTGCATGTTTCACCGGGGACTTGAGCACGCTGCATCAAAGTTTGCTCAGCGCGCTTATTCTTTATCAATGGGTCCCCGAAGCAGCTCGCTATTTCTTTCTCAAACGCTTCCCAGGTCATTATTGTTTCTTCGTGGTTTTCAAACCACACCAACGCCGTCCCTTGAAGAAACAATCCTATATTGGACAACCGGGAGGCCGCATCCCAACAATTGTATTTACTTACACGATTGAAGTGTTTCAGCCATTCGTCGACGTCTTCTCCGACCCTCCCAGAGAAGCTTCGTGGTGCTATATGTCGGGGCCACGTAGCGCCAGACAAAGAGTGCGTGGAGTCGCCATCAGCAATTGGATCCATAGAGAGCGGTGGTAGACCAGCCAGTCGGTGGCTTCGGCGTAGTTCTTGAGGTAGCGCTTCCGTGATCGTTGCCTGGGATCGCTCTGCTGTACCCAGCACCTTCCACCAATATTGTTACGGCGAGATGCCTTTATTTACAGGAGATGATGAATGCGAGAGTCCAGGGGTCTGGCCGATCACCGCTCGTGCCAACCTCGTTCTCCTCTTCTTCCGCGCCCCCTCAGTATCGTAGCAATATTAATCTTCAAGTCTACTGTTCTGCCTTGTTCAATTTATAATTTGCCATTAATTTGTCATAGTTGGTCATTTATGCCTCGAGTTACTCGTCAATGCAGTGTCATCAGTGAACCATAGGTAACTAAGGTATTCTTTTCATTAACTCGTGTACCAAATAGTTGCCATTCCAGGGCCCCGAAAATTTTCCTAAAGAATGTACTGAATCAAATTGTGGAAAATGTGTGTCCCTGCCTTACATGCTTCGTTATTAAAATTCTGTCACTTTCTTTGTGAAGGATTATGGTGGCTGTCCTGCTTACAGGAGGTTTTCAGAGGCCTGAAATGGGAACAGTTGGGTATAAGAGGTAATGGTGAGTACCTTAGTAACCTGCGCTTTGCCGGTGACATTGCTTTGCTGAGTAACTCAGGGGACGAATTGCAACTCATGATACGGAGTTAGACAAGAAGGGCACTTCAAGTTGTAAAAGACTATGTCTACTTAGGGCAGGTAATAACCGCGGAGCCGAACAACGAGATTGAAGTAAGTAGAAGAATAAGAATGGAGTAGAGCACATTTTGCAAGCACTCTCAAATCATGATAGGTAGATTGCCACTATCCCTCAAGAGGAAGGTATATAACAGCTGCATCTTGCCGGTACACTGCTACGAAGATGAACCTGGAAACTTACAAAGAGGGTTAAGCTTAAATTGAGGACGACACAGCGAGCAATGGAAAGAAAATTGGTAGGTGTAACCTTAAGAGACAAGAAGAGAGCAGAGTGGATTAGGGAACAAAGGGGGTTAAGGATATCATAGTTGAAATCAAGAAGAGGAAATGGGCATAGGCCAGGCATGTAGCGCGTAGACAGGATAACCGCTGGTCATTAAGGGTAACTAAGTGGAGTCCCAGAGAAGGCAAGTGGGTTAGGGGGAGACAGAAGGTTAGGTGGGCAGATTAAGAAGTTTGCGGGTATAAATTGGCAGCAGCAAGCACAGGACCGAGTTGAGTGGCGGAACTTGGAAGAGGCCTTTGTCCTGCAGTGGACAGTCAGGCTGATGATGATGATTATCATGATGGTGGCTGTAGATTTCTCTCGGTATTATATTATATTGCTGCGTAGCTATCGCATGAAGGGTGAACCATTCTGTGATCAGAAGACAATGAAGAGGACTAATTTGCTCGCTCTGTGTGCTGCGCTTCGATTTTATCGGTGTAAATACACTGCCATGTAGTCACGTCCCGTCTCATTTTACAAAACATATTTGTGGTGAAGGTGCTGGGTAGCGTCAGTAGAGGGTTTCCAGGCGTCGTTGGTATTGCAGCTTCACCTACATAAGCTGTAATATCTAGTTTTCCTGCTGCGATTGTTTAGAAAAGCTCGGCGAGGAAAAGTGCTGAGGCGGCGGAGAGCGGGATTGGCGGCGTAGCGGCGACGTGGAGCGGGAGTAGCGGCGACTGGAAGAAGGGGCGTCAGTGGGAAGAGGCTCGTGAGGAGGCGGCGAGTAAAAGTGGGACGGTGTACCGGCTGGATGTTCAGAAGTGGTAAGGCGCATTTAAGTAGGGTACCTCTGACGTGGTAGGTTAGACCAGCGGCGACAGCAATTACGAGAAATATGTCCAGGCTGATGACAGGAAAAGCAGATTGGCTGGTCGTCAGGGGTTCGCCATTGCGTAGGGTTCCGGAAGGGCAATGATGGAGGAGATCTGCGAGCGTTACCTGAGGGGTATGGGCGTACTTCAGGGTGAGTCACGGGACACGCTGACGGAAGACCGAGATTAGCGAACTTCTGCCTTACCACAGCTTGAATTAAGGCTACCGATGGGTGTGATGGGTCAGTGGCTTGTGTTGTACAAACAGGCTGTTGAATGGGAGCTGGACAGGCAGCTTCAAGCTCCCGACGAATAATTCGGGTGACGTGGTCATAAGTGGGTGGTTGGCGAGCGGCTTCACACGATGAAGTTGCGGCCGTGTTGGGCAGTCGTGTTAATCTCTGTGTGATACGGCGGCTCTTGGCGTGTTCGAACCGCCGGCAGTCTTTGATGATTTCGTCGATGATGGTGATGTTAGTGTATACAAGCAGGTTGAAGGCATCGTCGGCGATGCCTTTAAGCACATTCGATACCTTCTCAGGCTCGGGCATGTGTTCGTCAACCTGGCGGCAAAAGGCAATGACATCGTGAATATACGCGACGTAGGATTCGGTAGACATCTGTGCCTGAGGAGCCAACTGATTTTGCGCAGTCATCTGTCGTGCAGTGGTGTTCCCAAAAAGGTCACGGATCTTCTCCTTGAAAGTGTCCCAGCTGGTAGTGTCGGCTTTGTGCGTCCCGAACCACACCTGCAGAGGGCCATCAAGGTAAAAAAGCACGTTGGCAAGCATCAGTGTTGGGTCCCACCTATAACTGGCGCTGATTCGTTCATGCATGTTGAACGCTTTGTCAATGTGGTAATTTCGAAGTGCCTGCATTACTGCTGAGATTTTGACCGAATCATATGTTTCCTCATAGTCCATGTAGAATATATCTCCTTCAGGCACCAATTATGATCTATTGCCTGCAAATGCATTAAATTTGCATGGCATGATTCCAAGGCACTCAGTACTACATGTCAAGAAAGAAATGAAGGAGTGTTGTTTTGGGTGAGTTTTAGTAATTAGTGGTAATTATTTGTAATGAAGCATTATTCTGCTACTAGTCAGCTTAAATACTTGCACAAAATTATTAAAATATTAGGCTCAGAATGCTTGCAAAGTTTGTTTTTGGTTGTGTTCATTTCAAGCAGAGGAGAAAAACTTGTTCTTGACCTTGGTCCTTTTTTGCTCCATGTAGAACAACTGTTGAACATGGTAGTGCCTCCATCAAAGTGATTCTGTGCTGCAATATATGTACAGCACAATGATATTGAATGAATGCTAGTGTAGTTCACTCAGGAAGTCTGCAGGAACATACACGTTACTTTTCAAATAGCTTGAAGAAACACACGGTGTGTGATGCACTTTCAATGTCGATGTGTAAAGTGTGCACATTGTTGATGGGTACACACTGCCACTAAAGAGGGTATACTTGGGTTGGCTATACTATTCTGTGCACCTTTTTATCAGCTCATTTATAGTGCGAACGTAGTCCAAGGGTGGAAGTGTTGCGCCATTCTGCGCCAATCTGACCTGCTGCGCCTAAACGGCAATTTGCGTGTGTATCGCCAAGTTTAGCCGAGTTTTGTCATCAACCGACAACCGAGCAACATGCGTGGGCTACACAAAAGGCACAACCGCGTCCATATCAAATTAGTTCGGTGACGTCGTATTTCGGTTCATGCATAAATCTTGTTAATGTGTTTGTGTGCATACCTCATTATGCGACTCTGTATGTGTTTTAACAGCAAAGCTGTTAGTCAAACCATATAAACTGAAAAAAAAAATCAGTTTCACCGGTAAAGTGACGACTGCAATAGCAAAACTTTGTTATGGTAATGGTAATGCTGCACGCCCTTTCTATTTTTGCTACCGCACCATTACGCGTGTAACGCTGCCTTGCGCGATCCGCTCCCGAATGAATGGGAACAATCTAGGTAATTCTAGGACCTTCCGATGAGATTACACGCACAACGCGTACATTAGAGTTTGTTCTGGAACTTACGTAGTCGCTAGCGATAACACAGGAATCTTTGATGGCACATGTATAAATGCCTACGCACTTTGCTGCTTGGCAGATTATCGGCGGCCGACGCTCTGGTTTGCAGCTATCAGTCTGCAGCTTGTATTGCTTGTAGAGTGACGTTTTGTATTCTGGCACAGGTTCTCCCAAATAAGGATCACTCATGAAAACAGCGGTAGCTGCCTTCGTCAACCTCACGACCCCGTGGCAATACGAAGGTTGAAAGCTAATACTTTTCAATCCGATGAAGCGACACGGCAAAACCGCTGGTGTAAGAAAGGATTACGGCCACTCCAGGGAGAAATGCTCTTATCGCACAATCTCTTTCCGTTGAGAGGGCACCACGTAGAACGGTTTACGAGCTGCACGCGGATGCTTGCCGATAGCAAGCGCGCCAGCGTATCACAATCACGCCCTTAGAATCAAAGTTCATTGCTGCTGCCCCTCCCCCCTTTCCACCACGTATATTTTTATGCTTGTTCAAGACGGGCGGCGTGTTTTCTTTCTGCTTGAGCATTCGACAACAAGTCTAACACACGGTGGGATAGTATCGCGTGCGCCCTCCAAAGGATGGAGATCGGCTGCCTCGTTTAATCTCTGCTAGAGCAGCGGTCACCAACCCAGTTTGTGCAATTTCAGGCGCGGGTAGAAAGTATGTACAGGGAATGTTACCAACTTGTAGTTTACCCAGAACATGGCGGTGATGGTGAACACCCGTTAAGTGCCCATGGAGTTCCCTTCCAAACAAACAAACGAAAAATCACTCAATTGCCTAGCAGTGGCGTGGCGAGCCCATCTAAATTTCTTTGCGGTTCTGATGTCAGCTGTGGCACTTCAGTGACTGGAACATAAGTTTTACATTTATTTTTGTAGAGCCCTATCAGGTTAGTAGGAAGATAACTTTTATTATATTAGTTCATCTCTATAGTCTTGAGTTGCTGTTAATGTTATATGCGGTATTTTAATCACATTTTGAACATTGCGACATTTCAACAAATTTTTTATTCGTCTTAGCAGCTGTTTAGAGCACCGCTTATGTTTTTTTTTGTGTTGCTGTGCTTTCAACTTTAATGTTGTAAGGTTATATATATATATATATATATATATATATATATATATATATATATATATATATATATATATATATATATATATATATATATATATATATATATATATATATATATATATATATATATATATATATATATATATAAGGGAGAGAAGTTTATACCTAAGGGCTCGTATTTCCATGTTTTAACACAATATTAATGAGATATAACAGACAGTAATGCCAAGGAATGTACAGGGGAAGTTATTAAAGCCAATGGAATGTAAATAAGAAAAAAGAAGAAAGAAAAGTGGATGAAAAAATTACCAGCTGTGAGCAGGAATCGAACCTACGACCTTCGAATAACGCGTTCGATGCTCTAACCACTGAGCTATCACAGCGGACGTCCCTCCATCCACTTTTTGGGGTTTATATGTGAATTTAGAAGTAGGAGTGACAGTCAGCGCCATCTATAAGCCAAACAACGAGTGCGAAAACACTCTTATTCGCATGTTTGGCGTCACGTAGCGCGTGAACTTATTATGAGCGGGCAGCTGAATAATTGTCCCTCTTATACAACCTAAACACACCAAGTCTGCCAGTACGAGACCCTCGTTCAATGAAATAAGGGAGAGAAGTGTATACCTAAGGGCTCGTATTTCCGCGTTTTAACACAATATTAATGAGATATAACAGACAGTAATGCCAAGGAATGTACAGGGGAAGTTATTAGAACCAATGGAATGTAAATAAGAAGAAAGAAGAAAGAAAAGTGGATGAAAAAATTACCAGCTGTGAGCACTTTTCTTTTCTTTCCCACGGAAGTAGGTGTACTACTTCCGTGGGATTGCGGCGTCTTGAGCTCATGTGTCCAGCAAATCTGACTTCATAAGTGACGTCGCTGATACGGTTGAGTACATCATAAGGGCCGAAGTATCGACAAAGAAGCTTTTCAGAGATTCCGCGACGGCGCACTGGTATCCATATCCACATTTTGTCACCGGGATGATAAAGTGTGTCACTGCATCGCTTGTTGTACCTACTAGAGTCGACGCGTGTTGACGGCGTATTCGGTATCTAACCATTTGTCGTGCTTCTTTGGCTCTTTGCAAGAAGTCATCTAAGACAGGTGGATCGCTGTTTTCGTCCTGTAGTGGTAACATGACATCCAGTGGGGTGGTCACTCTTCAGCCCAATACTAGTTCGAAAGGGGCAGCGTGCATTGTTTCTTGAACGGCTGTATTATATGCGAATGTTACAAAGGGTAATATTTTATCCCACTGTTTATGTTCAACATCGACATACATTGATAGCATGTCGGTCAGAGTTCTGTTGAGGCGTTCGGTCAAGCCATTTGACTGAGGGTGATACGCGGTTGTTCTTCTGTGATTGGTATTTGTCATGCGCATCAGACATTGCATAAGGTCTGCAGTAAATGCGGTGCCCCGATCCGTAATAACGACGATGGGCGCACCATGTCTGAGCACTATGTTGTTCACAAAGAACTTGGCGACTTCGGCAGCTGTCGCACTGTACAGAGAGTCAGTCTCAGCTTAACGGGTCAGATAGTCTGTGGCTACGACAATCCATTTCTTGCCTGCACATGATGTCGGGAAAGGTACTTGGAAGTCTATGTCGACTTGTTGGAATGGGGCATCCGGAGGGTCTGTTGGCTGGAAAAGGCCGGCTGGTTTTACGGCTGGAGTTTTGCACTGTTGACATTGACGACAAGTTTTCACGTAACGCTGCACTGATGTGAGCAACTTAGGCCAATAGTACTTCAGACGAATCTTGGCGAATGTTCGGCTCACACCCATGTGTCCAGATGTTGGCTCGTCGTGGCACGCATGCAGAATTTCCTGTCGCATGGCTGTGGGCACGACTAGTAAAAACGTTTCGCCATTAGGTTCGAAGTTCCTCCTGTAAAGGACACTTCCTCGAAGGCAGAAGGTGGAGAGCCCTCTGGAGAATATGCGAGAGACTTGAACGTCGAGACCCTGCAGGTGTTGTATAAGCGCCAGCAAATCCGGGTCATCTCGTTGTTGTTGAGCGATTTCGGATGCGTCAACAACGCATAGAAACGGGAAGTCTTCCTCTTCAGGTACACTTGGATCGACGGGAGAGCGTGACAGGCAGTCGGCATCACTGTGTTTCTTTCCAGATTTGTATACGACCGTAATGTCATACTCCTGCAGCCTAAGGCTCCATCTGGCTAGTCGACCTGACGGATCCTTGAGATTTGCTAGCCAGCATAGAGCATGGTGGTCACTGACAGCTCTGAACGGTCTACCATAAAGGTAGGGTCGAAACTTATTTATTGCCTAGATGATTGCGAGGCACTCTTTTTCAGTTGCAGAGTAGTTTGCCTCAGCTTTTGAGAGTTTGCGGCTGGCATAGGCTAACACTTTCTCTTGACCATTTTGCCACTGGACCAGGATGGCGCCTAGGCCTACATTGCTGGCATTGGTATGGACTTCAGTGTCGGCTGT
The DNA here is from genome assembly GCF_043290135.1 of Rhipicephalus microplus. Lineage (NCBI taxonomy): Eukaryota > Metazoa > Arthropoda > Arachnida > Ixodida > Ixodidae > Rhipicephalus > Rhipicephalus microplus. The sequence goes on along the minus strand of NC_134703.1, from coordinate 199,547,204 downwards.
CTCATCAAAATGAGCAAGTATTGGTGAACCCTGTAGCCGTTCTCTTAATTCATCAAAAGCTTTGTGTTGTTCGCTTTCCCATGTGAAGGGCACATCGTCTTTTGTTAGTTTTGTAAAAGGTTCCGCTATCTTTGAGAAGTTTTCCACAAATCGCCTATAGTAGGCACATAAACCTAAAAATTGACGCACTGACTTTTTGTTTTTAGGTGTACGGAACCTGTGAACAGCGGCTGTCTTCTCGGGATCAGGACGAACACCGTCAGAACTAATGACATGTCCAAGGAATCGCAGCTTTTCGAAGCCGAAGTGGCATTTTTTGGGTTTGATTGTCAAGTTTGCTGACCGGATGGCTTGTAATACTGTGTGCAGTCGCTCTAGATGTTTGTCGAAGGTTTCAGAGAATACCACCACGCCATCCAAATACACTATGCATGACTGCCATTTCAATCCCGTGAGGACAGTGTCCATCATTCGCTGGAACGTCGCTGGCGCGGAACAGAGGTCGAATGGAAGCGCTTTGAATTTGTAGAGGCCATCTGGTGTTACGAATGCCGTTTTTTCACGGTCCTGCTCTTTCGAACTCTATTTGCCAATATCCGCTTTTCAGATCCAAGGAGGAAAAAACTTTGCGGATCGCAGCCGATCTAGTGTATCGTCGGTATGTGGCAAGAGGTAGACATCTCGTTTAGTTGCACTGTTCAGTTTTCGGTAGTCGACACAGAATCTAAGTGTGTTGTCTTTCTTCTTAACGAGCACTACTGGGAACGCCCATGGACTATCTGAACGCTGGATGACATCATCCAAAAGCATCTCCTCCACTTGCTTCTTAATGATTCCTCGTTCTTTTTGTGACACTCAATATGGATGCTCGCATATAGGCCTCGTGTCGTCTTGCGTTATAATTTTGTGTTTAGTAGTTGACATGCGCTGGACCTTCGAGAGAGTTGAGAAGCAATCAGAGAATTCTTTTACCAAGGCATAAATCTGTTTCTTTTGACTGTCCAGAAGGCTCTGGTTGACGGTCACGGATGTTTCGATGTTGCAGGCCACTGGTCGAGTGGTTGATGTCGTTAAGCTGCATAGTTCGGTCGCCATACAAAAGTCGTGTAAACAGGCAATAGCCGTGCCTTGAGCGATGTGTTGAAGTTCATTGGAGAAATTTGTGAGGGGGACATCTGCACGGCCATTCGTCAAATGAACAAGACCCCGAGCTACGCAGACACTTTTGTTCAAAAACAGCCCTACATTTGTACCCGCTATGCCTTCGCAGTTGTAAAATGCATCGTTCTCTACGAGCACCATTATACTGCAGCGTGGCGGCACAGTTATGTTGTCATGAACAACGCGTAGAGCAGTTAGGCGTCGTTCCTCAGATTCCTCTACAGGTATAGCTCGTTCAGTCGAAAACGACACGCTTGACCTATGCAGGTTAATTATGGCACCATTAGCTCGCAAAAAATCCATTCCTATAATGAGTTCCCTTGAACATTCTGGTAGCACTGTGAAATCATCAGTAAATAAAGCCCCGTATTTCAAGTCTTGCAGTGCATCTGCCAAGGGGCGTAATAATGTGAGCACCTGCCGTGCACATCTGCGATCCATATATATATATATACATACTTATATATGGCAAGTCTGGTCTCTTAATCAGCAATAAATGTTTAGTAAAAACCACTGCATTTTCTTGTGTGGATAAGAAAGCAAAGAGAAAACAAAAATTCTAATTAACAGTGATGTGTGGCCCAAAAAATATGCTCCCAAACTAAATTTTGATGCTCCTAAACACGCCTTTTGGTGCTCAAGAGCTGTTCCAAAATGACCCTTTTACTGCTTAAAAGCTGCTCCAAAACCGTGTTATTCCTGCTCTCAAAGCTGCTCCAAAAGACTCAAGCCCGCTTCCACCCCTGATAGTCTACTCTTGAGTAACCAGTCTTTGATCCTGCTTTGTTTTTTCAGTGATAGCATTCTAACGTGGCCTCAATTCTATTAGCTTTATAAATACTAGCTTGTAAGCAATAAACAGTAAGGTGGTTAGCATGTAATTTTAAAGACGATAGTTTTTCTTGGGGCACTTCGACGCATGAATGAAGGTATAGATAGACGGGATGGTGCGAAACCCTGTGCGGTGCTCCCACCCTTCCAACGCAGGATTGCCCAATAAAGTCTATTTCTCTCTCTCTCTCTCTCTCTTGATGCAAAAATTTTGGTCTGTCTGTCTGTACAGTTGTCTGTTTGTCCTTCATAACGATACTCCGAAGGGCACCAAGCGATACCCAAAATGGCCAACCCCATCTGCAGCGCCCACCAATATTGCTCAAGTTTCAGCGCTCATACTTGTGTGATTGCCAATTAAAAAGCAATTATTGCGTATATCTTAGGCACTATAACAACATGTCAATATTTTGTATGTGTGCCTTTATACTAGAGAAGGCACACATAAGTAATTCTGAAGACCGTAGCGTTAATCATGCTGCGCTCACAGTGCAACGCGATGCTCAAAAAAGCAAGTGTTTCCAATGCTTTGCTAAGATGACACGGTGGTGGCACTTGCCCATCACTTTGCGTTCTACACCTTATCGCCTCCGATACAGATGCACATCTTTCTCCTTGGACGTGAACACCTTCCTTTGTTTTCTAAGATTATTGCCAGATAGGGCTCGTTCGCCTTCGCAGCACGGATCGAGACTCTAGCGCAGCACTTCCAGAATACAATTCACAGATTTGCTTGCACAGAATATCAAATAAATGTTTTGTTCATTCTCTCACCTGAGTTTATCGTCTTTTGATGCCATTTGCAGTGAAACATGCAGATACAGGGCCAATTTTTTTTCAGGCCCTGGCACCCCATTCCTTATGGGTTCAGATGATGAACATTTTTCCAACTTACTGGGTAGCTGGTGGCTGACTTCACCATTAAAAGACACTTCATGTATAAGATGGCTAGTTATTCTAACGCACTCTGTTTAAAAACTCATGCTACCTGATCCTCACTGGTGACATTGCTTCTTTGCATTTCATCCTAGCTTTTCTCTTGTTGTTGCTGGTCGGGTGTCTTGATTCCTCCGGGCTACTTATTACTTTATCATCCTGGTTGTCCCAGCTACTGTAAATATTCCCGGAGAACTCATCAGTTACTTTAACTATCTCATCCCTGTTTTTAGTGACACTACCTTTTTTGTCCCCTCATTGCATGCATAAGATTTTGCCTGTGCCCAGTTTTCTTCTACGGTATTTAGAGATGCCTCAAGTAGCACTTGATAACACAATACCTGACGCAGTGATGAGACTGCTGGCATATCCACAGACTTCAATGATATTTCGTAGTCGCTGAATGCCGTACAAAAGGTTTGTTGTACCAAGCAGATTTTTGAATCACTCGATTGAGCTTGTGGTTGCGATTCGTTGTAGAATACTTCTTTTCTGGAGCCAAAATGCTCTCCAGCTTGGTAAAGTGTCTGTCATCCTGATTATTTTGTAAGTGAGCTGATCGGTCTCTACGTTGCTTAAGTCTTTTATGTCTCTCTCGTTGTGCTAACATCAACAATATCGTATTGGAATTTTTGTCTCTTACTGGGAAAATTTATGTATTATGTATTCATTGTGGTTAATTTGTTGCAAGTTTCCTAAGTATAAAGTCCCTTGTATCTTTGATCACTCGAACTGTTGTACTGTCTTCCTTCATGTGACATACCATGTCAGGTGGCCTTTCTGACCTAGTAATCGGTAGTTATGTCCTTGGTTATGCCGGGAACTTTCATGTCCTTCTACTCTGTTTTTCTACCCTGTTTTTATTCAATGGTGAGTGAATTGTTCGAACTGGACAGTGCAGGAGGAAGTGTTCTGCCACCCTCAGTATGTATTCCATAAGCATAAAAGTGCCCTGTCTCTCTCTTACTTCGTACCGCAAAATAGCGTTACTTTGTGACTGCAGGGATTACTTTGTGACACGTACTCAAGTTTCCGTATTTTGAATTTCGCCCCGTGACCAGGTGCCGTTGAAAAGCAAAAGGCCACTAAAAAAGCTCACTTGACATGCCTAGTGACCTAGCAGCAGGCGGTCCAGGTTCCCATGCTGCACACCCATTCTAAACGCCGACATGTTGGATGCACGCATTATTGAAGCACTGTAAACATTGCGTGCTAGACCAATACCCACGAGAAAAACAGCCAAAACTGATGTCTATTTGTGATTGTTATAATGCAGGCTAAAATAAACTGTAAATTTCATTATGTCATGTCTGTTTAATGTGATAGAAAAGAAACTGAAATGTTCATGCTTCGAGGGGTAGAGAGAAAGAATTTATTAGAAGGCAGAGAGGTCGGCCTGAGCTAGTTCGCTCTAGCCTGCTACTACACACAGGGGATAAGGGAAGGGGAAAGGAAAGAAGAAATAAGGGTGATGATGAAGACAAGAAGAGGTGGTACGTATGTACAGTAGCCACTTAGCGTAGCACCCTACAGTCTAGTATGTAGTCCAGTGCTTTTTATAAAGTCTAAAGCAGCCTTTGTAGCAGTTTTTAACACTGTTTGGTCGTTAATTGCTGACAATATGTGGCTTTAACTTAATGGTGTTTGTCCGATGCTTGCCAACGTTGCAGTTAGCATTTTTCTTTGCTCCTTGTATAATGCACAGTCACAAAATATGTGAGCTAAAGTTTCGCGCACTTGGCAGCGCTCACAACTCGGGCTGTCCGCACGGCCGATCAGGTGGGTGTAGTGGCGAGTGAAGGCGACGCCCAGGCGAACTCAGTGCAGTATATTAGCATGTCTTCGACTGATTTTATCTGGAAGATGAAAAGTCATACTGGGATCTGTTTCCCGCAGACGCTTGTTCCGGTGATCTGGTAGCGACCAGTGAGTGGCAGTGCATTCGCGCATGAGCGATCTCAACAATGTGTTGACGTCACTTCGCGAATACGGTACTTTGACGTACATAGGAGCGTTGTATATTGCCGCTCTTGCTTCACTATCGGCTGTTTCGTTGCCAACCAGGCCGCAGTGTCCAGGAATTCATTGGAGTATAATCAAGTGACCGCTCCTGTGTGTTAGGTCAGATGCTTGGACGATTTATAACGCTAACTCGTAAAATTGGCCTCTTCTTGAGCAAGAATTGATAGCTTGAAGTGCTGATTTTGCATAAAACAGAATCGTCCATTTACGCGGTGCTAGGTCGTTCACAAGTTTTACGGCTTATTGTATAGCAACAAGTTCTGCAACTGTCGAAGATGACCTGTGATCTAATTTGTACTGTCGGGAAATGCCGAGTTGAGGGATCACGAAGGCTGCAGCTGAAGCGGATGAAGTTACGGATCCATCGGTGTAAATGTGCACAGAGTCGCTGTATCGGTCATCCAAATGTGCCAAGGTTAGTTGCTTGAGGGCAATATAATAAACACGCGACTTATACGAAATTCCACGTATGTGAAGGCACACCAGCGGTTTATTCAATGTCCATGGAGACACTGCAGGGATTACGGCAGGTGCAAAGCCTGAAGGGATCATGTGTCTATGCATATCGAGGCGTCGCGAATAGGCACAGCCTGGGGGTAGAGGCTGTATTTTGCAAACTTAAATTCACAACCCAGGTTATCATTCTCGGGTGTGCATACCGCGCCCCTTCATCAAGCCTTGAGTGTATGGATGCCCTGTGCACGTATATGCGGCGTCACGCATCTAATGCCAGAGTTGTTCTAGTGGGGGACTTCAATTCACCTGACTTCAACTGGGAATCAATGCTGTATCACAGCACCTGCTCAGAAATAATTTATGATTTAATTTTTTCTTTGAATCTTTCACAAATAGTGACGCAGCCTACGTGTGTACAGGGACACAACTCGAGTGTGCTGGACCTAATCTTTCTCACTGATAACTTTCCGGTACATGAAGCAAAGATAGAACTACTAGACGGCATTTCAGACCATAAAATAACTTATTGTAGGATACCTATAAAGGACAGTAAAATGCCTGCATACGCAGAGGAAACATTTCCAGACTTTTGTAATGCCGATGACGTAGCAATACATAACTTACTGTGCGACGAATTTTTATCATTTCAAGAATTAGCCTCTGACTCCACTGTGACTATGGAAATGTTGTGGCATAAATTCAAAGAAATTGTTATTTATTGCTTACAAAACCACGTTCTATCTAAGAAAAAAAAGACCAGAAATATGAATCCGTGGGTCACCTGTGTCATTATACATGCTAAAAGAAAGGTGAAGCGTTTGAGGAAAAATCTAAAAGAGAAAACGAATATTTATAGCCGACAAAATCTGAGCGCAGGTATAACTGACATGAAAAATAAAATAAAGGCAACCAAGTCTACTTATTTTGAAAAAACTCTACCTTGGTTCATAAAAAGTTCCCCAGCAAAATTTTGGCAATACATGAATTCTAGGGTCCGTAAAATGACCGACGAAACGCCTGAAGAAAATGCCTATTCCGCAAACGTAATGAATAGCTATTACCAATCAACTTTTACAGTAGACGACCTAAAACAGCCTCACATAGAAATTAGAGACGAGAAATCTATTAAGCGATTATTCGTTTCAGAAAAGGGAGTTTTCAACTTAATATTGAAGTTGGATGGCAAAAAAAGTTCCAGACCAGACAACATACCTAACGTGTTTTTAAAAAGATATGCCGAATGGATAGCAAAATACCTGTGCCTGCTGTTTAACCGATCATTGTCGTCGCGTACCCTACCAAAGGATTAAAAAATAGCAAAAGTGATTCTTATACGTAAGTCCGGAAATAAAAACGAACCTTCCAATCATCGGCCTATCTCATTAGCTTGTACGGTTGGTAGACTTCTCAAACACATAATCTTAAAGCACATAACGAAACACCTTGAAGAACACAAAATACTGTCCCCTTTTCAACACGGCTTCCGCCAGGGCATGTCTACTGTAACACAACTCATTGAAATGGTCCATGACGCCTCATTAAGCATTGATTGCCAAAAACAAATTGATCTTATTCTGCTAGATTTCTCGAAAGCATTTGATCGGGTGTCACATAGCAAACTCATCTTGAAACTCCAAGTTTTTCTAGGCAAGGGCCAAATTCTTGACTGGATTACTAACTTCCTAACAGACAGGTCGCAGTTCGTGGAATTAAACCATGTCCAATCTTCAATCGTACCGGTGACCTCTGGCGTACCGCAAGGCAGTGTTTTGGTGCCGGTATTATTCTTACTTTTCGTGAACGATCTTCCTTCATCTGTTAATGTTGGATGCAGATTATTTGCAGATGACTGCATCCTGTACAAAAAAATCTACTCACACGATGACCATATCGCCTTAAATACAGCGCTAGACGCAGTTTCAGCCTGGTGCAGTGATTTGGCAAATGAACATCAACGAAAAAAAGTCCGCGCTCTTATCTATAACTAGAAAAAAGCATTCATCCGATTTCAATTAAGTCATCAATTCAGCTACCCTTTCTAAAGTCACGAAACATAAGTATCTAGGGGTAATTCTGTCACATGACCTACGGTGGGACGCTCATATTCATTACATCACATCACATCACATCATCTGCGCTGAAAAGACTGATTTATAAAAAGGCGATTACAGCAAGCACCACCACACACAAAGTTACTGGCCTATAATACACTTATACAACCCATCCTGGAGTACGCAAACACTGCCTGGTTCCCGTACACAAAAAAACTAACCAGCAAACTCGAAGGTGTTCAACGAAAAGCACTTAGGGTCATCTTTAACAAACTTAACCGAACAGATTCGCCTACGGAGTTGCTTAAGAAGGCTGAACTACTAAGCATAAAAAACCGGGCGATATTGGCATACTTAAAGCTGATGTACCAACTGTTACATGGTCACCTAAACATAGACAAGTCCCGCTACATAAAGCTATCCGCAGCTAGAACTACCCACCACAAATGCTCTCATACCCTTGCCCCTTACAGATTTCACACAGATGCCTTCAAATTCTCGTTCTTCCTGCTTGCAATCAGAGAATGGAATAACCTGTCCCCCTCCATTACCAGTAGCACATTCTTAGCCACTTTCACAATAGTAGAAAGCGACTTGATAGCCTCGCCAACATAATATGGTGCTATGTGATCTTTCTTGTTATTTAAGTAAAGTGCCAATATGATTGTACTTTGACAAATGTGTGTATATGTTTTCTTTTTTGTTGTTGTTTTGTTAGTTTTTTCTCATTATTTTTTTTCCTTTCTATTACTGTACTTATTCACCGTCTTAGATTGTCCGCCTGTTGAAATCTCTTTGGGATTGACAGTATGTAATAAATAAATAAATAAATAAATAAATAAATAAATAAATAAATAAATAAATAAATAAATAAATAAATAAATAAATATCTCCTTACAACTGCATATCAGTTGAGTGCAGCGGTTGGCAAGGTTTTTAGTCGCAAATCGGACCAAAATAAATGCAGTAACAGAAAAAAAAAATGATTTACTTCAGTTCAGCCAGAAGATCCTGGCGGCAATTCTCGCTAGTAGGCAAAAAAAACAACATGCGCACGCTGAAATCCCGTGTGCTCTGCTGTATGCTCAGCTGCCGCCGGAACCCTCACTCGCTGCACCTTCTCATGCTATCCGGACATGCGAGGCGATACACGTTGGTGTTGCTGGGGAGCACGGCGATTGGGACGACTGCAGAGAAACACGCCGCGTGCCCACCATCTCGGAGGCCATGTTGAAGGCCACGCGCTTTGTTTTTATGCCGCTGTGCTTGCGTGGCGCTATAAGCAAAGAGTTTTCTCCTGCATTCGGCAGATGACGCTTTGCTGTATAAGGCGGACTACGTATGGGAATATTGCAATAGAACAGAAGGCAGCAAAAAAGGGGGTGGAATAGGGGCATTCATACATAAAAGTATGGGTTAGCAAAAAGTCAAGCAGAGATGCAGGGAACATTTATGGTTAAAAGGGAAAGTAGCTGGGCAGATGACACACCTTGGTTTGGTGTACTCGTGGATGGGAACAAAAGATCAGAGAGGAAAACCGGGCAATGGTGGAGTGTATAACAAATGATATTGAGGAATTAGGGGGAGAGTGTGAGGTAATTATACTGGGAGATATGAATGTGCACATAGAATATATAAATAGGTATATTGACCCAACAGGCAAAATGAGCATTGATATGTGTGAAAGGCATGATTTGATCATTTGCAACAGTACTGAAAAGTGTGAAGGGAAAATAACGTGGGAGGTAGGAAGGCTGCAGTTGACGATAGATTATGCACTGATGTCATAAAGGATGTATGATAGGCTCAGGGGAATACACATAGATGAAGGTGGCTTCAAAAGTCCGGTTAGTGATCACAAATGTATCAAGCTAAGTTGTGAAAGAGCAATGAAAGTGGGAAGTAGACAAGAGGAGCAACTACAGCAGAATTTTTATTAAGAAAGGCAAATAAAAATGGCTACTAAAGAAATTGAGAAAGCCATCACTGTGGATAAAACAGTGTGGATGTACACGAATCTAATTAGACTGTTTGAGCTCGAGCTTGCGAAGGCACGTGACAAGTCACCCCGGAAAAGGAGACACAAATCCAAGTGTTGGTGGGATGAGCAAGTTAAGAGAGCAAAATGTCAGGAAGCCTCCAGGGATGGTATAACTGTCAATTGAAGCACATGAATAAACAGAAAAGAAGAGAGGACAGACATGACATCACAGACATGCTACGCGGCGGGGTGAACCGACAGATGATGTTGAAAGAAAATGGGAAATCTTTCCAAGCTATAGAAGAAAAGCATTCCTTCTAATCAATGAAAAGATGAGAAGAAAGGGGGCTCAGTGGCCGGCAGAAGTACATAAAAAGGATAGAAAGGCAGCTGCGAAATTTTGGAACCATCTAAACTCCTTAGGAAATGAAACAAGCCTAGAGCAGAGGTTTATAACTACAGCTCAAATTGTTAGGCTCGAAGAGGATGAAGCTGTTGAATATATAAGAACAAGGATGACAGAAGAATTTCAACAAGGAAGTGCCTTCTTTACATAAATAGACAACGAGGGATAGACAACGAGTAGCTTCATTTTCACGAGAGTGGGAAAGGGCTGAGCAGGGGGTTCCTAGTAGTACATCGACAGACCCTGACGGCATCCCAATTATGCTGATAAAAGCATTGGTTTCCAAGTCTAAGCAGACCTTGAGAGAGGCAGCAAGCAAGACAATAATCGATGGTGAAGTCCCTGATGGACGGAAACTAAGCAGGATGAGGAAAGGCGAACAAAGCTGACATAAGCTACTATTGTCCTGTAACAGTGACGTCAGTGGTCTATAGGCTGGTGATGCAGATTATAAAGGAAAGACTGCAGGCTTGGATAGAGGATGAGGGGGTGCTGGGGGAACTGCAAAACGGGTTTCGGAAACAGAGGAGGTTGGAAGACAATCTGTTCTCACTGACGCAGTGCATCGAAACAGCAGAACAGGAGCACAGGGCCCTGTGGCTAGCATATTTGGATATCAAGAGAGCATTTGATAGCAGGGTTCAAGAGGACTTGTGAGGAATACTGGACACACTAGGTCTACAAGATGGAGTCACTGATCTTTTAAAGGAGATCTATAAAAGCAACAAGGTAGTTATAAAGTGGGGAAAACAGGTATCCCAGTCCACAGAGGTGAAACGGGGCTTAGGCAGGGGTGTCCTCTGTCATCCTTGTTATTCATGATGTACCTACAAGGATTAGAGGCCAAATCAGAGAAGAGTCGACTTGGCTTCAGCCTCTCTTTCCTCAAACAAGGAAAACTTAATGAACAGGCACTACCAGCAATGATGTATGCAGATGATATAGTGCTAATGGTCTACAACAAGGAAGATTTACAGAGATCGATAGACATCTGAGGTAATGAGAGAGATAGGCTAGATTTGAGATTCTGTTTGGAAGAATCAGCAGTCATGATTTTTAATGATAATGGAGGTAGTGAGCTTAGAATACAGGAGGTCACACTAGAGATAACGAATAAGTACAAATATCTGGGCGTATGGACAAGCAATGGGACCGAATACCTAAGGGAACACGCAAGATACGTAATGACTAAAGGGAACAAGATTGCAGCGGTGATGAAAAGTAAAGCACTGTGGAAATACAATAGATATGATGTTGTGAGAGAAATTAGAAAAAAAGTCATGGTTCCTGGTCTGCCGTTTTCCTGGTCTTGTGCATGAGATCAAAGGTTGAAGCAAGATTAGAAATTAAGCAACGTGGAATAGGTAGGTTTGCTTTAGGAGCTCACGGGAATATACCAAATCAGGGAGTACAAGGTAATATGGGATGGACATCATTTGAGGGCAGGGAAGCTAGCAGCAAGATAAAATTTGAGAAGTGATTGAGAGAAATGGGGGAGGAGCGTTGGGATAAGAAGGTTTTCAGCTATTTGTACATGAAGAATGCCAATACAAAATGGAGGAAGTGAACCAGAAAGTTGACGTGCAAATACTTAGAAAAGAGCAGTGGGCTAAACCAAGGAAAGCTACCGGTTAAGAAGAAGGTGAAGGAAATGGAGACGGACATAGGGAGAATAGGCATGATTAAGAAGTCGGCAGTAAAGATCTATCGAACTTTTAAGTAGGAAATTGCCAAGGAAAGGACCGATGATAATTCTCCGGGTAGTTTTACTGTTTGAGGCCAGGATGGGAGTATTGCGAACCAAGACTTATCAGCCAAATACGAAGGGGTAGACACGGTATGTAGTGCGTGTGGAAAGGAGGAGGAAACTGCCGAATATTTGATGATGTTCTGTAAAGGGCTTTATGCCTCTATGCCTCTATAGGCCTCTTTGCTATGCTGGTTGTGATCATGACGTTGCAAGTTGCAACTGGCGAATTTGGCAAGAGCATGCTCATTGCTAACCATGTGAGCTTTATTGAGGTCCCGTCACTTTACTCTACTTTCTATGCTATGTTAACAGCAGGGCCAGTGCTCTTGTAAATGACACTACACTCAATAATGTGGCATCACACATACTTTTGGGCATAAAGTTTCCTAAATATACACTAGAGGGAACTCTGGTGCTAGTGTCTATGAGAGCTGCAACGCACTGCGCTTCAGCGAGCATGGGAATGATAGGCAGTACACGGATTTGTCTAATCTGGGTACTTCTGGCTCCGTATGTGTTCGTGCAGCTTGGAGCTGTTTCGTCACGAAACAAAAATCTGCAAATGTTCAGGGTTTGCACTTCACTGCCTCTTTTTAGGCTTACCATTTCAAATCAGGTCACGAAGTCCAAAAGGGTTCGTTCTTTCCTTCGAAAGAAAATTGATACACAGCAATAAACGAAGTCACAAGTGTGATTCGCTGCCCCCAATATACAGACTAGGCAAATCCGTGTGCGACCCATCATTCCCATTGCCGCTGAACGATCGCAGCGCCAAAGTCCTCTCTAGTTAATTTTAGGAAATTCTATGCTTTTGAGAGCTTACTTTATATTATCAAGTTGACACTCATTCTTATGAAGGTTTCTCAAAAGTGGGCCACTTTTATTGAGCAGAAGGGTCCTGCCTTGTGTCCAAAATGAGTATGGAAAGGGCAGAGCTAGTGGTTGTGTGAACTAGGAAAATAGAAGGTGCAGACACGGAAATAAAAAGGGATAGTAAGAATGCAGGTCTACAACAAAACTTATACTGAGAAAAAACTGGTCTTATACGGTTAGCATATGTGCCAACAGGGTCTTTTTTTATCTGTAGTTGCCTTGTAAGCATTGGCACCATGAGAATAAATGGAAAGCATCTGTCTCTATTCACAGCATGCTGCACAAATACTTTTTTTGTACATCCGTGTCCTTTGCTTGGTCTAATTTCACTGCCGTATCTAATTTAAGATTCTTGAAAAAACATTTCTTAAAACAACAATTCCACTGCTCTATTTAATTTTACAAATCATTATTGTTTCAAATGTACCATATGCAGCTTACTCTGTGTGCCAAATACATTTGTAAAAGTTACTATTCTTAAAAAAATCATATAATGCTAATACAATGGATAAATGTTATAATGTCATGTAGTTGTGACCATGAAGTAGACAGAGATGGCATGTTCAAGATAAAACACTTTATTCGGGTAATCTTCTGCCCAAAAAATAAAAAGGTAATGTAGGTTAACTCAAACAACCCGCCGCATGGCCTCGAGCAGCTTTGAGTGAGTGAGTACCCCTTTATCAATCAGAGAGGTGAGGCATATGGGAGGCTAAGCCTGTGATGCTATGTGTATGCACGGGTTCAGTTATGCAAGAACAACACGGTGCGCCGTTCAGTGGCGACTGGGTGACAACCTGTGCCGCTTTTAGAATTTGTGTGCCGTGCGGGTGTGAATCGTGTATGTGCCGCACGATGGCGAAAATGACGGCGATCTAGCCCATGTGTGGCTCGAGAAAACGTAGCAGTGCGTGAGCTGTGCGGGGGCGTCGGAAGGTTCCAGGGCTGTCTCCTTCGCTGGGCATCCGGTTCATGGGTGAACCAGCAGGCCTACCTCCTGTTGCCTTGGCGTAATCAAAGCACTCCCGCTTGTTCCACTATGAGAGGAAGATCGAGCCAGGGACCGGGCACGAGGCTGGGCCAAGCCTTGCCGCTTTGCTCTGATAAGTGCACTGAAGATTTGGCCACGAGCACGCAGGGCCGAGTACTTCTTCGTGAAGCAGTTCCCGTGGGTCAGAACTCCGGGATTAATGGCCACGCCTCTACGTGACCACGTTGCTCATTGAGTTACGTCATCGGACATTCAACGACTTTGACTCGGTGATATCATCGGCTACTTCCTCGTTCACTCTGAACCGTATCAGCATCTTTTGACTCTCCCACGTAGCGGACAGGATAAGGGCTCTTTAACTGTGTTCATCTACCCTTTTACGTCGTTCGCGTGTGTAAATACGTTCTACGTTGCCTTGTTCACCTACGTGCTGCGTCGTCCTTTCTGGGGCGAATTGTGAACTCAAACATAACATCGCAAAGTCACGTAGGCCGCCAGGCAGTACTTCTCGATGATGGCTTCTGCTTGTTCCAGGACCCATGTCTGGGTGTCTCTGTCAGTGCTGGAGAGAAGGGTCTCCCATTGTTCCTTAATTGAGGGTTGGGCACATAAAGTCAACTGGCAGGGGTCGTCCAGGCAGCCACAGAGGATGCTGCTCAGTGAGGCATTACCCCTCACAGAGGCAGTAGTGTGGATCGCTGACACCCGGGTGGATGTAGGAAAGCGCAAGGGGGTACAAATTGTGCAGGTCTCTAGGCAATGCCATGGATTTCTTCATCTCAGACCACTTGGGAAGACTGCTGTGAGGGGTGGATAGACCTATTGCTCGAGATGATAGTGTTGGGTGACGTCGTGGTAGGTGACCAGGGGCTTTAGCAGCAGGCCGTACGATACTCACGTGCCCCCCACTCGATCGACGAATCGTTGAGCATGTTAGTGGGCTGTCTCGTTGAGTGGGTCACCAGAGTGGCTAGGGACCCAGATCAGTTCATAGTGGCGCTGCTCATCTTCCAGCAATGTGGGTGAAGGTGTCATAGAGTGGTAAGCTAGACAAGCCCTCGTGTGAAATTCGAGATGACTTGTTTGGAGTCACTGAGTATGATGTCAGCATTGGCTGAGATCACATAAAAAGCGATGGTTGTCTCTTCAGCTTTGATAGTATATAGTGTTCAAACAGTGCCGACCATGATTGTCGGTCCAGAAGGCGCAGGGTGACATAGAAACAACTACGAAAGTATTCCTGGGTGAGTTGTGTTGCCAAGTTGTGCTGCCAAACGTTGGGTACGGTATATTGGTAGTGCTTAAAAATTGAGGAAGCGTGATTTGATTTCACTGGTAAATTTTTGTGTTTTTTTTTCTGCCTGACCGGTCGGCTGACTGCGCTCGCTTGACAGGTCAATTTTTCCCACATTTCCCTCATAGTTGTATTCTCATGTGCGACTATGAAATTTGTTGCTGCAAGCTTATCTCAACAATGCGACAGCTCATACTACTACTACACTACCCTACTTCAGATTTATTTATCTGCTTTTACTTCTTTTACAACTTTTACGAATGCAATGAGCCTGCGTTTGCTCTGCTTTTCCAATACGTTCTTATAGGGAAGAAAGCATATGCAAAGAATATATTTGCGAGCAAATGTGTACAACGTTGCCGCAGTCCGTGCACATTCCCTCAGCCCTTCGTCGTTGTCATTCTCAGGTATATACTCAGCTCATGACATTACCCGCCGACGCTCGGCTGCTGACCCACTGGTCGCGGGATCAAATCCCGGCTGTGGCGGCTGCATTTCCGATGGAGGCGGAAATGTTGTAGGTCCGTGTACTCAGATTTGGGTGCATGTTAAAGAACCCCAGGTGATCAAAATTTCCGGAGCCCTCCACTACGGCGTCTCTCATAATCATATGGTGGTTTTGGGACGTTAAACCCCACAAATCAATCAACATTACCCGCCGACGGCAGAAGCACCGTCCTGGTGCGATCAATTCTCAGGGCATGAGTAGTATGGTTCAAGTCATGATACGTGCACAATATCGGTCGGGACTGAAGCTGTTGCTGATGTGGTATAAAGGGGAGCAATCTTATAGGTCACACCGGTGACCTTGCATATAACGCGGTAATTGCCAACGGAACGGGACATGAGTTTTACGCAGAGACCGACACGTGATGGTAACCACATCAAGATGAGCGACCAGTGCTCATCTTGATGGTAACCACATTGAGATGAGCTCTGTACGTCGTGGTGCCGACGATTGTAAGCACTTTTTCGGTTAAGCTGTAAGGCACATGAACCATCTTGGGGGACTTGGCAGGTGACGGAAGCAGGGGTCAGGACATCACGTGCATAGGCACTCGATGAGGTGGTGTCAGAATAGAGCATGGTGTCCATGGGTAAAGGCGGGTCATAACCAAACAGCAGGTAAAAAGTTGAAAATCCAGCTGTGTCATGATGTGAAGAGTTGTATGCGAAGGTAGCGAAAGGTAAGTGGATGTGCCAATCTTTATGAACCTTGGAGACGTGCATCGCTAACATATTTGTCAGGGTACGGTTGAGGCGTTCGGTGAGGCCGTTGGTTTGTGGGTGGTACGCTGTAGTGAACTTGTGGTGGGTAGAGCAGGATCTAAGGAGCTCATCGACTACTTTAGATAGAAAACAGTGGACGCGGTCAGTGATCAACTGATGAGGAGCACCATGATGCAGAATGATGTCATGAAAAATGAAATCAACTACATCAGTAGCGTGGCTGGGAGGGAGGGATCCTGTAACGGCATAACGCATTGCGCAGTCGGTAGCGATGGCAATCCACTTACTACTGGCGGCCGACGCGAGGAAAGGTCCTAGAAGATTGAGGCTGACTCGGAAAAATGGCTCATATTGCCGCGTGCATAGCTGCATTTAGCGGCGAGATAGCAACGACAACGAAGAAGGCGGTTTTGCTCGAGAGGCGCAGCGCAGGCAAGTGAAGAAGACGACAATCCTAGCGGCCTTCTCTGAGAGCGTCTCTATAAGTTCCATTGTCCGTGTTTTTAAATAAACCCCCTGTAATTTACAACCCGCGACACTGGTGGAGGAGCTGGGTACTACCACCTCATGGTCAGCACCCCTGTGAGAAGCCCTGAGTCCAGCCCTACGAGACAGCCACGCGTGGAGACGCCGGTGCACCGCTCAAGCCGTCGCCTTCAAGGTCTTCAACCGGAATTTGGCCTTTTAAAGGGAGCAACACTTTCGACAGCCACCCCTACTCAAGAAATGGCAAGGAGTCCTGCACAGGTGACGGTTCAGAATATGCGCATTCCTGAACCATTTCACGGCCGGCCGAACGAAGATGCGCAAAACTGGCTTGAGCAGTTTGAACGGGTAGCTAAATCGAACTACTGGAGCCTCGAGGGGAAGCTCTTCCACGTATACACTTCGCCCTTGAAGACGGCGCGAAGACGTGGTTTATAAACCGGGAGGCAACATTGACGACATGGGAGGAGTTTTGTCGTCGGTTTCTTGACACCTTCGGTAACGCGGACCGACGCGAAAACGCACAACGCCTTCTTGAAGGACGCACCCAACAGCTGCATGAAAGCGTCGCCATGTTTGCTGAGGATATGGTGCGTCTGGGCCACCGCGCGGACCCCAACATGCCCGAGGCTCGAAAGCTAAGCCATCTCATGAGGGGCGTCAAAGAGCAGCTATTTGTTGGTCTTGTGCGCAATCCACCGACAACAGTGGACGAGTTCACCAGGGAGGCCACCGCAATAGAGCGTGCGCTGCAGCAACGGTACCGACAGTCTGATCGCCCGGCCACCGGCGCAGCTGCAGGCGCCGCCGCACTTACCGCAAACGACGAGTTTTCTCTACGCCACCTGATTAGACAGATCGTGCGTGAGGAGATCGCGAAGGAGAACGCAAAATACACATTGCAGTCACAGGCATCCCCGCAGCAGGAGTCCACGGTAGCCTCCGTCGCTGAAGTCGTTCGCCATGAACTTCGACAAGCGTTTGCCTCTCCTCAGCAGTATTCCGCTCCACCGCACCGTCCCAACTCGTGCACCTATGCAGACGCTGTGCGTCGTCCATTGGCTCCAGAAGTATCCTACCAGCCGAACGGATACAGCTATGCAGACGCTGTTCGTCGACCCACGCCCATGCCAGCACCGCAGTACATCGAGCCGTATCCTGTGGCAGCCTGGGCTCAGCAGGATTCTGTCAGGCGACCCTATATGCGGAAGACTGACATATGGCGCACTGCGGATCGCCGACCACTCTGCTACAACTGTGGAGAGCCAGGGCACATTTACCGTTTTTGCCCACATCGACGAGATGAATACCGCGGTAGTGCACCCGCAGCTACGCGCCGACAGTTTGACGAAAGCCATGCCCACATCGACGACCACCAGGCTGGCAGGCGGGAAGGCTCTTCTACCTTCCGGACGCGCTCACCATCCCCGGCTCGCTTTGGTTCACCAAGCCGCCGTAGTTTTGCCGACGCCGTCAGAGGTCGGTCTCCCAACCCACGGCGGGGAAACTGAAAGCAGCGACCTCTGGGGGGAAGGTTGCAAGCCGTCGAATTGCCGAAAATCCCCCACTGCTGCCGAAACACGTGAGAGATGACGATAAAGATTCCGCCGAGAAAACTGTGACTGCCGACCTCGCTGTGACGATCGACGGCGTTGAAGTGACGATCGACGGCCTTAGTCGATACGGGTGCAGACTTCTCCATAATGAGTGAACGATTGGCAGACGAACTTAAGAAAGTCAGGATGGAATGGACGGGCCCATATATTCGAAATGCTGGAGGCCAGATAATGACTCCCACCGAAAAATGTACAGCAAAACTCACAATTGAGAATGCAGCTTTTGTAGCCACATTTCTGATCCTACCGGAGTGCTGCAAACCTATGATACTGGGAATGGACTTCTTAAGAGAGTACGGTGCTGTGGTTAACATACGCGATGGTGTGATCACATTCGCCGCTGACAAGTCTGTGACCCAAGATCCAGACCAAGAACCCAGGGTGTTACGTGTGGTTGACGACGACGTCTGCGTGCCACCACTGTCTTGTAGTCTTGTTTCTGTGTGTTGTGACGTGGACTGTAATGAAGACGCCATAGCCGAACGCATCACTGCCCTTCTTTTTCGCCAAGGCATCGCCATCACTCGCGGCATCGTCAGCTTAGTGGATGGGCGCGCAGAGGTGCTTCTGACCAACTTCACGAATGAGCGCCGGCACATCGGTAAAGGCACGGCTGTGGCGTACCTCGAAGAGCTCGACTACTCTCACGACTGTCTTCTAATGCAAGGGGAAGCCACGGCTCAATCACCTTCACATACACCACCAGTTGATATCGGTCCGAGTCTAACACCGACTGAAAGATGCCGTCTTATGGAGCTGCTCGACCAGTTCAAGGACTGCTTCTCATCGACATCACGAGTGGGTCGAACGCCTCTGACTAAGCATCGCATCATTACGGAAGACACAGCAAGACCGATCCGACAGAACCCATATCGCGTTGCTCAGAAAGAACGTGAGGTAATCCAGCAGCAAGTCAAGAAGATGCTAGAGGATGATGTAATCCAACCATCGAAGAGTCCTTGGGCATCGCCAGTGGTTCTCATGAAAAAGAGAGATGGCAGCTTGCGTTTCTGCATCGATTATCGTAAGCTGAACCATGTTACAAAAAGAGACGTTTATCCATTACCACGGATTGATGACTCTTTGGACAGGCTACGGCATGCGCGCTACTTCTCATCAATGGACCTTAAAAGTGGATACTGGCAAATAGAAGTAGATGAGCGCGACCGAGAAAAGACCGCATTCATGACGCCAGACGGGCTTTATGAATTCAAAGTCCTCCCTTTCGGTCTATGCTCAGCCCCAGCCACGTTTCAGAGACTAATGGATACCATTCTGTCCGGCCTGAAATGGAAAACATGCCTTGTGTACCTCGACGACGTGATCGTTTTTTCGGCTACGTTTGAAGAGCATCTAAAGCGGCTACTGTCAGTTCTTCAAGCCATACGGTCCGCTGGACTCACGCTCAAACTGGAAAAATGCCACTTCGGCTTCGAAGAACTCCAGTTCCTGGGACACGTGATCAGTCGCGAAAGTGTGAAGCCTGACCCAGATAAAACGGCAGCCGTCGCAAAGTTCGCAAGACCTGTTGATAAGAAAGCGGTCAGGCGTTTTCTGGGTCTCTGCGCCTACTACCGGCGATTTATAGCAGGCTTTGCACACATCGCCTCTCCACTCACCCGCCTTACAAGGGAAGACATTGCATTTGTATGGGGTGAAGAGCAAGAAGCTTCGTTCAACGAGCTGCGACAACGTCTACAAACTCCACCTGTCCTCGCTCACTTCGACGAGAATGCACCAACAGCCATCCATACAGACGCCAGCAATGTGGGCCCAGGTGCTGTTCTTGTCCAATGCCAAGATGGTATGGAGAGAGTGGTCGCCTACGCTAGCAGAACGTTGACACGCGCCGAGTCTAACTACTCAACAATGGAGAAGGAGTGTCTGGCCGTCGTCTGGGCAGTTGCGAAGTTCCGCCCGTACTTATATGGCCGCGCCTTCCAAGTCGTAAGCGACCATCATTCTCTTTGTTGGTTGACTAACATGAAAGACCCATCTGGACGTTTAGCACGATGGAGCTTACGGCTTCAAGAGTACGACATGGCCGTAGTTTATAAGTCCGGAAGGCAACACTTAGACGCCGACTGTTTGTCAAGGTCTCCGATTGAATCACCGGCTGTAGAGGATGATGATTTCCCAGGTTTTTTAGGAGTTGTCGATGCAGCTATCATTTCTCGGCAACAACAAGATGATCGGGAGCTCAACTCGCTTATAGAATTCTTGAACGGACGGGCCGCCAGTGCACCAAGAGTATTTTCGAAGAACTTATCGTCATTCTGTTCACGGGACGGAATTCTGTACAAAAAGAACTTTTCATCAACAGGTAGAAGCTATCTGCTGGTAGTTCCTGGAGTTCTCCGCAGCGAAATATTACAAGCCTGCCATGACGAAGCCACTGCGGGCCACCTCGGTTTCACAAGAACACTGACACGCATCAAAGAAAAATATTACTGGCCAAGAATCGCAGCAGAGGTTAAAAATTACGTACGAACATGCATTGATTGTCAGCGGCGCAAGGTACCACCTGTCAAACCCGCTGGGCTATTACATCCTGTGCCCGTGCCAGAAACGCCGTTTTCTCAAATCGGAATGGATCTGCTGGGCCCATTCCCAACATCGGACAGCGGCAACAAATGGGTTATAGTAGCGACGGACTACCTCACCCGATACGCGGAGACCAAGGCAATCGTGAGTGGCACTGCAGCTGAAGCGGCCCAGTTCTTCATTGAGAACATTGTCCTTAGACATGGTGCTCCAGCTGTCGTCATAACAGACAAAGGCACCGCGTTTACAGCCGAGCTTTTGCGCACTGTGCTTACGCTCAGTGGCACAGCGCATAGGAAGACGACTGCTTACCACCCACAAACAAATGGGCTCACAGAACGACTTAACAGGACAATCGCTGACATGCTTTGCATGTACGTCGACGTGGAACACAAGAATTGGGACCGAATATTGCCGTACATCACATTCGCGTATAATACGGCGCGCCAGGAAACAACAAAAATGACGCCGTTCGCGCTAATTCATGGCAGAGAAGTTACAACAATGCTTGACGCCATGCTGCCTTACGATTGCAATGATTTAGAGACAGACGCCGCAGACTTCACTGAGCGCGCCGAGGAAGCAAGGCAGCTTGCCCGCGTCAGAATATTGAACCAGCAGCAACTTGACGCCCAACGGTACAACCTTCGCCATCGATTCGTCATATATCAACCAGGAGATAGAGTCTGGGTTTGGTTTCCTGTACGACGAAGAGGCCTCTCAGAGAAACTCCTACGCCGATACTTCGGACCCTACAAGGTTTTGCGCCGTCTTAGCGACGTGACTTACGAAGTCGTGCCCGACGCCTCCTCCTGTTCGAAACGTCGCCAGCATCTGCCTGAGACAGTGCACGTGGTCCGCATGAAACTTTACCACTCTCAGTGATGTAAACACCCGCTGGCTGCATCTCTACCTGTTGAGCATCGGGACGACGCTCACTCTGGTGGGAGGGTAATGCCGCGTGCATAGCTGCATTTAGCGGCGAGATAGCAACGACAACGAAGAAGGCGGTTTTGCTCGAGAGGCGCAGCGCAGGCAAGTGAAGAAGATGACAATCCTAGCGGCCTTCTCTGAGAGCGTCTCTATAAGTTCCACTGTCCGTGTTTTTAAATAAACCCCCTGTAATTTACAACCCGCGACAATATGGTATTTCAATGGGCTGGAGGGTACCAGCAGGACCCAGCGCAGGTGCCTTGCAGCGCTGGCAGAGGTCACACGCCGCAAAGTACTGTCACACAGAACGGTAGAGGCCAGACCAAAATAATCATTGGCGAACGCAGTCATACATGCGTCACTCCCCTAGGTGTCCAGCAGTGGATGCATCATGAAGCTGGGCTAAAACGGATGAGCGGAGATGCGCAGGAACAACGAGAAAAAGCCCAGCACCATCAGGGCGGGCGTTGTAGCGATGCAAGATGTCGTTGTGAAGGACGAACATCTGTGAGGGGTGGTCAGGGGGGGGAGATTGCAGACCATTGATAATAGGACGCAAAGAGGAGTCGTGGCGTTGCTCAGCAACTATGTTGGTGAAAGCTGTTATTGAGAGAATGAGGACTTTTTGTTCATCTGCTATAATTTCAGGAGCATCAAGTGGGTAACAGGACAAGCAGTCGGCATCCTTGTGAAGTTGTCCAGATTTATAGGATACAGAAAAAGTGCAATCTTGTAAGCGCAGCTCCCAGCTACCAAGGCGTTCCGTATGGTCCTTGAGCGAGGAGAGCCAGTAAAGTGCATGGTGGTTTGTAATAACTGAGAATTGTCTGCCATACAGGTACGTTCAGAATTTCGCAGTGGCCCAGACGAGAGCTAACCACTCACGTTTTGTGATAGAGTAATTTTGTTCTGAGCGCGACAACAGTCAGCTTGTGTACACAGCATGATGCATTTCTTGTTGCTATTGGGCCAGCACTCCGCCTATGCTGTGGCCACTGGCATCGGTACGAAGCTCCATGGCAGCAGATGGGTCAAAGTGTTCTGGGACTGGTGGATTAGTAAGAATGTCAACGAGCGACGAGAAGGGGTTTGCTTGCTGTTGGCCCCAGGTGAATGCGATATCCGTTTTGAGGAGGCAGGTTAGAGGATGGGCTACTTCAGCAAAATTCTCGACAAAATGACGATAATAGGAGCACAGTCCCAGGAAACTTCACACGTCCTTGGTTGAGCAGAGTGGGGGGAAGTAGCGAACTGCTCGGACTTTGCAAAGTCTGCTTGTACGTCCGCAGCGTCAACAAGATGGCGGAGTAAGCAGATTTGGCATTGCCCAAAGCGACATTCGGACGCATTAAGTTGCAGGTTGGCATGTTGGAAAACATCAAGCACTGTGGACAGGTGGGTAGGATGGTTTTCGAAAGTAGTCGAAAAAACAATAACATCGTCATTATAGCAGCAGATGGTCCACTTCATGCCTCGAAGGAGAGAGTCCATCATGCGCTCAAAAGTTGCGGGGGCATTACGTCATCCAAAAGGCATCGTTTTTAACTGATAAAGTTCACCAGGAGTCGCGAAGGCTGTCTTCTCTCTGTCTTTGTCGTCCACAGCGATCTGCCAGCAGCCGCCTGAGCTGCTGGTAGATCGCTGTGGATGAAGAGAAATATTTAGGAGAAATATTGAAAAGAAATATTGAAGAGAAATATTTGGCACCGTGTAAGCAATTGAGTGCATCATCTATGCGCGGTAGAGGGTAGACATCTTTCTTGGTAATATGGTTGAGATGGCGGTAGTCAACACAGAATCTCCAGCTATTGTCCTTCTTCTTAACAAGTACAACGAGTGAGGACCAGGGAATAGATGAGAGTTTGATTATGCCCTTATGAAGCATTTTATCCACTCTTCGCTGTATAATAGCCCGCTCTTGAGCTGACACACGTTAGGGCCATCGGCGAATGGGTCGAGCGTCACCGGTATCGATGCAATGGGTTACCACGCATTTCTTGCCCAAATTGCGGTCCCCGAAGTGAGAGATATTCTAATAAGAAATGAGGACTTGTTCAGAGGTGAGCTTGTCGAATATTATTGGCGTGAAAAGGTTGGAACAGGAATGTTATGAGAGTGATGTTAATGAAAAATTAGGTGACCAATCAGTGGTTAGGGTGGAAACTGTGTGGTCGACCAGTGGTGTCAGACGCGCACTTAACTGACATGCCGCGAGGAATAACTTGTGCCGAGAAGCCAGAATTAAGAATGGGAAATGAAGTTCGGTTGTTTTTAACGGTAACCACCTTGTTAGGGAGTGTGACATTACGCATCATGGCCACGTTAGAAATTGGGGCAGCAACATAATCACCATTGGGTACTGTAGGGTATGGTGAGAGCTGGACTTGGACTGCAGTTTGCGGTGGAAGTTGGAGGAAATCGACAGAGTGTAGACGAGGTGGGCTGGTGGAGACGGTCTCTGAAAAGGATAGGAGTTAAGCAGAAGAAGACCTTCAGAACTATCAATGAGCAGAGTATGCGAGGCCAGAAAGTTGAGTCTGAGGATGAGGTCGTTAGGGCAATTTTTCAGTACAGCAAACAGAACTGAAGTTTGATGCTCAGAAATCGGTAATTGTGCTGGGCACATTCCAAGCACAGCAGGAGTACTCCCATCCTCTGTACGAACGGTAGGTGCAATCGCAGGCATCAGAACTTTTTTGAGGCGGTGGCGGAGGTCTGAGCTCATCACAGATATTTGTGCACTGGTATCAATAAGAGCAGTTACAGGTAAACCGTCGATGAGAATTGTAAGAAGGTTGCACCACTGGCGGGGAGTAATCAGAGGATTTTCAGTCTGAGTCGTGTATGCAGCGTGATTTCTGGGGGCTGCACTGGCTAGTTTTCTGAGCGACTGTCTTAGGAAGACAGAGAGCGGCAATGTTGGGGTGAGCAGAACTGACGATGTAGCGGCTATGGCGAGCAGCTGGTCTGACGTTCTGGAAGATGCTCTGCACTTGTCTCAGCACGGTAGGACGAAGCATAGGCGCACGTTCGGAGTGGGCTCCCCAATCATAGAAGCTTGGTCGAGGTAATGAGGTCCAACGACTGCGGCAGCGGCGAGCAATGTGTCCTATCCGACGGCACGTGAAGCATATGGGCCGATCATCACGAGTGTGCCATCCGGCTGGATTTTGTCGTGGCGTGAAGGTGCGGTTCGGAGTGGCAGCCGCAACGGCTGGAGGAGCAAGCTGAAAGTAGCAGGGGCATTTTGATGAGGTGGTGATATGGCCATATTTGCGATCTCTCGGCGAACCATAGCCTGTATCATTGTAAACAGCAGTGAGATTGTGTCCTGGAGCGGGTGCCATAGCCTCGAGTTCCCGACGGACTATTCTGGTGACATTTTCGGCGCTGGTGGTTGATGTGTAGTCAAATCTTGCAAATCATCGTAGGAGGATGTAGCCGCCATGTTGGGAAGGCAGTCAAACTGGTGAACGATGCGCCTACTTATCCCCTGTTCGAAGCTATGACATGCTTCGATGACTGACTCCACCATCGAGCAGTCCTTGCACAGCAGGAAATTGAAGGCGTCATCGGCAATTCCTTTCAGGGTGTGTCCGACTTTGTTCTCCTCAAGCATGTCCTTGTTGACCATGCTGCACAAAGCCAACATGTCCTGGATGTACGGGATGTACGGCTCTCAGGATATCTGGGCACGAGTCGCAAGCTTTGTTTGCGGCCACTTGTCGTCTGATGGGTTTTCCAAATAAATAGTGTAATTTCTGCTTACAGACGTCTCAGCTGGTTAACTCTTCTTGATGCGTCTCGTAGCAGAATTTTGCCATGCCATGCAAATAGAAGGTGATATTTGCCAACATAAGCGTTGGATCTCAATGGTTGCTGCTGCTAACGCGCTAATACAGAACCAGCTAGTCATCGTCTATGCCACTTGTGTCGTTGAATGGGCCTGGGTCACGAGCTTGCATCACAAAGATCGGCTGTGGGGCTGTTGGATCTTGTTACATTGAGTAGCCTGACCAGTCATCGTGGTAGCTGCAATGCGCCGTCCGCTGTGAAGATCCAGCTACTGCGCCTGTAGAGGGAGTTGTACCCCGCACCTTCCACCAATGATGTTAGGGGAAAGAAGGTATATGTGAAGAATATATTTGCGAGCAAATGCGCACAATGCTGCTGCAGTCAGTGCATGTTCCCCTGAGCACTTCTTCGTCGTCATTCTCAGGTATCTACTCAGCCCGTGACAATATGATTTTTTTCAAGTGCCACCCATGATTTCAATCTCGAAAGGTGGATGAGCTGTTGCACGCAGTGCTTCATGGCCGACATAAGCTTACAACAACTAAATTCATGGGTGCATGTGAGAATGCTGGCACTAGCGAAATGTGGTTAAAATGGACCAGCCAAGGACTCAACCCACTGGCCAGGTAGAAGAGAAACAAAAATTAACCAGTGACTACATCAAAATAATGCAATAAATGTGCATGGCAATATATTTTAAATATGTCCAACTTTAATTTTGTAGCTCAGACCCTGCATTTTTTACATTGTGATAACGATACTTTCTTTTTTTGTTTCAGAAGTGCTTTGTCAATACTCACTTTTGTTCTTGTATTTCTGCAGCCTAATTGGCCCTAAAAGGAAAATGGCCCTTGTGATTTCCTGCTGGAATGAACGGGAACGGCAGCAGGTGAAACACAAGGCAACAGCATTGGAGCAGCTGCAATGACTCATCTTTATTGTGATGTCCTTTTACTTTAAAGTGCCTTGCCAGAAAATTTGCTTATTTGTTGTAAGCTATTGTGAGGGATTGCTGTATAGAGAGTCTATTTTTGCAAGCATTTTTGAGATGTGTATTGACAGATTTTATTGTGAGAGAGGGGATAAATGTTCGCTGTATCATTCCCAGCAGTCAGTCTCCTACATTGTGGTGGTCGATGACAGACTTTTGCTTTACGGTAAGAAGCCATGCTGTACTGGATGTATTTGCAGTGGTAGATTTGTGCATACATTTCACAAGCATCCTCATATTGTAGTGCTGATGTGGGCTGTTGGTGCGCTGTAAGTGCAGGATGCACAACTTATAATGTCACCTCAGTTCGCAATGAAGTGGTGTTCGAAGTTCCAGCTGATCTCTCGTGGTGCACTGGTGGAATTGATTCAATTCAATTCAATTCTTTTGGTTATGGGTTTAACCAAAACTGGTTGGAGCCATAGCCAAAGGTTAGTCTTCTCTAAACCCGTTCATTGACACTTCGTCTTCTTTGTTTGTTCCTTTGTTTTAGAAACTAAACAGGGGAGAGGCCTTTTAAAAACTTTAGAAAGCTTTCTTTTGGAGGCCTAACTTGTCAAGAGGATTACTTGCACGTACATGTGGACTTCCTTGACAAATTGACACTTTTTGCGTCTGAAAGTTTAAACAAAGAGCCAGTACGTAGAAAAAGAATTCTTACTCAGAAATGCTGTGTTATTGTCTATTATGGAAATCCCCACTGTGAAAATATCAGGCTGCTTACCACACTTTATATTTGGCATTGCTTAATTTAAAATTTTGATCAAAAGCCATGAATACATAAATAATCTATACCTGTGGCACATGAAGCATATATCGTATTGGTTTCCAAAGTTAGTGTAAAAATTAAAATAGAAAAACTTAAAAAAATATAAACATGATTCAGCTCTCTGGCTGGGAGCTGTTTAACAATGACTGCCAGGAGCTGAAATGTTTTTTACTCCTTATAGTGTGGTTGGTGTTCATTTTTAACCTTTTTTGATGTTACTTCTCGACCTGATGAGCTTCTGTCAAAATCTCAACCTTTAAGGTAAAGCTAAAGGGAAACAGTGATTTTGAGTGTAAATTTTGTGATTGGTGTTCCAGAAGTGTGTTCTTAGTATGACAGCAATTATTTCATAGGTGTTCTAGGGAAGAATACTTTGTGGTCACCTTTTTGATTCACTGTATGCACATTTGCCCAGCCTGTCGTGCTTCAAGTGGAGAGGAGGTTGAGGAGCTGTGCTGTGTCCATTATGTTTGTTGATATGGAGGGAGCTGTGGCAACATATTGCACACGCAAACTGCTCACCCTGTTTGCAGACATGACGAACCACCATTAGTTGGGCGAACTGTATCGCAGGAAAGCTGTGGTTGTAAGTGAAGCATAAGCTCAAGAGGAAGGTGCCTCCATGAAGGAAGCCAAGGAGAGAGTGTAGCCAATCAGAGGTGGCCTTGTGTGCCTGTAGTTGTCCAGGAGCAATCCTCCCTTGAACATGTTACTTGGTTTATTTAATGACATGCAGAATTTTATACTTACAATGTTTCATCTAGTATTATACTTTTTATCAGCTCAATTGGGCAATACTAATAGTAGTTATATTCTTGACTAAAAAATACTATAATTGTATGCTATTGAAAGTTGTGAATTTCAACGAAACAGGGGTGACATGTGTCATTGTCAATGCAAAATGGTGTATGCAATGTCTCAGCAAACCAGTGATACATCTCACTGTTCCCTTGGGCATAAAGTTTATTTTACCAAACATAGCTATTAGTTGTTTATCGTTCACAAGCCACCTGCTTTTCACAATTATCATCTTGCATGCCGGCACATGCAAGGGCCATATGTCTTGCAGAATGCTCTTTGCAGAATGCTCTTTTTGATTTAGCCGGGGAATGGGGACTGCCTCAGTTCATACCTGTCTTCATTGTAACTGACAGTGCCAGAAACTTCCTGAACGCTGCATTGCAAATGGGATAGGTATGCATTCAATGCTTTACACATTTCTTGCAACTTTGCATTAAATGTGTGAAGAAATTCACCCCCAACTTTGAGCAACTGTGCAACAAGGCACTAGAAATTGTAGGATACTATGACAGGAGCTCTGAGGCCAGGAATCTCCTCAAGGAATTTCATACAAGCATGGGTATAGATCCCCTTGAAGTAATCCAAGACGTAACTCATTGGAACAGTTAGTATGAAATGATGGCTGGCCCATTAAAGCTTTGTCATTTGATATGGCATATAAAACTATTATTTGTTTACACAACATCATAATGGTTAAAATCACAAAAAGAGCCAAAACCACAAAATGACATACGAATCCTATATTATACGTTGTCATTATAAGAGCACACAATTTGAAAACAGCAACATCGTCGACTAGATTGCTGCTGAAAACAGTTGCAAAAAGATAGATACATAGGTATGAATTTGTAACGCGGCGTAGGATCAAGTACACATTTTATTGAACAACTTATTTAAACAAGTTTATGAACTATAAACAAATTGAAAAATGTGTCACTTAAACAAGAACTCTGTATTAGTAACTTGACACAGATTCATTGCTTTTTGGGTTTATTGATGTGTTAATATCGTTGGCGCAGTTTACGAGGCAAGCAATTCGCTGTCAATGGCAGCTGTGAACAAGTTTATGGATGATTCAGTGGTTAGGGTACGTTTCAGTAAGTTCCAATCTTTAATTGTTAGAGAGAAAAATGAATATTTGAAACACTTAGTGTTAGAAGAGTGTTCGGCAAGAGTATGACAATCATTATGATAGGTTGGTCTGCAGTGAAACAAAAATGTATACCCTGAAGTTTCAATTTTTATTATGTTGTGTAGTTGATGAAACATTACTTTTAGTCTTGTTAGCTTTGTTCGGTTATGTAGTGTTTTGGGCTGTAGGTTTTGCACTGTATCAATGAGTCTGTCTGTCTATACTTGTCATAAATAAAGTTTATGGCTTTTTAAATGCGAAGCATTTCTTAGCATGCTTTGGTGACTTTGAGCGTATCTATCTATCTATCTATCTATCTATCTATCTATCTATCTATCTATCTATCTATCTATCTATCTATCTATCTATCTATCTATCTATCTATCTATCTATCTATCTATCTATCTATCTATCTATCTATCTATCTATCTATCTATCTATCTATCTATCTATCTATCTATCTATCTATCTGTCTGTCTGTCTGTCTGTCTGTCTGTCTGTCTGTCTGTCTGTCTGTCTGTCTGTCTGTCTGTCTGTCTGTCTGTCTGTCTGTCTGTCTGTCTGTCTGTCCGTCTGTCCGTCTGTCCGTCTGTCTGTCCGTCCGTCCGCCTACGGCTTTTAGCTCTCCTGGCCGTTTCGATTATAGTATCGATAACAAACTTGGTATGGCATAACATGACTGTATGAAGAACATATGTGACTAGTCACAGCATGAAAATCATCAGATGTATTTCAAAAATGTCATGAATTACATTTCATTGTCCTGCAGCCCTTGCGGTGGTTTTGTTCACATGGCATGTTGCAAAACTGGTATGGTACGACATGATTGCAATGCAAACACAAGCGACAGTCCCTAACACGAAAATGATGACATGCGTGTCATGTAACAACATCCCCCTTATGATGCACTCACGGCCATTTCGCTAGTGTCACATATATCAAATTTGGTATGACGGTACGTGAATGGATAACGAAGGTATGTGACTGATTCAAACATGATAATCATAAGATGCGTGTCCTGTAATAACATGAATGCATGCTACGCTCAAGATTCGCGGGTGGCCGTTTCGCTAGCTTCACTTATACAAAATTTGGTATTACGAGACGTGAATGGATGACGAAGGTATGATACCGATGCAAACATGATAAACATGAGATGCGTCTCATGTAACAACATGAATACATCCTATGCTCATGATGCACTCACGGCCGTTTCACTAGCTTCACATGTATCAAACTCGGTATTATGCGACGCGAACAGACGACATAGGTAAATTAGACATACAAACATGATAATCATGACATGCGTGTCATGTAACAACATGACTACATGCCACACTCATCATGCGCTCGCGGCTGTTTTGCTAGCTTCACATATGCCAAATTTGGTGCTACGTGACGCCAATGGATGACGAAGGTATGTGACTGGTGCAAACATGATAATCATGAGATGCGTGTCATGTGAGAACATGACTACATGCCACAGTCAAGGAGCCAATACATTTCGACGTGACCCGGTGTGCGTGCTCGCCTGCGTTCATTTCGTTTCGTCACGCCAGCGTTGCCATGCCAGGCGCCAGTCCTGCCATTTACTCGCAGGGGCACGCCACGCTGCCTTGCTTTGACGCATGCGCGTTTCAGCGCGTTCGGCATCCCTCCGTCTTGAAAAGAGGGAGACGCAGTATTGTCTCGGTAACGCGTTGGCGTAAAATGCAGCATGTCCCATTTCATGCCGGTGGCCGTCGGGCCGTGGCGACGGATGCTGGTCGCGCCTGGCGTCAGACTATAGAGTTCTCGCATTTTGCTAATGTAGCGTTCCTGTGCCCAGTGTGCACGCGCGTCAATGCTACATTGGAGTATATTAGGCCCTTCATGATGCGCTCCAAGCTGTTTTGCTAGCTCCACATATACCAAATTTGGTGTTACGTGACGTCAATGAATGACGAAAATATGACTAGTGCAAACATGATAATCCTGACACGGGTGTCATGTAAGAACATGACAATGTACCATGCTCATACCCAGACAACACTCGACGACCTGAGGTCGTCCTCATATGGTACAAACGTCCTCGGCAGTTTCAGGACGTCCTCATTTGGTCCTCTAGTCGACACTTGCAGGATTATCCCCAAAATGCCCCTTTGAGACCTTTTTAAGGACGAAGAATTGTCCTGATATCGTCTGCTCGAGGACGTTTTGAGGATATGCATGTTTCGTAGGTGCATGCAGCTTTCGCAATTCGTGTTTGGTTAATTTTCTGGCTGTTAACGAATAAGTCCACGGGATTTCGTATGCCTACTTTCGAGTCATAATAGTAAAGTACTTCTCGATCATTAAAATGAGATAGTTACACGAGGAAGCACTTCAAGCCAACACGAGAAAGACGTGTTCTTTTATTTATTATTTATTTATTTACTTTGTAAGTGATCGTAGGCCAAACTTTCTGCCTGCACGTTTTCGTTGGTCGTGATCTACCGCCGACGTGCATACGGAATTATATCGCACTGACTGTGGTCTGACCCGTTTCCCCAATGAACGCACGTGCGGCAGACCAAGTTTGGTGCGAGTATAAACGGTGTCGGCTCCAAAATGAATGCAGGCGTGAAAACTGTGAATAGCGAGCACGTTATTCTCGAGTGTCCAGTGTTGCAATGCCGCACGGTCCCATCGAGCAGACGACAACTGACCATGCTGACGACTGGGCTGGCCTAGGTTATCGTGAATAGAGCAGCATTGGAACTAGAACGCTGTGGGAAAACGAATGGGCGACTGAAGTTGTGGTGGTGCTAACAAAAAAAAAGCAGTACCTTAATGCGGTCACCATGCGCAGTCAAGGTGCTTTTAAATCTGGATGTCTACGACACTGTTTACCCATTTTAAAGTGACGCAACTATCATCATCATCATTATGGGCCTGCAGTAAGTCAAGTCGAGTCATTGGTCGAGTCAACATTCCAATACAACACTTCTCGCCATAGAGGAAGCTTCTCGCAGAAGCCCTCAAAGAATCGTAAGCATGCCAGGTGAGTGTCTTCTGTTAAATTTTCATATTGAAGTTGTAAGCCGCAAAGGTAAATAAATAAAAAAAGAGAGGACAGTTGATTTTCAGCCTCGCGCTGTATATCTTTACTGCTTATTCATGTATGTATGTACAAACCAACTGACTAGCCTAACAACGTGTTCTGGTGGTGGGTGTTCTTTGGTCTAGCCACCATTCTACTGTGCTCTGTGCTGTTCAAGATGGCTGAGAGCGCGGATCGCAAATTTCGGCGTGAAATTAATCGGCGCGTCAATGCTAGTTTTCAGCTTATTGACAGTGAGGCCGATGTCATAAATGACACGCGGTACGTTGACCGAGATTCCCGCAACGCCGAAAGAGAGAGCGACTTGCCCTCCGAGGCTTGTGCGGTCGACCTCGAAGACGGCCATCGTCGCCTTTGTGTTCATGACAGAGAACGGCCTTCGGCACACTCCTCGATCGTTCCAGAAACGGATGTGCCCCAAGGACACGTTTTGATTTCTGGCGACGCGTGCTACCCCAGCGGCTGCAGTGTTTCTGTGCCTCACGATCACACAGACTTCGAACGGCGTGCCTTCCATGACAGCAGCGCTGCGGCTTCAACTTCGGCGACCTCGCAGGTGAGGCAGAGGGATTCTTTCGAATTGGCACCGACTGGGAGTAACGAAGAGCAAGTTTGTGAACGCGGCAGTGTGGACAGCTTGCTGGCCTTTCGTGAGAGACTGCAAGCGTGGGCCTTACAATCTCGCGCATCGCACACTTCAGTTACATCGCTCTTGAGAGTACTACAGTCCCACGAATGCTTCAGCGCGCTCCCTTCAACTGCAAGGGCATTGTTACAGACGCCCAAGAAGTGCCTGGAAGTGTTGCAGCTGGCCGGCGGGAAATACCATCATTTCGGCCTCAGTGCAGGCCTACAGCGAGTGCTGCAAGATTGTGCAGAACTACCAAGAATTTTGAAGCTTAGCTTCAACATTGACGGTCTGCCGGTTTCAAAAAGTTCACGGGGCCAATTTTGGTGCATACTGGGACGCATAAGTAATTTGGAGGACAAAGCACCATTTATAGTGGGTGTTTTTTTCGGAAGCAGCAAGCCCAACAACGCGAATGATTTTTTGCGACCATTTGTTTGTGACATAAATGCTGCTATCACAACAGGGATTACCATTGGAGAAACTGCAATTCCTGTTAGCTTGTATGCCCTCATATGTGATGCACCAGCAAAGGCATTTGTATTATATGTCAGAAGCCACACAGGCTATTACAGCTGCACCAAATGTGACGTAAAAGGTGTCTACTGTGAGGGCAGGGTGTGCTTCCCAAACGTCAATGCTCGCAAGCGAACAGATGACAGCTTTCGCTTAAAAGTCCAGGAGGAGCATCACACAGGCGAAAGTATTCTTGAGGAACTTCCTTTTGACCTAGTGAAAGATATACCATTAGATTACATGCACCTTGTGTGCTTGGGTGTCATGAACAAGCTCTTGACACTGTGGGTACGTGGCCCAAAAGTGACCAGACTTGGAAGCAAAGTGCGTCTTGAGATGTCGGAAAAAAATTCTCAAATTGCACGGTGTGTTCCATGTGATTTTAGCCGAAAGCCGAGGAGCATTGCTGAACTTGATCGGTGGAAAGCGACTGAGTTTCGCTTTTTTCTTTTATATGGAGGACCCGTTGTTTTGTCATCACTGATTCCTGCACACATGTACAAGAACTTCTTAGCTTTACATGTGGGGATCTCTGTTCTTTCCACACCAGCTGCACCTGCAAGTGAGATAGAGTATGCCGGAAACATGCTCAAGTTTTTTATCCGGACATTCATAAGCATTTATGGCAAAGAGCATGTTTCACACAATGTGCATGGCCTGTGTCATTTGGCAGATGATGTTACACACCTTGGCCCCTTGGACTCATGGAGTGCCTTCCCATTTGAAAACCATATGTCCTCGTTAAAGAGAATGCTGAGAAAGCCTCATGCGAATTTCGCAACTCATGCGAATTTCGCAAACTCATGCGAATTTCGCAAACTATCCTGATGAGGCTAGAGCAGCTGGGACGACAGGTTGATGCCATGCAGCAGCACCTTTTCAACACAACAGTGAGGCTTCAAGATGAGACAAATGATGATGTGGTTTTGACACCGGTCAAGGATATTGACCAATTTCTAAGTCTTGAGGGGAGACTTGCTGCTGATGGCAACATTAAGCTAAAGCTTGTACGTCATTCATTATATTTTTCTATAATTTTTTTTTCTAGTCACTGCATTAAGCTACTCTTCTAAAAAAAATAATGACCTCAAAACTGTACAGATACAGCAGCTTGCTGGCCTTGGTGGCTCAACTTTTGGGGCAGCAGCCAGGAGGATGCTGGAGCTTCTGCTAAGCCTTGAGGTTGCTGTGCAGTTCAGCTGGGCAGGCCAAAAAGGCAAAAGGAAGTTTGTGGATCTAGGTGTCACAGATGTCATTTGCAGTGAGTAATTTGTTTCACAACACCATGTGCTGCAAGAGCCGTGTTTGAGTACAGACATTTCTAAGTCTGTTATCCACATTATCTTTCATTTGAAGTCAATAGCAAAAGAACAATCTTTTCATGAAAGCATTAAATTTTTTAGGATGCTTGCTAATTAAAATTATGTGCTTAAACGTGGAAAATTTTTAGCATGAAATATCTGTTGTCAGTAAGAAACCCTGCAGCTTCTTCAAGCACACTAGTATACTTGCATGGCACACATACGCAAGCATTCACTACTTGCAGAAGTTATTATCAGGTAGCACTACTAGGCATTCTTAACTGTAGTGGAAATCTTATGTACAGATGAAAACTAACAGATGGAAGCTCATAGTGATCACTGAGGATCTCTAAACAGGAATAAGTACCTAAGACAAGCTGGTCAACATTTTCATACATGGACGTATTTTCGTCAAAGGCGCCTCATCATTCTTTGCATGCTAGGTTTCAAAAAAGTTACAATGATGTCTTCTTCGTGGTGTTCTTCTTGTAATGCAACACATAGTGTCAATGTCAGTACTCTTGAAATTAACATGGGGAAGGATGGCAAGGACCTTTAATGATGATGTGCCCACCTATCAAAATGTCGATCATGCTGACTAGAGGTACTTCTTCAAACAACCTATGTAGCATTATATTAATGTATTATGTTTGTGTAATTCCTGTTTTATGAACTTTGTACTTTTTCAGAGGCCGTGAGGCGAAATTTTCCGGAAACAAAAAAAAATGACATCGAGTGTGTGATTAAAGTGTGGCTTCGGCATGCTGGGGAAAAGCTCCAGAAGCAGCGCTTAAGAACTTCTCGCACTCACCATGAGGGTGAGTTTTATTATCTGTGCTGTTGAAGCTATCATAACATATGATACTTTTGCTGTTATAGTTTAAATAATTTTCTTGCCTTACTCGAATTTTGATGTGTATGCAAGCATGAACTATATAAATCATTTTCACCATTATATAATGGCTAGTTCGTACCTGCACATTATGGTAATATAATTTTCATTTTATGCTTTCAAATCTGGCATGCTGTTATTGTCTTAATATTCTTATTGATACTCTAAATTCACTTGTGCTTCAAGATATGCTGCTTTCTATTACTACAGAATGTCTTCAAAGTGTCGCGTTGTCAAGCCCATCGGATGAAGACCTCTGAAGGCACAGGGCAAGAAGTCTCATCTAGTGAAAACTGCCAAGTTTCATTCCTGAAAATAAACATGTTTTCTGTGCATTGCTGTTTTTATTGCTATACTTGAAGAAATTGTTACTGAAACCTCACAGGCAGTGCTTTAAAGAGTGTGCATGTTCAGGCACTTTTGATTGATCAGTTGTCATTTCAGCGCTCCAAAAGAAGAATTAGAGCAACTTTTCGTAAGGTCTGATGAGTGCCTAGGTCTTGTATGCTTCGTCCTCAAAAAGTACTAGACTCATCATAATGTGCTCTTTTCTGGATGCCCTGAGGACGATCTGAGGCCGGACAAACGGACTGGTTTAGGACCACTTGAGGTTCATTTGAGGGCTTCCTCAGGTCATACTTTCGTACGGTGTAGGTCATCCTCAGGACAACCTCAGGTTGTCGGAGCGTTGTCTGGGTAGCGTGCTCGCGGCCGTTTCGCTAGCCCTACATATTGCCGCCAGCACGTAGTGGGTTGACAGCAAGAGCGGCTCTAAATCTGGAGGAAAAAAGAAGATCGCGTTCTTCTTTGCTCGAGAGCCAGCCACGACTGACGCATCGTCCTAGTGCTAGCTACCTGGTGGTTTAATAAATCCCCCAGTACTTGTGACTCATCGTGACAAACTGGTGGAGGTGCTGGGTAGTCTCACGGATGCTGCAGACCCCCCCCAGGAAGCCGCGATACGAGTCCAGTGCCAGTCAATACTCCCGTGCATCGGACCAGCCGCCGAATCAGGGGATTGCCTCCGGAAGCCGACGACACTACTCCCACCACGTCGATAAACATGACCAGCGCTTCGGTGCAAACCTCGGCAACCGGCACGGGAAGCACGACGTCGAACCGCTACACGTTGGAAAGCCCACGCGCACCGGCGACGTTCCATGGCTCGGAGCACGAGGACGTTGAGGACTGGTTGGCGGATTTCGAGCGCGTAGCCACCTTGAATCAGTGGGACGACGCGGCGAAACTGGGTCGTGTCTACTTCTATCTCGAAGACGGGGCACGTACGTGGTATCAAAACCGAGAGGAACAGCTGACGACGTGGCCCGAATTCTCTCGTAGACTTCTGCAGACGTATGCCAGTGCTGATCGCCAAGAACGAGCTGAACGAGCTATTCTGGCCCGCGTCCAGCTGCCAAACGAAACTGTGACCACGTTCGTCGAAGACATGACGCGCCTCTTCCGACGGGCCGATTCAAGAATGACGGAGGACAAGAAGTTGCGTCACTTGATGCGCGGTGTCAAGGACCAGCTTTTTGCCGGCCTCGTGCGAAGTCCTCCGAAGACTGTCGCGGAGTACTTGTCCGAGGCCGTGACAATGGAAAAAATGCTGCAGCAGCGATCCAACCAATACGACAGGCAAGTCAGTGGCATGTCTACTGCCGACATTTTCACCGCCACTAGAACCAACAACGACTGTCTACGTGAACTCATCCGTGATATAGTACGTGAAGAGTTACAAAAGGCTGGTGTAACACCTCATCCTACAGTCAACTCTATTGCAACTGTGATCAAGGATGAGCTGCACCAGGCCCTCCGGGACACCTTGCCTCATGATACAGCTGTGCCAGCTCCTGCTGAATACCGCCGTGAGACAACCTACGCGGAAGCCTTGAAACGCCCTGCTGCAACGCCGCCATTATTCGTCCATCCTGTTCCTGCTGTTTCACTACAGTCAGCGCAGCACATACCGTACTACGAAGGCACGTACACGCCACCACCGTTGGCCTTTGTCCCTGGTGCTTCTGTCGCCCATCGTTCAGTGCAACCAGTTCAGTACATCGACGATCGGCGCACGTCTCCTCGAAAGTCTGATGTTTGGCGCACACCTGATCGCCGGCCTCTGTGCTTTCACTGCGGAGAAGCTGATCACTTGTACCGCCAGTGCCCATATCGCCGTCTTGGGCTTCGTGGCTTCTCTGCGTACTCACCGCCACCCCGTTACGGCCAGAGACCGCGCGACATCGAAAACTACCTCTGGATGGATGGATGCTATGAGCGTCCCCTTTATAACGGGGTGGTGACAAGTATGCCACCAGGCTCGACGAAAAAAAAAAAATCTTTTTTCCCTTTTTTTTTATGTTGGCCTAATGCCTCTACTTCGATAAATTCTATCTTAATGGAAAAAAGGTAAATTTTCAGCTTAAGTTCTCTGCCATTTACGGCACACTGTCCATATTTTATTTTTCCAATATTTATTTTTGTCCTTTCTCTCTAATTTTCTGCCACCAATATTCTAACCGTCTCTTACTTATTTCAATCGCGGGTGTGTTCAGCTTTCCATTGTTGTCCCTAAAACCCAAGGCTTCCTGTAGGCTCGTGCCCAAACGTACACCTGGGTGGATATCTCCACATTCAATCGGAACATGCTCCGCCGTTTCCTTATCTTTCCCGCAGCATGTGCATTGTTCTTCTTCTTTACTGAATCTTGCTTTATAACTACGCGTTCTAAGGCAACCCGATCTCGCTTCAAACAGTAAAGCGCTTCCCCTTGAATTATCGTAAAATGCCTCCCTCCTTATTTCATTTTTGCCCTTTCGGTAGTTACTCAAAGCCGGTTTTTTCTCCATAGCTGCCATCCAGTAAATCCTCTCCGCCTCCCTGACTTTTCCCTTAACGCTCTTTGTTGACATATGGCTCACAATACCAGCCGTATATTTACTAGTGAGTCTTCTAGTTCTTTTTCTCCACTGTGTGTCCACGCTCTTCCTATACAAATAACGGAACACCTTCTCTGTTCATCTACTCTCCTTCATATTTCTTAGCCTTTCTTCGAACCTTATTTTGCTCTGCGCTTCCCTCGCCTCAAAACCTGCCCACCCCATATCGCCCTTTACAGCCTCGTTTGTCGTCTTCCCGTGAGCACCCAACGCGAGGCGTCCCACAGTCCTTTGATTTACATCCATTCCCGATTGCACCTCTGCCCTCATGCACACCACTGAGTTCCCAAAAGTAAGCCCTGGAACCGTTACACCCTTCCACAGACCTCGAAGGACCTCATACCTATTGTATCCCCACAACGCTCTGTGCTTCATTATTGCCGCATTCCTCTTTCCTTTTGCTGCCGAGGCTTTTTCCTGTACCTCCATGTATCTATCACTCTCATTTACCCATACTCCAAGGTACTTGTATTCACTTACCCTCGGTATTTCTTGGCCTTGTATGGACACCGTCTGATCACAGGGATCATTGAATACCATCAAACCACACTTCGTTACACTGAATCCTAGTCCAAGAGCTTCACCTTCCCTTCCGCACATATTCGCCAGCTGCTGTATATCATCTCGATTGTCCGCAAATAAGACGATATCGTCCGCATAAAATAAACCTGGAAGCTTCTGCTCAATCATCATGCCGCCCTGTTTGTGTGACAGATTAAAACCAATGTTGCTACCTTCTAGCGCTTTTTCCATACTCACCATGTACAGCATGAATAACAGTGGGGACAAAGGACATCCCTGTCTCAGACCCCTGCTAACCTCAACGTTCTCTTTGCTACGCATTCCTTCCCACTCTATGCAAACTGTATTTTTTCGGTATATCTCCCTCAAAAGCTGTATACAGTCGTCGCCCATGCCCATTCCTTTCAATATATCCCACAAAATTTCCTGATTAACGTTGTCGTATGCCCCAGTGATGTCTAGAAAAGCCACGTACAAGGGCCTATTCTCTATTTTAGATATTTCTATACACTGAGTGAGAACAAACAGGTTATCGTCTAACCGCCTGTCGACTCGAAATCCGTTCTGAAGTTCTCCCAAAATATCGTTATGTTCGGCCCATGTTTCTATTTTCATTTTTACTGCTTGCATCGCCAACCTGTATAGTACCGATGTAATGGTTAGTGGTCTATACGAGCGAATCTTGTCCTTTTCTCCCTTGCCTTTATAGATTAAGTTCATTCTACTTTGTCGCCAACTGTCCGGTATTTGTCCGTCCTTTAAGCTTTTTTCTAC
Organism: Rhipicephalus microplus; assembly: GCF_043290135.1. NCBI lineage: Eukaryota > Metazoa > Arthropoda > Arachnida > Ixodida > Ixodidae > Rhipicephalus > Rhipicephalus microplus. The sequence goes on along the minus strand of NC_134703.1, from coordinate 199,507,501 downwards.
TGCTTTTAACAATGCTTCTTTAGTGTTATGTCCTAGTTCGTTAATGAGGCTAACGGGAATCCCATCTAAACCCGCGGCAGTGCGCTTTGGAATTTTTCCTTCGGCCTTTTTCCAGTTGAAATTATCTAGTACTAGCTCTTCCTCTGTTGCTTTCTCCGCCACACTTTTACTCACCGGGGAGATCCCCTGGACGCTCTTTTGAAACGAATCGGCTGTTACCTTTTGGATGTAACCTAGCGCTTCGTACCCTTCCAATTGATTTCCTCCTTCATCTAGAATATGTTGTTGCGTTGTGACAGACTTCCTACCTAGCGCCTTTATGTGGCTCCAAAAAATCCTAGGCGCGGCCTCCTTTTTTTCGTGTATCTCTGTCATCCAGCGTTCACCTTCACCTTTAATTTTTGCCTCTACCAATTTCTGTACAAGGGATTTTTTCTCCAAATAGATTTCCCATATTTTTTTGACTTCGTCCTGCGGCCGCTTCTCCTTTTTTGCCTTTCTATGCTCCCGTGATGCTTCGCGTCGCTCTCCCAGCAGCATGCACCACCACCTGCCGGGCGCCAGTCGCGCTCGCCATCACCGAGGCGATTTTCATCAACGCCCCAGCGGTATTCTACCACACGGTCTCCCAGCCCCCGCCGGGAAAACTAGCCAAAGCGACCTCTGGTGGCGGGGTCGCTGAACGTCGAAGCGCTGAAGACCTCCTATTGACGCAGAACTGTACAGAAACCGGTCCGACATCACTTACTGCTGCAAAGGATGGCCGACTTTCACTCGACATAGCAGTGACAATTGATGGTTGTGCAGTTAATGCGTTAGTGGACACCGGCGCAGACTATTCCATACTGAGCGGGAAACTGACAACGCAGCTGAAGAAAGTCATCACGCCGTGGCATAACTCGCAGATTCGGACAGCTGGTGGCCACGTCGTTACTCCACTGGGTGCCTGCACAACTAGAGTACAGATTCAAGAGTACACATTCGTAGCAAGCTGCCTTGTTCTACGCGAATGTTCCCGTGACGTCATTCTGGGAGTTGACTTTCTACAAGAAAATGGAGCTATCATTGATCTGCAAGAGCGCCGCGTCACGTTCTCAGCCCAGCGAGCAATCAACGTGCAGGATGGTGGAAGGCGTGTCGACGTACTCCGTATTTCTGAACAGAGTGTGACGCTTCCTCCACGAACAAGTGTTCTAGTCGACGTAACATGCTGTGGTTTGGGCGATGGCGATGTGGTGGCTGAGACAAATTTAGAACACCTCTTGCAGCAAGGCATTTGTGTAGCTAGAAGTGTAATACACCTTCGTGATGGTCGATCTGAATTGCTCGTAACCAACTTTAGCAATGAGCATCGACATCTTTTCCGTGGCACTTCGATAGCGTTTGCCCACGAAGTAGCAAACGTCACCAACTGTTTCACGTCGGAAATAGTGGATACCGCCGACACGTCAATGAGTAATATTGACATCAATCCTGATCTGTCCACCGTTAACCAGACTGCACTACGAGCGCTCTTGTTCGAGTTCAGGTCTTGCTTCGCAACTTGCTCAAAGATCCGCCAGACGTCCATCACTCAACACAGGATCATCACGTACGAGGACGCACGTCCGATACACCAGAACCCCTACCGCGTGTCGGCCAAAGAACGTGAAGCAATACGTACGCAAGTCACCGAGATGCTTGATGATGGCGTTATTGAACCATCTAACAGCCCGTGGTCATCTCCAGTCGTACTTGTCAAAAAGAAGGACGGGTCGCTACGCTTCTGCGTCGACTACCGAAAGCTTAACAACGTGACGAAAAAGGATGTGTATCCGCTGCCACGTATCGATGATTCGCTGGATAGACTTCGTCGTGCCCATTATTTCACTTCTCTCGATCTCAAAAGCGGGTATTGGCAAATCGAAGTAGATCAGCGAGACCGTGAGAAAACAGCCTTTGTGACTCCAGACGGCCTATACCAATTTCGAGTGCTTCCTTTTGGCTTGTGTTCAGCACCGGCAACTTTCCAGCGAATGATGGACACTGTCCTCACAGGGCTCAAGTAGCAGACTTGTCTTGTCTACCTTGATGATGTGGTGGTCTTCTCTACCACGTTTGAGCAGCACCTTCACCGCCTGCGCAGCGTGCTGGAGGCTATTCGATCGGCGGACCTCACACTAAAGCCACAGAAGTGCCACTTCGGCTATAAAGAACTAAAATTTCTTGGACATGTAGCTAGCGCCGAAGGAATCCGTCTCGATCCGGACAAGCTTGCCGCTGTTGCCGAATTACCAGCTCCTGTTGATAAGAAAGCCGTCCGGCGCTTCCTTGGTTTGTGTGCCTACTATCGCCGATTCATTCATGGCTTTTCACATATAGCAGAACCTCTGACTCATCTCACAAGGGACGGCACGCCGTTTGTCTGGGAAAACGAGCAACAAGCAGCTTTTGATGAGCTGCGACAGCGCATGCAATCAGCGCCCGTTCTCGCTCATTTCGACGATGATGCTGACACGGAGGTCCATACCGACGCTAGTAACATTGGGCTCGGTGCAGTGCTCGTTCAGCGTCAAGAGGACATCGAAAGAGTGATAGCCTACGCCAGCAGCTCTCTATCCCGTGCCGAGGCGAATTATTCCACTACGGAGAAAGAGTGCCTCGCAGTCGTGTGGGCAATCACCAAGTTCCGCCCGTACCTTTATGGTCGTCCCTTCAAGATAGTGACGGACCATCACGCGCTCTGTTGGTTGGCAAGCCTGCGTGACCCTTCAGGTCGGCTAGCACGGTGGTGTTTGCGACTGCAGGAATTTGATGTCACCATCGTCCATAAGTCCGGCCGTAAGCATGAAGACGCTGACACACTGTCACGCGCACCCCTTCATGTCGTCAGTCAGGAAACAGAGGAAGACGAAGGCTTTCTGGGCGCCGTTAGTGCATCAGACTTGAGCAAACGACAGCGAGATGATGCAGAGATTCGTCCAATCATTGATCATTTAGAGGGCCAGGGCGCAATAATACCACGTCATTTATCCCGCTCGTTGACGTCGTTCTGCCTACGAGACGGTGTGCTGTACAAGAAGAACGCTCGTTCGAACAATCGTGCTTACCTCCTGGTGGTTCCTCGAGACATGCGAGACGACGTCCTCTTCGCTTGCCATAACGAACCCACATCCGGTCATCTGGGCTACTCAAGGACACTTGCCAGAGTGAGCGAGAGGTACTATTGGCCAGGACTTTCAGCAAGCGTAAAGAAGTACGTAAAGAGCTGTCGGGAATGTCAGCGCCGAAAGCAACCATCTGTTAAGCCAGCTGGTTTGCTTCAGCCCATTGAAGCACCCTGCACGCCGTTCGACCAAGTCGGCATGGACATTCTCGGGCCATTTCCTATGTCTGCGGACAGCAACAAATGGGTGATCGTCGCGACCGACTATTTGACACGCTACGCTGAAACCCAGGCGATCCCACGAGCCACGGCTTCTGAGGTAGCACAATTATTCATGCGCCACATCGTGTTACGACACGGTGCTCCTTCCAGTGTAATAACGGACAGAGGGACGGCATTCACGGCGCAGCTTACGGACGAAGTTTTCAAACTGAGCAACACCAGACACCGAAGGACAACTGCGTATCACCCGCAAACCAACGGACTTACTGAACGACTGAATAAGACCCTCGCAGACATGATCTCAATGTACATCGACGTACAGCACAAAACATGGGACCGGATCTTGCCTTACGTGACCTTCGCGTATAATACCGCAGTGCAAGAGACCACGCGATTCACGCCATTTCGGCTTCTCTACGGCCGCGAAGTGCAGACCATGCTAGACTCAATGCTACCGTGTCAGGACGATGACGAGTTGGCAACAGACGCCGAAGAATTCGCAGAGCGTGCCGAGGAAGCCCGGCAGCTCGCGCGACTGCACATCGGCCAGCAACAGCAGGCAGACGCACGACGCTATAATACCCGCCACAGAGAAGTGTTTTACAGCCCCGGAGATCAAGTTTGGGTGTGGACGCCCGTCCGCCGCCGTGGCCTTAGTGAAAAGTTGCTGAGCCGGTACTTTGGCCCATATAAAGTGTTACGTCGCGTCAGTGACGTGAACTACGAAGTGGTTCCGGACTCAACACCCCATGCACGGAGCAAGACACGGCTGAGGCCGGACGTCGTTCATGTGTTGCGCATGAAGCCATTTATTGCGCGTTGTTCTTAACTTTTCCTTTACCGTACAGCGTTCTTTGTGTTTTTGTTTATTTTTGTGAACTTACTTTCTCGTTCATTGACGTTTCCTATGTTGGCACGCTCTTCAATTTTTACTTTCACTTCATCCGAATTTCGATTTTTTTTTCACGTGCCTATGTAGTAGTATCGCGGTGCTGCTATGTACTTTCCTTTCCTCTTTTTGGTACTTGTTTTTTTTTTTCTTTTCGGAAGGGGGGATAATGCCGCCAGCACGTAGTGGGTTGACAGCAAGAGCGGCTCTAAATCTGGAGAAAAAAAGAAGATCGCGTTCTTCTTTGCTCGAGAGCTAGCCACGACTGACGCATCGTCCTAGTGCTAGCTACTTGGTGGTTTAATAAATCCCCCAGTACTTGTGACTCATCGTGACAATATACTAAATTTGGTATCACGTGACGTGAATAGATGACGAACGTAAGCGACACATTCAAACAATAATCATGACACGGTAGTCATGTACGGCATCATTTACCTCCACCTCCTAACGCTGTGCATACTTTAAAGCGACATATCAACATTTCTCATTCATGCTTGGCATATCGTCGATTCCCACTGTACGTGGGATCTATCAATGTTCTTTTAACGGCTTCTATTTTATTAATCTGTTGGTGAGTAAACGGGAACCAGTACAGGGCTGGCATATTCTAGTACCGATCTGACGACGTTTGCATAAGCTATTAGTTTCACGGTGCGAGCTTAAATGACAATGAAACGACTATCTAGGGATTTTTCTTATAATTTAGAATACTTTTGATGGTAAATCCAGGGATCGAACGCTGTCCTAGGTTGGCATCACTGATATAAAACGACGTCACGTGGTACCGATTGTGCGAATTCTTTGACTACTCTAGCGATTCAGGCTGTTCAACCGTGGCTTTTCTGACTTTGCTAGCGTTGGATGTGTTTGTATTAGCTGCAAACCAACGTATAGTGTCGGCCAACGAAGGTTTTTAGCGAGCCAACGTGCGGTCATCGCTGTGTCATGTGCTTTCGATGAAGCACGTGTGCTTGGTGCCATGAACGCTGTGAAGAGGTGCTCTAGTAAAAGGTGAGTTGTCATGAAGCTCATCTCATCATCATCATCATCATCATCATCATCATCATCATCATCATCATCATCATCATCATCATCATCATCATCATCATCAGTCTTACTACGACCATTGCAGGACAAGAGCCTCTCCCATGTTCCGCCAGCAGCGGCGTACAAACCTACCTCACCTGCCACTATAAAGTTCTCTTAGTTGACACACACACACACACACACACACACACACACACACACACACACACACACACACACACACACACACACACACACACACACACACACACACACACACACACACACACACACACACACACACACACACACACACACACACACGCACACGCGCACACACACACACACACACACACACACACACACACACACTATTATGTATTCTCATGACCAAGAAAGACGCTGGCGCTTCGGTGCGTGGGCAGCTAAGGGAAGGTAGAGGAAGATGAAGGTAGAATAAGAACTCCAGATTCCGGTGCCATGTCCCCCCATTAAATTTTTATTTACACAGAGCTGGTCTGACACTTTCCCCCCTTTGTCCGTTTTGCAAAGAATCAGACACTATTGAACATTATTTTGGCTCATGTCGGAACTATGCATTAATTAGGAAACGACTTTTAGATATTCCATTTGCGAAGCTAGGTTTAAATTTAACCACAGAAAATGTTCTACATTTTGGTGCCTCTGTTTTGGGAAATTGCCACAGAGATGCATTCGATGCGGTGTGTAATTTTATTCAAGACTCTAAACGTTTTTCAACATTAAGCCCACGTTAACAGGTACTCAAAAAGAAAAAACGGGTCGAAAGTAATTTTCAAATCTGGATAAATCCGTGACATACCAAATTAATCGGGTTTGGCAAAGCCAGCTGTCTGGTCGGCTCCCAAAATCAAGTTATAGCTATTAGTATCTACTTTATTGTTGATTCTTTTTTTCTCACTATCTAAATCTTTGGTTTCTTTGTTTTAAATATACTGTCTTCACTATACAAATCCCCCCCCCCTTTTTTTTTCGTTATAAGCAATAATGCAGTTATCGTCTATATGAGATTATATGTTCTCTTGGCCAATCCCCCAGAGTGGCTATGAGCCATGGATAAGAGGCTACAAACAAACAAACAAACAAACAAACAAACAAACAAACAAACAAACAAACAGCTTGCCCAGGATGGGGTGTTGTCTTTTGTTCTCTCCGCTACAATGGCACAGTCGACGAAGAAGAAGTCTTACGTCCCAATGTTTTGTACCAGGAAGCACGATTACCTACATTGCCTTGCCGTTTTTGTATCCTAAGGGTTCAGACGTTTCTGAAATTTTATAGCTATGCGCCAAGACGATCTAAATATGATTTTATAAATGACCCAGACACCTTTTTTCTAGCCCATTGGCCACGGTTTCGAACACCTCAAATTGCTTTTGTTCAGAAACAACTAGATAGGATAAATGTAAAAATTCGAGATGTGATTGCGGCGCAGATTACAAATCAAATTCTTAAGATAGAATTCGATGAGATTTTTCCCTCTAGGCCCAAATTACAATCCTATAGGGTCTTAAATAGCCGACTGCAGGATTATCTTGCCCACGCAGAAACGAATAATATTATAGCCACAGATGCTTCAGTAATGGATGAAAAGACAGGTGTAGGTATATACTGCCATTCGCTTGACTGGTCTTTTTCATTAAGATTACCGGATTCAACCCCAGTTTTTGAAGCTGAACTGTTGGCAATAGTTCTAGCGCTGCGAAAGCTACCTTTGAATGCTGCTAACGCGATCATAATCACGGATTCTCTGTCAGTATGTACGTCAATTACGGCGTCCACAAAATCGATGGCCTTAATGACGCTCCTTATGCTAGTTCCTCCTCAGCTGCAGCTACTGAAATTAGTATGGGTACCCGGTCATTGCGGCTTAGAAGTAAATGAAATTGCCGACTCTCTAGCACGAGCAGCCTTGGAAGGGCCAGTACTATCAGTCCTTCCCGAAGTGGCCACTATAACTGCGACAAGATACAGAAAACTTGCGCTTAGTGCAGACGCTATGGAAGCAATATTGTCAACACCAGAATTTACTCATTTAAGATTTCTATGGAAAATTCATTGGTGTCCTACAAGACACTTGGAAACCATAATAACTAGATTTCGATGTCGTGTCCCCCCGTTAAATTTCTATTCACATAGGGCTGGTCTGGCAATATCACCACTATGCAACTTTTGTTCAGAATTGAAAACAATAGAGCACTACTTTTTGTCATGTCGCCGATACAAATTGCTCAAGAAAAAACTTTTAGTCCTCCCATTCGCTAGCCTAGGGCTGAATTTCACTATGAAAACATACTTTCCTTCGGTGCTTATGATCTGGTCTTCAGCCACGAGAACGTTTTCTATGCAGTCTGCAAGTACCTAAACGAAAGTAAATGAATAAAGCTTTTAATTGAGTGATTATTATTTGTGCAAAAAATTCCAACATACACAAGAGCATTGTTTAATCATGCTGATTCCTATTCAATGTAATGAATAATTGTCTTATCTGAACGAGTGACAAACAACTATTGTACTCCTTTCATTCTGCCTAGGGTGTCTGTTCTTCTTTCTTTCGTTTTTCTGGTGGGTGGTTTCGATATTGAAAAAAAAAAATCTTACTGAATTAAGTCATCGATTCCTGGCCGATCCCCCTGAGTAGGTACGAGCCACGGCTGTGGAATCATCATCGTCATCATCAGCTTTGTCATCCAGGACAGCCGCGATAAGCGCCGCTTGAGGACGGCCTCAAGGCCTCCTCGGCAGCTGTTCACCTGCCGCCACTGCCACCATCGTTCGGGCGCAAGCCGACAAGTGAACCCTCTGCGGGAAGCCACCGGCACGGCCGCTGGATCAAAGCGCACAGGGCCTGTGCGCTTTGATGCAGCGGCCGTGCCACCGGTATACGTGTCTTCGTGGTTCGTCGGCAGTGCGGGCTTTTCCATCGAGGAACGCCGTTCACGCTTCCTTGGCAATGGGGTCCCACCCGCCGCTTCAGCTACCCTTCAAACCACCAGTGGACGGCGTCCGGGCCTCCCCTGGGGTTGTAGGGCATGACCTTATTGACACCCTGCCACCGTTTTGTTGCAGGGATCCGCACCGGCTCCTGTCCTTTTGGAATGCCGCTCACGCTTCCCATGGCCTACATTTCCGTTGCCGCACTCTTTCAACATACGAGCTGCCAGGGAACGCCGTCCAGGCTTCCCTGCTCGTCAACCTCACCGGCGTGAGTGCTGCAACCGCTACTCATTCGAATACCGCGATAACCAACGCTTCGGACTTCACACACGACAGCGCCGCGAACCTGCGGCGTATCATCGCGCTACTCCGCGTCAAGACTAACGAACTGATAGCGTCAATCTTCGAGCGAGCTCCTACAATGTTGCCAGAATTGCGTGCCACTAACGCCGTGTTGGATGTAGCTGCCTCGCACGACCTTGAGGCAAGCCCATTGGAGCAACGCAGGCAGCTTTGGCGCACCCTCCTGTAGCTCTCAGACCAGCTCGACGGCGTTGCCTCAGTGATATCCGCATTCTCACGTGCCGCCCCACCATCGCCGTCCACCTACGAACTGCCGGAATTCGACGGGGTCCGGAACGACGCCGACAGCTGGGTGGCAACCGTCAACGCGCTAGCCATGCGCGCGGCCTGGACAGAGAATCAGAAATGGTATGTGGCCATAGACCGTCTTCGGGAAGGTGCAGCGGCGTGGCACCGGTATGACGGTTGGAAGCAGCAGTCACGGGTGGAGTAAAGCGTCAAGCTCATAGCTGCTTTCGGTCCGATTCCCTGTGCCACCTGCCCATGTAACCCGACCTTCACTCAGGACGAAACTCGGGAAAAGCCCGAGCTAGAGGATGTGATTCGAGCCCCTACCATCCTGTCATCTCTCGGTGACCAAGATGTAGGGAAAAATCACGATCGTGTAACTCGGCCTTGCACAGGCATTTCTGCTGTCGTATTTAGAGCTCCTGAGGAGCACTGGCCCGACGGTGCAGCTGTGTCCGGCGGGTCCCTGATGGCAAGCTTTGCGCAACGCTCCGCAAGAGGCCCCAACGCAGGTCGTCCGGTCAACTTAGAGGCACCGGGCCCCATCCTACTGGACATTCCACCACCTAATGAGACATGTCTTTCCGCTGAGTCCAATAACATCCCATCTGACCAGACGGAAGAGGATATGCGTGCGACGCATGCACTGCCTGAATCGGTAGAGTCTCCGATTTTCGGAAAGGCTTCCGTCGAGAATCTTCCGCCAGTACGCAGCGTGGCTTCAAGAATCGCGGACTTTACAGCGTCCGGGAGCCCCATAGCGACAACGCTGCGCGAGTCACGGACTACGCAAGTCACGGCGCAGGAGCCACGCCACAGGTCAGCACGAGGATTTCACCCCAAGTTCGTGCAGATGTCTAATCACACCGAAAAACATCTCTCGATCCGCAGAAAATTGCGCAGACGGCTGTATAAGGTACTCGTTTCGTTGCCGGATCCATCATTTCCTGCCCTGTTTTCTAAAATGTGGTGGGAGAAAGGAAAGCGTTCTGTGATAAACCTGCGACCATGTCGATCCAATCGGGGCCGCCCGCCAGAACCATCTACCAGAAAACCACACCACCGCAGGAAACTTCTACCACGAGAATGCCTGCTCGGTCCACCAAAGGAAAACCGGAGTCGAACTACTTTCTCTGAAAAGTCGCAGCGTGGCCGAGGCTGTAGACTGCCACGCGACAGTCAATGTCGTCCCGCGGTGTCATCATCAACAAAGGGACCAACCAGGACCCTGTCCCCACCATGACATGGCGAACGACCCGGGCGACATAGCCAGTGTCGGCCGCCGGAGCCGATTTTGACAAACTTCCAGCATGGTCGGGGCAGACCACGACGATGCAGCCAACCCCGCCCACTTGAAGCAATGTCAACTGCTGCAGCTAGCCTCACCCACATGAACATGGTCCTGTGGCCCATCGACAATGCTTGCAGTCATGGCCGAGTGTGACGATGAAGACCGAAACTGGCACTCTGGCACTGACGCGCATGCTACTGAGCGAGGGAGAAGAAGCAGAATAAGAACAGCTGGCCCAGGATCGGGTGCTGTCTCTTGTTCTCTGTCTAGTACATTACAATATATATATATATATATATATATATATATATATATATATATATATATATATATATATATATATATATATATATATATATATATATATATATATATATATAGGCGAGAGATAAATCCAATGGTTCCGGTAGGAAATGCAGTCGAAAAAAGGAAGACGACAAACGTACGAAACGCAGTTTTTACTAACGTTTCGGCAGGTGGCAGGCCGAAACACGAAGCACGAAGGCAGGCCCACCTGCCGAAACGTTAGTAAAAACTGCGTTTCGTACGTTTGTCGTCTTCCTTTTTTCGACTGTATATATATATATATATATATATATATATATATATATATATATATATATATATATATATGTCGGTTAGATCTCATTAATATTTTGTCAAAACACGGAAAAACGAGGCCTTAGGTATACACTTCTTTCCCTTATATATATATATATATATATATATATATATATATATATATATATATATATATATATATAACATAACTTTCCCTATACTTTCCTTGGTATTATTTTCTGTTAAATCTCAATAATATTGTGTCAAAACACGGAGAAACAAGCCCTTAAGTTTACACTTCTTTCCCTTATTCAATAACCAGAGTCTCGTACTGGCAAACTTGGTGCCTTTAGGTTGTATACGAGGGACTATGGGTCACCTGCAAGCTAGTAATAACTTCACGTGCTACGTGACGCCAAACAGGCTCATAAAGAGTGTGTCGCACTCACCGCCATGGCCACTGGTGGCGCTAACTGACACTCCCATGGTGCAAAGTCGTGGAAGTCGCGCAAGGTCGTGCAAGTCGGCAGGTCGCAACGTTTCTAGACTAGGTAAGTTGCAAAACTCCCCACGTCAAACTACTTTGCACACGGCGCCGGGAGAGCTTCCGGTTTGGTGGCACTGGCGGCGCAATCAGCTTCCACTAGCAGACAGAACGCGTAGTCGTCGTGGCAAGACGCCGTGGCGGCCGTTCGGAAAGAGCTTTGCCAACAGTATATTATCGAGATTTGTTGTGCTGCCGCAGAAACTTAATAGTGCGTAATATTTAGCGGTGTCAGGCAAGAATAGTATAATTATGGCTTTCTGAACAGCCCACAATAAACAATGCTTGATATATATTGCATAACATACACGAGTCTTTCGGTTAGCTGCTAGTTGGTGTACTTTCGCAATAGATTATTACACGCGAAAAACCCAATTAAAATGTCTTGCATCGTCTCTTGTGACTGTGTTTTTAATGCTTGAAAATAAATTACAACTATATGGCGCAAACTCGTGGCTTTTGTCTGGTTATGTAAACAGCTTTTTTTGTTCATGTCAGTTACATTCTTTAGCAACTTAGACAGTCGAAAAGTTACGCGTGCGGCCATTATCTTGAGCATGTCTTCCCTATGCTTCTTTTTGAGTTCCTGTAACACCTGTTAACACAGCTGCAGCTAAAGCTTCGAGCAGAGATCGGTGAGCTCTTCGTAGTCATTACTCACGAGTCTGCCTGCTGACGCACTGGAACAACATGAACACACTTTCAGCTTTTCAATGTTTTCCAGAAGTTCGGCTAATTGGGTGATGGTATCTGCATTGTCGGGCGACTTGGCCAAGCGATGGTGACGGCTGCTAATGGTGACTGTCATGTCTTCTGCGACGACAACACATTTCTCCACAAATGACGCTTTTTTTAGCACTAGAAACATCACAAGACGACTTGTCTCGCCATCCTCAACAACTTTCCACCAGCATGCAGCATGAAAACAAACGTTTTCTATGTCTTGAAGTGAAATGACGCCACTAGTTGACGGCATGTCGGGACTTATTTCACTGTCTTCGAACTCAGTGCTCGGAGATAGTCTATTCTTGTTCGCCGATGATATTCCGGAAAATACCTCACTCCTATCGGGCAGCTTTCGCTTCTTTGTCGTGGGCCCCGCGACAAAGGTAAGCGGGTAAATTCGGGAATATTCGTGGAACGCATCCTTCGACGAGCTCTCACTTTGCTCTGGCGATTTGTACCTTCTTACCATATGACGTGAGTGAAAGTCTTCAGGATGTTCTTCTCATGAAAGTGCATATCACACACACGTGAGGTGCTAGGCAGTTTCCTATCCGCACGAGGAATAGCGTGGTCCGATACCTCTCGGTGCTCTGGTACACGTGGGTACAAAAGAAATGTTGTGATGTCTCTCATTGCTGTAGCTACTCTACAGCCGGGAACGCAACATCTGGGCATGATGAAAACACGCAACACATACAAAGCAGAACAGGGCACGCTGAAGCAAAAACTGTTCACGCAGAAAGAAGCCTCCACAGATATCGACGCACTGCAACATGCACAGGCGATGGAGGTTACGGGAATGACACAAGCGAGCATGCAGCGAGTGGATCCGGATGCGACAGCAGTGCCACATTTGTTGCTGGCAGCGGTGGCGCCGCGCAATACCGCTCAGTTTTGCAACTTACCTAGTTCTAGAAACGTTGGCAGGACGTGCAAGGTCGACCAGGTCCGTTGGGGCAGGAGCAGCGCGCAACTAGAGATAAGTTTTTCTTTATTTCTTTGTGTTTGGTAACACCATTATTATTTTTTCTCTCCTAATCAATAACTTGCGTTGCGAGTACTGTAGGTGTAGGACACGGGCAACGTTGCAGTGACGTTTACCACGTGAGCGGGGTAGGCGGCTGTTTTGAAGAAGTTCAGGGCGCCAGGTTAGTTGTTAAACAGCTAGAGCCGAACACGAAGGGGACCTTGTGAGAGTCTACTAGCGAAATTGAACACGTGTGTGTGTGGGCTAGGTGGCAGCTTTTAACAGTTGTTGAGGTAGGAGAGTTAGCGGAGGCGGCTGGATAGTGGGATTAAGGTTCAGCTTAAGGCTGTCGAGCGCTTGGTCCGGTGGTCGGGCGGGCGATGGCTAAGGAGGCTAGGAAAACCACGGGCGAGAGTGAGTTGGTGCATTGCGAAGAATGCAAGGGCTGGTGCTACTTGGACGAGACAGGATTCTCGAGTTTGGCCGACGCGCAGAAGGCGAGCTTCGTGTTCAGGCTGTGCGAGGCACTGATGGCGGCCGTGCAGCGCATGGAGGCTAGCATCAAGGGGCTTCAGGGGGAGCTTAGGGCGGAACGGGAGCAGAGGATAGAACTCCAAAAACAGCTCGGAGCGTCGCGTGAGCGAGAGGACGCTACCGCGAGCCTATTAGAGCAAATGAAGGGTGACCATCGAAAAGAACGAGAAGAGCGGACCGAGCTCGAGCAGCGGGTAAAGGAGCTAATGGCGCTTTGCCCCGGCCCCAAGCGGTGTGAGACAGAAAACGTGGGTAGCGGAGAAGGCGACAGGCGGGAAGGAACAGGCGAGAAGGAAGGTCAGGGGGACACAGTGTCTGGCCACAGCACGGAGGCTCCAAGAACATACAGCTTGGTGGCGCGGCAGTCTTTGAGCCAAGCAGAAACACAGGACAGACGGCAGAGAGAGAAACAGGTGACGCAAACAGGGGCGCCATCACAAACAGGAAGCCAGCGATTGGAGCGTAGAAGGGTCCTAGCGGTGGGGAATGCTAACGTGGGCAGTGTTAGAAATGGCGTCTTCAAGACAGTGAAGGAAGATGGGAGAGTCAGGGTGGAGGCACAGTCAGGGAAGAACATGGTGGATGCACTGGCCAAAGCTCAGGAGGTTGTAGAGAACAGCATGGAGGGCGAAAATCTTGTCATTATTCATGCTGGGCTCAATGATGTGTTGAAGAGCAAGGATCAAAACCTTGAGAGACAGTTAGAGGATGGAATGCGTAAGCTCCGAGAAGCCTCTGGGAGTGTGCATGTGACCATATGCACAGTCCCAGAGGTCTGGGGGCAGACTTGTGGGATTGAAAGGAGGGTAGTGGAATCCAACTGTGTGATCAAGGGTATAAGCCGGCAACTCGGATACAGCGTAATGGAAGTTAACCAAGACGGGTTACCAAGGAATTCACTACAGTGGTGCGACGGGCAGGAGGGTCGGTAATAGAATGGGTCGTCAAGCCACAGCTTTTTTTAGGGGGACCAGAGCCCTGAGGCCAACAGTGTAGCCAAAGATGGTTCTAAAGGGGCACAAATATTCAAGCCACATGGAGTGCATGGGAGAAGAAATTGACGTAAGCACAAGGGCCGTGCTAAGTCATACGTAGGCTATATTAACATGCAGGGTGGCAGGAATAGATTAAAGTGGTAAGAGATAGAAAAGCAGTTCAGGCAGGAGCAGCTGATGGTATATGGGGTTGTGGAGACACATCTTCGGGACATGGAGCAACCACCTTGCAATCAGGACTACGTATGGGAATATTGCAATAGAACAGAAGGCAGCAAAAAGGGGGGCGGAATTGGTGAATTCACACATAAGAGCATGGGTTGGCAAGGAGTCAAGCAGGGATGCATGGAACATTTATGGTTAAGAGGGAAAGTAGCCGGGCAGATGACACTCCTTGGTTTGGTGTACTTGTGGACGAGAGCAAAGGCCAGAGAGGAAAGCCAGGCAATGGTGGAGTGTATATCAAAGGACATTGAGCAATTAGGAGGAGAGTGCGAGGTAATTATACTAGAAGATATGAATGCGCACAGAAGATATAGATGGGTATACTGACTCAACAGGCAAAATGATCATGGATATATGTGAGAGGCATGATTTGATCATTTGCAACAGTACTGAGAAGTGTGAATGGCAAATAACATGGGAGGTACGAAGGCTGCACTCAATGATTGATTACGCACTGATGTCACATAGGTTGTATGATAAGCTCAGGGGAATGCACATAGATGAAGGTGGCTCCAGAAGTCTGGGTAGTGATCACAAACGTATCAAGCTACGTTTTGGAAAAGCAGCAAAAGTGGGAAGGAGACAAGATGAGCAACTACAGTTAATTTTCATTCAGAAAGGCAAATAGAAATTGCTGCTAAACAAATTGAGAAAGTAATCACTGAGGATAATAAATCAGTGTGGACATACACAAATCTAATTAGACTGTTTGGGCTAGAGCTTGCTAAGGCACGTGACAAGTCACCCCAGAAAAGAAGACGTAAGCCCAAGAGTTGGTGGGATGATGAAGTTAAGAGAGCCGTAGCAAAACGTCAAAAAGCCTCTAGGGAACACAGACATGCTAAGCAGCGGGGTGAACCAACAGATGATGTTGAAAGAAAATGGGACATCTTTCTAAGTTCTAGAAGAGAATCATCCCTCCTGATCAATGAAGAAAATTAGAAGGCAGGGTGCTTAGTGGCTGGCAGAAGTACATAAAAAGGACAGAAAGGCAGCTGCGAAATTTTGGAACCATCTAAACTTCCTAAGAAATGAAACAAGCCTTGAGCAGAGGTTTATAACTACAGCTCAAGGTGCTAGGCTAGAAGGGGACGAAGCTATTGAATATATAAGAACAAGGGTGACAAAAAAATTTCAACAAAGTGCTTTATGCACCACAATACACAAGGATGGATCAAGTGGCCCAATGGCTCCATTTTCACAACGAGAGTGAGAAAAGGCTGAGAAGAGGGTTCCAAGTAGTACATCAACAGGCCCAGATGGCATTCCAATTCTGCTGATAAAGACATTGGGTCCGAAGTGTAAACATACTTTGAGAGAGGCAGTGAGCAAAACAATAATCGATGGTGAAGTCCCCGATGAATGGAAACTTAGCAGGATGAGCATGATCTATAAAGGAAAGGGGGACAAAGCTGACATAAACAACTACCGTCCTATAACAGTGACAACAGTGGTCTACAGGCTGGCGATGCAGATTATAAAGGAAATACTGCAGGCATGGATAGAGGATGATGGGTTGCTGGGGAAACTGTAGAATGGGTTTCGGAAACACAGGAGGTCGGAAGACGATCTGTTCTCACTGACGCAGTGCATCGATATAGCAGAAAAGGAGGTCACGCCCCTGTGGCTAGCATTTTTGGATATCAAGGGAGCGTGCGAGAGCGTGGTGAATTCAAGCGGACTTGTGGGGAATACTGGACACACTAGGTGTGCAAGATGGAGTCACTAATCTTTTAAAGGAGATCTATAAAAGCAACAAGGTAGTTATAAAGTGGGGAAAACAGGTATCCCAGCCCACAGAGGTGAAACGGGGCTTAGGCAGGGGGGTCCTCTTTCATCCTTGTTATTCCTGATGTACCTACAAGAATTAGAGGCCAAATTAGAGGGAAGTGGACTTGGCTTCAGCCTCTCTTTCGCCAAACAAGGAAAACTCATTGAACAGGCACTACCAGCAATAATGTACGCAGATGATATAGTGCTAATGGCCGACAAGAAGGAAGATTTGCGGAAATTGATGGACATCTGCGGTAATGAAGGAGATAGGTTAGATTTCAGATTCAGTAAGAAAAATCAGCAGTCATGATTTTTAATGATAATGAGGTTGTGAGCTTAGGGTACAGGAAGTCACGCTAGAGATAACAGATAAATACAAATATCTGGGTGTATGGATAAGCAATGGGACCGAGTACCTAAGGGAACACGAAATATACGTGACGACTAAAGGTAACAGGAATGCAGCAGTGATAAAAATAGGGCACTGGGGAATTACAATATGTATGATGTTGTGAGAGGAATATGGAAAGGGGTCATGGTTCCTGGGCTGACGTTCGGCAATGATGTCTTGTGCATGAGATCAGAAGTTCAAGCAAGAATAGAATTTAGGCAACGTGGAATAGGTAAGCTTGCTTTAGGAGCTCACGGGAATACACCAAATCAGGGAGTACAAGGTGATATGGGATGGAGATCATTCGAGGGCAGGGAAGCTAGCAGCAAGATAAAACTTGAGAAGCGATAGAGAGAAATGGGGCACGAGCGTTGGGCTAGGAAGGTTTTCAGCTTCTTGTACATGAAGAATGTCGATACAAAATGGAGGAAGCGAACCAGGAAATTGACTGGTAAATACTTAGAAAACAGCAGGTGGCCAAACCAAAAAGAACTATCGGTTAAGAAGAAAGTGAAGGAAACGGAGACTGACATGTGAAAAATGGGCATGATTAAGAAGTCCGCATTAGAGATCTATCGAACTTTTAAGCAGGAGATTGCCAAGGAGAAGATCTGTGATAGTACTCGAGGTTGTTCTCTACTGTTCAAGGCCAGGACGGGAGTATTGCGAAGCAAAACATATCGGGCCGAATACGAAGGGGTAGACACAGTATGCAGTGCGTGTGGAGAGGAAGAAGAAACTGCCGAACACTTGATAATGTTCTGTAAAGGGCTTCGCCCTATGGTTCAGTATGATGGCGCAGAGTTTTTCAAAGCACTGGGGTTTAGGGACAGGGAGGGCAAAATAGACTTTAAGTGGGTAGAATTAACTAGAAGAAGGTTATTTGATAGGTGGCTAAAGTCAAGGCACGAATGAAAATTAAACCCTTCATTGCAAAGTACCAGTCCTCAACTTCACTATTTAAAGGAAAAAAAAAGATAAATCTAGTGGTTATATTGTTCACTAAGTATTACGGCTAGGTGGCGTTAGCCGCTAGATCTAAAAGGTACAGCCACATCCGTCCGTCCGTCCGTCCGTCCGTCCGTCCGTCCATCCGTCCATCCATCCATCCATCCATCCATCCATCCATCCATCCTTCCATCCATCCATCCATCCATCCATCCATCCATCCATCCATCCATCCATCCATCCATCCATCCATCCATCCATCCATCCATCCATCCATCCATCCATGTTGACATATATGCCCCATAAAGTGACTAGGGGGAAAACTACGCGTGGCAGCTCAGTGGTAGAGCATCTAACGCGATATTCGAAGGTCGCAGGTGTTCGTTTCCTGCCCACGGCAAGTTATCTTTTCACGCAATTTGCTTTCTTGACGTTTACATTACAATTCGGTCTAATAAGTTCCCCTATATATTCCTTGGCATTATTGTCAGTTAGATCTTATTATTGTTGTGTCAGAACACGGAAAAACTAGCCCTTAAATATACACTTCTTTCCCTTACACATAAATATAATTATATATATAATTATGTAAAGAGGTTTATTGGGTGAGCCTAACGGGCAGGTGGAACATTCGAGATAGACACAGGACGAGGAAGATGGTGGTGCTCGAATGCCGATCTCGTGGTGCCTTTTTCTGCGATGATGCTTGTTGTTCCCTGGTGCTGTCATCATTCCTTTATTATAACTGCCCCCGTCGGGAAAGATGAAGCCATCGTGGCGATCCAACAGGCGGAAACGAGCGGGTCGAAATATGGCTTCAAGCGGTCCACGTGAACAATATCGTGTCCACGCCGACGATGGTCAGCGAGTGGCGTAAGCGGTTCAATGGCGTAATTGACGGGCGATGTGGGCTCTACCACGCGGTATTGACAATGATAATTTGAAAGTAGCTTGGTAGACAAACCAGGTGCACAGAGTGATATATACAGCCATACAGGGGTTCCAGGGGCGTACTTTGTGTCAGGAGGGTGGTCGTCATCACGGGTATTTTGATGGCGTTGCTGGTCAGCCGTAGTAAACTGCTTCGCTAGTTGGCGGCATTCTTCGGCGTTATGGGCGGCTTCGGATACGATCGTGCACTCAGATGCATCTGGTGCATATGGCAGCAAAGTGTCAATTGTGTGCGATGGTTGACGTCCGTACGGAAGGAAGAATGGGGAAAAGCCGGTGGTGACTTGGGTAGCGGTGTTGTACGCGTAGGTCGCAAACGGTAAAACCAGGTCTCAGTTCGTTTGGTCAGATGCCACATGCGTCGCTAGCATGTCACCCAGGGTCCAATTAAACTGCTCAGTCTGGCCATTCGTCTGAGGGGGGTAAGCATCCGGTGTACAATATGGCACTGGCGGCGAAGTGCTTGAATTACGTCGAATAGAAATACACGGCCCCGGTCACTGAGGAGCTCGCGAGGAGAGCCATGACGTAACACAGAACAAGGGAGGATGAAAGCGGTGACGTCCTGAGCGGTCGCCGTAGGAAGGGCAGCGGTTTTGGCGTACCTTGTCAGATGATCTACAGCAACAATAGCCCACCGGTTACCTGCCGTGGTCAATGGCAGTGGTTCATATAGGTCAATTCCGACGCAATCGAATTGGCCGTCGGGGCACGCAAGTGGCTGTATTGGAGCTGCTCCTGGATTAGGCTGTTTCCGTCGCTGACACTCGTGGCAGCCGCGAATAAACTGTCGAACAAAATTAAACATCCCACGCCAGTACTACCGCTTCCTTAAACGTTCGTAGGTCTTGAAGACACCGGCATGAGCGCATTGCGGGTCGGAGTGAAATGATGCGGAGATTGTAGAGCGCAGCTTTCGGGAAATAACGAGCAGCCATTTCCTGCCGTCTGGTGAGTAATTGCGCCAGTACAAGAGGCCACCTCGAATGGTGAAGTGCGAAGCCTGGCGTCGCATTGCTCGAGTGGTGTGAAGTGTCGGTACCTCAGATAAAACGTCCAGAAGCGAAGTTATCCATGGATCATCGCACTGTGCAGAGGACATTGCGTCGATGTCAAGAGCTGACAGCACGTGTTCTATAGAGGATATAGAGGCAGCCTCAGTGGACAGTGGTGATCGCGAGAGCACATCAGCATCGGCATGTTGGCGGCCGGAACGGTACACGACGTGGATGTCATACTCTTGCAGTCGCAGAGCCCGACCAGCAAGGCGACCGGATGGATCCTTCAACGACGACAAACAATACAAGGCATGATGGTCTGTAACTACAGCAAACGTGCGGCCATATAAGTATGGGCGAAACTGGACAATCTCCCAAAGTATGGCTGAGCACTCTTTTTCGGTAACACAGTATTTCACCTCAGCTTTGTTGAGCGTTCTGCTGGCATAGGCGACGACATACTCAGGGGGTCCAGGCTTGCGTTGAGCGAGAACTGCGCCGGGACCGACACCGCTGGCGTCTGTATGGATCTCAGTTGCGATGATGTCAGGAGATGACGAAGAGTGGTAAACGCGTGATCACACTCGGAAGACCATGACGAGATGTCGTTGACACTGCTGAAACGTTGGGTCAAAGGGGCAATTATGGAGGCAAAGTTGCGCACAAACCGACGAAAGTAGGAGCACAATCCCACGAAGCCGCGTAACTGTTCTACAGTCGTCGGTTTGGGGAATTCAGCGACAGCGCGTAGTTTAGCCGGGTCGAGAAGAACGCCTTCCTTTGATACGACATGACCGAGATTGGTGAGCTTCCGAGCAGCGAAGTGTAATTTCTTGAGATTCAGTTGAAACTGCACATTCTTCAGACACGTGAGGACATGTTTCAGGCGCCAAGATGTGTTGCGAAATCGGGTGCAAAGACGACGATATCGTCGAGGTAGCAGAGGCATCCATTTCAAACCCCGCAGAACCGAGTCCGTCATGCGCTCGAATGTGGCCGGCGCATTGCAAAGGCCGAATGGCATGGCATTGAATTCATATAACCCGTCCAGTGTCCCGAAGGTTGTTTTTGGACGATCGGCATCTGCTAAAGGCACCTGCCAATACCCCGAACGCAAATCTAATGACGAAAAAAACTCGGCACCTTGTAAGCAATCAAGGGCGTCATCAATCCTGGGCAAAGGGTATACGTCTTTGCGAGTGATCTTATTTAAGCACCTGTAACCCACGCAGAAGCGAATTGAAGCATCCTTCTTCTTAACAAGAATGACAGGTGATGCTCATGGAGTTGGGGAAGGTCGGATAACGTCGCGCTTGAGCATATCGTCAACCTGATCGTTGATAACCTGACGTTCCGTGGTGGAAACACGGTATGGTCGCTGTCGTGCTGGCGCGTTGGAACCTGTGTCGATGCAGTGAAAAAAACTGGGAGTTCGGTCAAGGGTAGGTTGAGCAACGTCAAAGGATTCACGGAATCGGTAGAGCAGCTGGAGAAACTCAGAGCGTTCAGCTGGCGATAGTCCGTCGGCGATCGATGAATTGAAAAGCTTGGAAGGTGGTACATTGGAAGGATTGAGGGCACTGATGGCGTCGTAGTCACCGGAACAATCTGGCGGCACGGTAAAAATTTGTTCTTTATTAATGACATGCACGTGTCCAAGAGATTCACCTTGAAACAATTCCACGGGATACGGAAGGGAATTGATCAGGCAAAGAGCACTGTTTCCTTCAGAAATGAAGAGGGTTGAATAAGGCAGAAGAAATGATCTTCGTTTAAGGAAGACGTGAGAGCGAGGTCCTTCGCTGCTGGCCGCTGGCTTTGAAGAAGCTTGCTCTCGGGGTGTGGCCAAGAAGTAAGTAGCTGTTGTTGGTTAATTGATCTATCATCGTTTCTTATACTGCAATAGTTGTTTGATAAGTGTTTTTTTTTTGCAGTTCAGACAAGACAAGGTGCCCTTGTCTTCGCCAGGGCCGGGGCTTTTCTTTGGTCTGCTTCTACGTATCCGAAGGAGGTGCCAGTGGATCTTTTCTTGCGCAACGGAATATCATCAGTTCCAGTGGCTTTAGTCCCGACCAATGACGGCATCATTCGGATGAAAGACTCGAAAATCATTCAGGCGGAATTACGGTCAGTGACGGCCCATTTCCAGTCCATAACGGAAGTCCGCCAGTTCAGCAGAGGAGGCATACTGTGCTTTTCGCCAGACCAGTTTTGTGTCCTAGATCTACTGAAGTGCTCAATGTTTGCATCCCAGCCGGTGGGCGCGTTCATACCTCCAAATTTAGCATGTACCCGAGATCTAGTGCTTGGCGTCGATGCCAACATGCCACCCTCCGAAGTACTAGAGCTGTTTTCGCCAGCAGGTGCTATTTCAGTCTATCGGTGTGGACGGGTGGTTGATAAGAACAAAATACCAACTGAGTCTGTAGTTGTTACCTTTGCGGGATCAGTTCGACTATCAAAAATTAAGGCTTGGCCTTTAATTTACAGAGTAGAGCTGCTCTCTCCTCGTCCGCTCCAATGCATAAAGTGTTGGCGTTATGGTCACACAATGAAAGGTTGTAGGTCAGCGGTCAGGTGTAAGGTATGCGGGGAAGGTCACAATTCTAGCGACTGTCAGAGTAATAAAGAAAAGTGTTGCCTATGTAACGAAGCTCATGCGGCCGATAGCTCTAGTTGTTCGGCAAAGGTACGTGAACTGCAAATTCTAGAGATAGTAGAACGAAGACGGTGTTCGCGGAAGGAAGCAGCACTTGAAATACAAGCACGAACAAAATGCTACGATGGTGTTACAGCTTGTGATATGCCAACATTGGAAGCTCTCTCTGTCCCTATTGCGGAAGCAATTGAGAAGGCAGTGGAGAAGGCAATGGAGCGCAATCGCTGGGAATCTTTGTGAGTCCTTGGCCCAGATACTATCGAACCAGATGGCTCAAATGTTGAGTACAGCGGAAAACAACCTCAGTGCACCACCTAACATTATTGACTTTTCGGAGTTTGCAAAAGAGCATGACTCTGATACGCCACAGCAGGCTACGGAAGCCCTTCACATTCGTGACTCCCCTGAGATTTCAGAGGAGTATGGCTCCGATACGCCAAAGCAACCTATGGTAGCTGCAGACTCAGTAGAGGAAGGTAGCGTATCTCAATACGAGCTTACCAGGAAAGTGGAGGACTCAGATGAAATGGAGACGGATCCCTGATCGCTAAAGCGCTCGAGATCCCCTTTGTACAAAAAAGGCATCGCACCTGTCAATTCAAAAAACCAAAAGTACCAGAAGAACACCCTGTCTAAAGCTGATTTTCTTAAAAAAATATTCTAAACAAGGCCATCGCTGAGGCTTTTTTAGAGCAACAATAGGGTCACTCAAAATCCTTCATTGGAATTGCCGATCCATTTACTCTGCAGCAACTGATCTAATATATTTGGCATCGAAATTTTCTCCAGATATTATTGCACTACCAGAAAATTGACTTTCAATGCATTAGTCTTTTCAATTAAATAGATTCAGATGTTTCCGTCTAGACCGTCCATCGAAAGGTGGAGGTTTGGCATTTTTTATTAATCATAGAATAAGTCTCAAGGCGAAAATTGCGTATAAGCTCATATGTCACCTGGCAGTGAAATCCTCGCCTTAGAAATAACCTTACCAGGCTGCATGCCTTTTTTGATGGTGAATGCATGCTTTCCTAAAGGTGTAATAGATGCTCGAAGTTTGGATGCTGCAGTGACTTCTAGTTATCAAAATAAAATTCTAATCGGCGATTTCGATTGTTATCATACGTGCTGGGGTTTCCGAACTGATCAATGCGGTAAGGGATTCTGGGAGTGGACAGCGGATAATAACTGGTGTTGCCTGAATTGAAGAACACCCACCTGCAATAGTGATAGGTCTCGTTCAGCCTTAGATTTAAGCTTTGTGAGTTCATCACTCACTAGTTTGTCGAGGAGTGCGTGTGATTGTGCAACTAACAGTGATCATTTGCCTATATTATTCGAGATTGCTTGCCAAGTTATAATGTCGGGCTCTCAGACTCGAGTGTTTATTAATTACACTAAATTTAGGAAAGATTTAAAATCTGCTTTTACAACTTATTCTGAAGAGCAAGAAGATACAAAAGCCATGAGACTAAGTGCACTGATCAAAAGAACACATAAAAAGGCAGAATTCATTGTGGAATCCGCAAAGAGCACAACCCATAGTTTGTGGTGGAACTCGGGTTGTGCCCGGGATTTCCGACGAAGAAAGGCAGCTTGGAAAAAGTTTATGTATAACCAGTGCCCCCAAAACTGGTCTGATTACAAGTATCACGCTGCAAGTTTTAAACGCACAGTATCTTTAGCTAAGGAACAATATGATAGAAAACATTATGATCACCTTTCAACAGCTTGTAACAAAAAGGCGCTGTTCATGAAATCGCGTAAAATGATGTCATCTCCAAATAATATGGGGTTTGAGATTATGTCCTTGGAAGAAACAAAGAAATCCTTAGAAACCATGGCTGAAGGCCTGGAGTGTAGATTTACATC
The DNA here is from genome assembly GCF_043290135.1 of Rhipicephalus microplus. Classification (NCBI taxonomy): domain Eukaryota; kingdom Metazoa; phylum Arthropoda; class Arachnida; order Ixodida; family Ixodidae; genus Rhipicephalus; species Rhipicephalus microplus. The sequence continues at coordinate 199,483,214 of NC_134703.1, read as the reverse complement.
AACTAAGTCTTACGATCTACAAAAACCAGCATTAATTATTGAAAACCAGCGTTAATGATAGAAAAACCATCGTTAATGATTGAAGTTACTGAAGTTACAGCGGAAGAGTTAGCACAAGTGATACAAGGTTTGCTCTCGTCAGCTCCTCGTCCGGATGGAATCACAGCTGCTATGATAAAAATATTATTCAAATTATCACCATGTGACCTACTAAACACTGTAAATTATTCGTTAAATTATGCCTGGATTCCGTATGAGTGGAAATTAGCTAAAATAGTGCCGATACAAAAAAGACAAGGTTTAGGATATGTCATAGAAAACATTCGACCCATTTCTCTTACATATAATATGGCGAAGCGCATAGAAAGAGTGCTCCATAAAAGAATTCTAATATGGATGAAGGAAAATTCGATATTAAATCCAAATCAAATTGGCTTCAGAACAGATTGTTCAATCTGGTGTGCACACGCAGATTTAGATAGCCGCATTCAGCTTGCTCGCAAAAAAAGACAACATGCGGCACTAGTGACATTAGATATAGCTAAGGCATACGATAGTGTAGAAAATTCAGTTTTATTAGACATATTAGAGAGTCACAATCTCCAAAAATATATATTGGCGTGGGTGAGGAAACTTTTGAGAGGAAGGGAGTTCTAGTGTTTTAAGGATGGGTGCGCGTCGTCAAAGCGCAAACAAACACGCGGTGTCCCCCAAAGCGCTGTATTATCGCCAGTTCTTTTTAACATCTTAATGAGCACTATACCGCATTACCAGGAAGTGAAGGTGTTTGTATATGCTGATGATATTGCATTTTTCACGGCACATAGTGGCATATATTCTTTAAATCATAATCTACAGAGATATGTCAATATGCTGGATAGATGGATATAGATGCAGTCTGCATGACCTTAAATCTAAATAAGAGTGCAGTATTGATATGCCCGTTATCCGATCCCATCACAATTTCAATATGTTACAAACAAGAGCCCATTCCGCAGGTGGAATCTTTTAAATATTTGGGAGTAATTTATAATGCTAACATAAACTGGACTCCCCACATAGAAAGCATGTCATCTAAAGCACAACGCGCCTTAGGAATTCTTCGTCGACCGAGCAGCCGTCGATATGGTCTACGCAGAAGCACAATGGTGATGATATATAAAATTTACATGCGACCAATGCTAGAGTTTGGGTGCGTATTGTTCTTAGGTGGCCCTGCTTATAAAACAAAGCCTCTGGTTATGCTTGAACGAGAAGCCTTGAGATTGTGTCTAGGACTTCCTAGGTTTGTAACAAACAATGTTTTGTATCAGGAAGCACGATTACCTACATTGCCTTGCCGTTTTCGTATCCCAACGGTTCAGACGTTTCTGAAATTTTATAGCGATGCGCCAAGACGATCTGAATATGCTTTTATAAGTGACCCAGGCACCTTTTTTCTTGCCCATAGGCCACGGTTTCGAACACCTCAAATTGCTTTTGTCCAGAAAAAACTAGATAAGATAAATGTAAAAATTCGAGATGTGATTGCGGCTCAGGTTACAAATCAAAATCTTAAGATAGAATCAGATGAGATTTTCCCCTCTAAGCCCAAATTACAATACTATAGGGTCTTAAATAGCCGACTGCAGGATTATTTTGCACACGCAGAAACGAACAATATTATAGCCACAGATGCTTCAGAGATGGATGAAAAGACAGGTGTAGGTATATACTCCCATTCGCTTGACTGGTCTTTTTCATTAAGATTACCGGATTTCACACCAGTTTTTGAAGCTGAACTGTTGGTAATAGTTCTAGGGCAGCAAAAGCTACCTTTTACTGCCGATAACGCAATCATAATCACGGATTCCCTGTCAGTATGTACGTCGATTGCGGCGTCAACAAAATTAATGGCCTTAAAGACGCTCCTTATGCTAGTCAATCCTCAGCTGCAGCTACTGAAGTTAGTATGGGTACCTGGTCATTGCGGCTTAGAAGTAAATGAAATCACCGACTCTCTAGCACGAGCAGCATTGGAAGGGCCAGTACTATCAGTCCTTCCCGAAGTAACCACTATAACTGCGACACGATACAGAAAACTTGCGCTTCGTGCAGACGCTATGGAAGCAATAATGTCAAAACCAGAATTTACTCACTTAAGATATCCATGGGAAATTCATTGGTGTCCTACAAGACAGTTAACCATAATAACCAGATTTCGATGTCATGTTCCCCCGTTATATTTCTATTCACATAGGGCTGGTCTGGCAATATCACCGCTATGCAACTTTTGTTCAGAATTGGAAACAATAGAGCACTATTTTTTATCATGTCGCCGATATAAACTGCTCAAGAAAACACTCTTATTCCCCCCATTCGCTAGCCTGGGGCTCAACTTCACTATAGAAAATATACTTTCCTTCGGTGCTTGCGATCTGGGCTTCAGCCACGAGAACGTTTTTTATGCAGTTTGCAAGTACCTTAATGAAAGTAAAAAGAAAATTAAGGTTTTTATTGCGTTATTATTATTCCAGCCAAAAAAATTCCGACATACACAAGAGCATTGTTTAAATATGCTGATTCCTATTCAAGGTAATAAATAATTTTCTTTTCTGCACGATTGACAAACAACCATTGCACTCCTATCGTTTGCCTAGGGTTTCTTTTCTTTTTTCTTTCTTTTCTCCGGGGGGCGGGTCTCGATATTGAATATAAAAAAAAAAATGTTACTGAATTAAGTCATCGATTCTTGGCCGATCCCCCTGAGTGGGTACGAGCCATGGCTGTGGAATCATCATCATCATCATCATCGGCTCAGCTGTTGAGAACACGCTGCTTTTGCTGTCTCAGGGCGTACCTGTGCTTTGTTCGCGTTGTACTGCGACACTGGTGGAGGTGCTGGCCCGCGACCCCGCCTGATGCTCCACACTCCCACGGGGAGCCGTTCATCCAGCCCGGACGCACGTGTCGACACTCACGTGCATCGCTTCAGTCGTCGCTTCCGAGGCCTCCCTTCACGGTTCACCCTATCGCGGGAACACTCTACAAGGCACCGCTCACATCTACCAATGGCCACCACCAGTTCACAATAGTTACTACGAGACAGTGATCTGGCAACTCCATCTCAGGTAACCTTTTTTTCACCGCTGGTGCCTGATCGCTTTGGTGGTGGAGCACATGAAGATGTCGAAGACTGGCTTGATCACTATGAACGTGTCGCCAACACCAACCAGTGGTCTCTTGAACAAAGGCTCTCCCGCACCTATTTCTATCTCGACGACAGTGCTCGTACTTGGTACGAGAACAGAGAAGGCAGTTTGTCAACATGGAGTGACTTTAAAAGAGGAATGATTGACACATCTGCCAACGTCGACCGGCGCGAACGTGCTGCGCACGTTCGCGCCGGTCGACGACGTACGCTGGATGACAGAGATACACGAAAAAAAGGAGGCCGCGCCTAGGATTTTTTGGAGCCACATAAAGGCGCTAGGTAGGAAGTCTGTCACAACGCAACAACATATTCTAGATGAAAGAGGAAATCAATTGGAAGGGTACGAAGCGCTAGGTTACATCCAAAAGGTAACAGCCGATTCGTTTCAAAAGAGCGTCCAGGGGATCTCCCCGGTGAGTAAAAGTGTGGCGGAGAAAGCAACAGAGGAAGAGCTAGTACTTGATAATTTCAACTGGAAAAAGGCCGAAGGAAAAATTCCAAAGCGCACTGCCGCGGGTTTAGATGGGATTCCCGTTAGCCTCATTAACGAACTAGGACATAACACTAAAGAAGCATTGTTAAAAGCAGTAGAAAAAAGCTTAAAGGACGGACAAATACCGGACAGTTGGCGACAAAGTAGAATGAACTTAATCTATAAAGGCAAGGGAGAAAAGGACAAGATTCGCTCGTATAGACCACTAACCATTACATCGGTACTATACAGGATGGCGATGCAAGCAGTAAAAATGAAAATAGAAACATGGGCCGAACATAACGATATTTTGGGAGAACTTCAGAACGGATTTCGAGTCGACAGGCGGTTAGACGATAACCTGTTTGTTCTCACTCAGTGTATAGAAATATCTAAAATAGAGAATAGGCCCTTGTATGTGGCTTTTCTAGACATCACTGGGGCATACGACAACGCTAATCAGGAAATTTTGTGGAATATATTGAAAGGAATGGGCATGGGCGACGACTGTATACAGCTTTTGAGGGAGATATACCGAGAAAATACAGTTTGCATAGAGTGGGAAGGAATGCGTAGCAAAGAGAACGTTGAGGTTAGCAGGGGTCTGAGACAGGGATGTCCTTTGTCCCCGCTGTTATTCATGCTGTACATGGTGAGTATGGAAAAAGCGCTAGAAGGTAGCAACATTGGTTTTAATCTGTCACACAAACAGGGCGGCATGATGATTGAGCAGAAGCTTCCAGGTTTATTTTATGCGGACGATATCGTCTTATTTGCGGACAGTCGAGATGATATACAGCAGCTGGCGAATATATGCGGAAGGGAAGGTGAAGCTCTTGGACTAGGATTCAGTGTAACGAAGTGTGGATTGATGGTATTCAATGATCCCTGTGATCAGACGGTGTCCATACAAGGCCAAGAAATACCGAGGGTAAGTGAATACAAGTACCTTGGAGTATGGGTAAATGAGAGTGATAGATACATGGAGGTACAGGAAAAAGCCTCGGCAGCAAAAGGAAAGAGGAATGCGGCAATAATGAAGCACAGAGCGTTGTGGGGATACAATAGGTATGAGGTGCTTCGAGGTCTGTGGAAGGGTGTAATGGTTCCAGGGCTTACTTTTGGGAACTCAGTGGTGTGCATGAGGGCAGAGGTGCAAGCGGGAATGGATGTAAATCAAAGGACTGTGGGACGCCTCGCGTTGGGTGCTCACGGGAAGACGACAAACGAGGCTGTAAAGGGCGATATGGGGTGGGCAGGTTTTGAGGCGAGGGAAGCGCAGAGCAAAATAAGGTTCGAAGAAAGGCTAAGAAATATGAAGGAGAGTAGATGGGCAGAGAAGGTGTTCCGTTATTTGTATAGGAAGAGCGTGGACACACAGTGGAGAAAAAGAACTAGAAGACTCACTAGTAAGTATACGGCTGGTATTGTAAGCCATATGTCAACAAAGAGCGTTAAGGGAAAAGTCAGGGAGGCGGAGAGGATTTACTGGATGGCAGCTATGGAGAAAAAACCGGCTTTGAGTAACTACCGAAAGGGCAAAAATGAAATAAGGAGGGAGGCATTTTACGATAATTCAAGGGGAAGCGCTTTACTGTTTGAAGCGAGATCGGGTTGCCTTAGAACGCGTAGTTATAAAGCAAGATTCAGTAAATAAGAAGAACAATGCACATGCTGCGGGAAAGATAAGGAAACGGCGGAGCATGTTCTGATTGAATGTGGAGATATCCACCCAGGTGTACGTTTGGGCACGAGCCTACAGGAAGCCTTGGGTTTTAGGGACAACAATGGAAAGCTGAACACACCCGCGATTGAAATAAGTAAGAGACGGTTAGAGTATTGGTGGCAGAAAATTAGAGAGAAAGGACAAAAATAAATATTGGAAAAATAAAATATGGACAGTGTGCCGTAAATGGCAGAAAACTTAAGCTGAAAATTTACCTTTTTTTTCCATTAAGATAGAATTTATCGAAGTAGAGGCATTAGGCCAACATAAAAAAAAGAAAAAATGTTTTTTTTTTGTCGAGCCTGGTGGCATACTTGTCACCACCCCGTTATAAAGGGGACGCTCATAGCATCCATCCATCCATCCAAGCCGCCAAAACACGGATGGACTCTTTAGACTTCAGTGGCTAAATCCTGCTGAAAAAGAAAGAAAGAGAAGGAGAGAGAGAAAGGAAGAAGGGAATAAAGCGTGTTGCACTGTACATCAGGAATGCATAGCCAGCAGGTTAGGCTATTGTGCCAAAGATTCCAGGAATTGCTTGGTTGCTCGCCTTTGTACTCAGGTGACTGTAGAAGCGTTTTTGAAGGACACAAAGAACTGGACCTTGCCTCCCCATATTTTTGAAGCCCGTAGGACATTATCTGAAGCGCGCATTCCCATCGCAGGGAGGTGACGAGTGTCTGGCAGTGTATGTGTGTTTGAATATTTCACGTGAAATTTTGGTGATCTGTGACGTCATAAGGTGACGTCAACCAACGATTTTTTTGTAGCACTGACGTAGATGGCGACGGGCACTTTTCGCGCTAGATGAGGCCTCTAAACTTTCCCAACCATGTGTACTGTGCTGTTTATTTTGTAAGGGAGCGCGAATATTAACTTTTCACATTGAATCGAATACTGCCAAAGGCAAATCAACTTAAATACCTCCTTTTTCGATTAGAAATCTAATCGAATATGGTATTATTAGAGTTCTTGTTCAAGGTTCGCTCTAAATTCATTTCCATAAAAGTTATTTCCGAAACACACCAGGAAAGTGCTACAAGAACAATCGCTTCCGTGTGCCTTATTGGACAGCCTCTTGGAAAAGCTGAGCTAGTTTTCGGGTGTCGACTCTAGGTCTATACAGATAGGTTGGGTTTCGCTGAGAAAGAGCCCTTACGCATTTTATTATTCAATACTCCCAAAAGGACGCAATTCGCATCTGTGTTACGACTTGCGCTCTTCGGTGCGGTGCTAGGAGGACTCGTTTTATAGATGAAAAAATTGTCTCATATGTTTCGCTAAAGCTGAGCAGCGCATTCGTGTATACGCCTTGTGCACCGCCTATAGAGGCGCCACTGATAGCCACCTGCGCCCCATACATCTGTTTACAGCTGCGCCCCATACATCTGTTTTGGGATGCATGAGGTTCATAGTGTTCTCGCTAGCAAAAAGGCAAAGCCCTTCTGTCGTTCATGCATACAAAATCACCATTTTTGGCTCACTGCAAGGCACTGAAAAGGGGCTTTGTGTAATGATAGCCAGGAAGTAGTGGAAAGGAGCTTCCTGGGTAGCTTCTGAATGTAGCGACATAAGTATCAAGCGGACCATGCGCGACACCCACACTACATTCACAGTCGAACCAAAGCTGCTGACAGTGGAGAAATCTATAATTACTATGCACGTGCACAAGGTCGGCGTTGTTCCACGCGACCCAACACTGCCGGTATTCAGGGCCACTGAAGAACTTCCTCGAGAACTACTCTTTTTATACTCTTTTTCTTTCTACTCTTTTTCTTTCTACTCTTTTTTTGCGAGGAAGAGAAAGAGTCGGTTCAGAAACCAAACCATTATTTCCAGCAACCCTTGCGGCAGCGCGGTTCAGCGCCGTTCTATTGTAAATAGTTATAGGTTACCAGGAGAGAGAGAGGCACCTCTTTTTCGGACAGTTGCAGGGGAATACAAAGGCTCTCGGGTCCGTGCCTTTTTTTGTTGCTGTTGTTGTTATTGGGGAGCGGGGGGGGGGGAGGGCGTCACGCACATTTGAAACGTTTCAAAGGAGATATGGGAGCAGCGGCACCCCCGAAAAGAATGGATTAGTTCCAGCAGGAACAGGCTCTTCGCCACTGCATGCTACGACGGCGGAGAGTGCATTTTCCTCCCTTTTTTCCAAACGTGACTTAGTGGCGTCTTCTGGTGGCTCAAGCAGAAACTACTCGCAAGATGGCGACGGTGGTACCGTCACCTTAAGCAGCTTCCACTGGGACAGCACATTTATGCGTGTCATGCATGCAATACTATTACATGAGATGCGCTTTATTCATTACCTCACAACTTTCCGCATGAATACAATTATGTTAATAAATGGAGACCTCCCCAGCAGTATATGTATCATTGAATTGATTTTTTATAGACTACAACCAGCTCCCTAAGAATGGAGTTTTTAAATGCGAAGCAATTCTCAGAGAATCAAAACGTACTTTCAGCGTTTCTGTCTACTTATATATCTGGAGGTATATGTCGGTGCTTTAGTAGTTAGTTACCTGATCACTTCAGTATAGACCAATATCGGCATGGGGCGGCACGAGGGTGCGAGAACATGCACGTGTCTTGTCCCGACATAAACAACGTGTCGAATATTATGTCGTGTACGTTAAGAACCTCTTTCTTTCAGTCATCTGTGTCGTACACCCGTATACCGTGCGGGTATGCACCTTGAAATTTGTATCAAAGCGGAGACAATATACATCAGAAATTTAAACGCGAGAGGTTAAAAAATTCGGCATCGGCAGCGTTGATCTGACGCTTGCAGAGAAAAAAAATATGGATCTCAGCAGGAACCGAAGCGAATTTAAGCATTTCGTGTGGTAGTAAGGTATTCTACGACAGAACCAGGCAAGGTTTTGAATCTGAAGGTGCTGTGCAGACATCAGGTCTGTGCACAAAATGAATGTAGTTACCCTGCTAGCTACCTGAATTTATAACAGGGAGATAAGCATTGCATATGCACCACTACTGTACAGACGCACGTCAATCCGGGTCAACATCAGTTGTAGCTTCAGTGTCGGCTCCGCTTTCATAAGTATCATAGCAGTATATACCCAACCATATGACTCAACAAGCTATAATCAAGCGTTGCTCGGCAACGTAGGAATGCGCTAACGAACAAAATTCACAATACCGCACTGAGCATGCACTTCGTTTTCATAAAAATTACGTATTTCACCTAACGCGAGCACCGAGGTTGTGTCAGGTCGTCGATTTTCTTTAAAAGGCCAGTTTAGCGACTGCTACTACTCCATTTATAAAAACACGTTGATGTACCCGGTAACGCGTGTCCGAAATAAAAGAAGAGATGTGGCATAGACGGTACTCGCTGACAGTTTCGCATGAACAGATTCCCACAGTTCATAGTATCAGCTGACTTTTAATGTGAAACTGTTGGATGTCTGGGTCCACTAAGACTTCAGTGACGTATTTCAACCATGGAAACAATGTACCTGATTGTTTGTCAAAGAAAAAAGTATCGTTAGCGGGCATAAAATTGATTACCTCTCAATCCGCCACCAAGAGCCGAACACGCTATCCACTGCGCAACACCCTCAAATTCTAACTGTTATACAAACGCCCTTTCCTCCTAGAGTGCTATTAGTTATCGAAGTAGTGTCGCCCTCTTCAAACGGTAACCATTACAGTGGCCTCCGTGATTGGATCCTGCAATGCGTACTGCGACGCGTTGGTTTCATTCAGTGCATTTTCATTGCTAGTGCGATTTCGTCAATGCCTTAACGCACCGCGAGGTAGCAGCCTTAGCCCAAGCGTTGTAGAGTAACTGAATATAGTCCCTGTTGGGCTCGAACTTCGTGCGTTCCCCGAATACCTTATGTTACCCACCCAGCGGCCGGCGACCCCTCGCCAACAAGGAAGCAGGGCCACCGGAATGCGGGACGATGACTGTCTCCTGGCCACAAAGGACGCGACAACTCCCGTGCTGCTGTCGGGCTCAATTATGGCGCCTTACAGGAGACCAAGCCAGGCTGGAGGTGGCCGGTACACGTGGAAGGTACACGTGGAAAGTACACGTACGCGTCCGCCGGACAATCAGCGGAGGCGACGGCATTGGCGCAGGGGCCAATTGTATCGATGGCCTGTCAACCCGGCATCGCGAGAACTTACTCGGAGGCGCTTTTCCACGACCTGGCAACGCCCGTCGTCGACCGTTCCGGGAACCGGTGTGAAAGAAACCTGGGCGACGGCGGAGAACCGATGAATGGGCAAGAGGTGGTGGGTCTTCGAGGTTGTGGCGAGGAGAGACACATCTGTGCGTTTTGATTGGACTATAAGAGTGGTGCGTTACGATTGGACTTTAAGAGTGGTTGAATGGGGAGACAGGAGATAAAACAAGGGGTGCAGGGACAGTGAAGGGGGAAGAGAAACGAATAAACGTCTCTATATCCAGATGATGTCGGAGCGGTCATTTCCTCAAGGTGCCAGCAGATGAAAGGTTCTCGTCTTTGGCTTCCTTAGCGGCAGCAGCAAATGTCGCTCAACAAGCGAGAGGCGAGTGGAAAGAACCAAACGGAACGTAACTGGCGCAGTCGAGCAGGATCTGCATTGCTGAACTGAGGAGGACAGCGGGGAGCGACATCGACCGAGACTGACGACAACCACCTTCAACTGACTACCACGCTGCGGGATCAACGAAGCAAGGCTAGTCCACCGGATTCAGAGGAGGAAGAGCGCACCGCAAGGCTACTTCAGGCGGGTACCTCTTGATTTTCTGTTGGGCGCAGGCGATGACAAAGCATTACAACTTGCGAGACAGAGAAAGGGACAACTCGGAAATGAACGGGGACGGGGCAGGAAACTTGCAGGCGTTGGGAGTCGCCGACAGCGGCACGGGGGGTCATGGTAGTGGCACGTCAGATACGGCGTCGGAACAGCAACTAGCGCTGCTCCAGATTCAATTAAAAATTGCTGAGGCGGAAACGGAGAAGCAGCGTTTGATGCTGGAAAGCCAGCGGCTACGAGCCCGTAATGGGGCAGAGTCCAACGAGAGCGATGACAGCGTAGCGCTTGGCGGAAGGTCAGAGGAAGACAGGCGACTGAAATTCGCAAGCTTGTTAAAGGGTGTACTGGCACCAATGCCGAACCAAGAGTCGCTTGCGCCAATGTGGTTCGAGGATGTTGAGGCAACGCTCGAGTCGTATGAAGTTCCGAGCGAATGGTGGGCTGGGCTAGTTTTGCCACAGTTGAGTGAAAGGGCACGTGGGCTGCTGTGCAGGCTTACAGCAGAGGAGCGCAAAGCTTATGTTAAGCTTAAGTCAAGCATTTTGGAGGGTCTCAGGCTTTCGGCGGCGGAGTACAAGAGGCTGTTTGCGGGATCGAAAAAGGGAGAAAGGGAGTCCTGGGATCAGTTTGCCGTACGCCTTGAGAATTATTTCGACTATTATGTCCAGAGTTCAAAGGTAGGCACGTTCGAGGAACTCAAGCAGCTAGTCGTCGCGGATCGCTTGAAAGAATGTTTGAGCCCGGAAGCGAGAGCGCATGTTATTTGTAATCAACAGGAGTCCTGTTTGCTGCCCAGTGGCGTGGCTAGGCTCGCGGAGAGATTCGAGGAGAGCGAAAAGTGCAAGGCAGCACAAAAGAAAGCTAAAACAGCGGCAGATACACCCACGGACGGAAAAGGGAAAGGCGATGTTTTGAGTGTAAGGGTGCCGACCACATTGCGAGGAATTGCCCCAATAAGAGCTCAGGTGCAAGGCAAGGCACTAGGCCAGCAGGACAACAAAACGGTCCAGTGGTCGCGAGGGTGACGGCTTCTGCATTCGGGTCAGAAATAGCAATGGCAGACAGGTTGTGGCAGGGCAAAGAGCAGAAACAACTCTCACTGGAAACTGTAACGCTTAAGAGCTCAGGTCGATCATTAAACGCCGTGGTAGACTCAGGAGCGGAGGTGAGCGTCATCAGAAAGGCAGTGGTACCTCAGTACGATGGTACGGGTTCGCAGATAAAGTTGCCGGGAGCGTTCGGGCAACAGGTAACCGCTGAGTTGGCTTACGTGCCGCTCATAGCTACTGAAGGAAGTCCTTCCGTGTCGTCCGAGGCGGTGCAGTCGGCCGTGCTTTGTGCAATCACAGATAAGCTGCTAGACGGCACCGACCCGCTGATCACGCCCAACGATTACGCACAGCTTCTCGAGGAAAGGGTTAAACGCGACATAGTGTCAGACGAATGTTCAGCAGTCGAAGAGACCGAAGCTATAGTAGAGTTGTCAGATGAGGCATGCGAGGAGCAACGGGCGATGGCAGGCGTCATAACCATGGAGAGCAACAGCGAAGGTTCCGAGCCGGTCAAAAGCAAACGACAGGAGTTTCATGAGGCTCAGGAAGCAGACACGGCTTTGCGAGATGCTTGGGCGAAGGCAAAGGCCGGAACGCATGGCATGCTCGTTCAAGACGAGCTATTGTATCATCAGGAACACCTCGCGGGTCACATCTGCAAACAGTTAGTGCTACCATCACACAGGCACAAAGATGTGCTGAAAATGGCTCACGATTCACCATGGGCAGGTCATTTAGGAGAGCAGATATTTTCTCAACACGGGATGCCAGAGACAATTCGCTCAGATCAGGGCACCAACTTTACGTCGAGGTTGACACAGGAGATGTTGCAAAGACTTGGGGCAACTCCGAGATTTTCCACACCCGATCACCCGCAAAGCAACGGCTTAGTCGAGCGCTGGAACGGTACGTTCAAAAGAATGCTTTCTCACATAGTCAGCGAACATGGACGCGAGTGGGATAGGATGATTCCGTTTTTGTTATGGGCATATCGTGAGGTCCCACATGCGACCACAGGGTGCTCACCGTTCGAGCTCATGTACGGGCGGGTGCCGAACGGGCCCCTATCCATTCTCAAAAGGACTTGGTCAGGAGACTGGGAAGTGCCGGATTCATTGGGTATTCCAGCAGCGGAATATCTTGCGAAGCTCCAAAGTAATTTGGAAGAAGCTAGCGAAGGAGCCGCCCGACAGAGTGAAGTCACTCAGAAGGAGTACGTAGGACGCTATAACTTGAGGGCTACAGACAAACAGTTTGTCGCAGGGGACCAAGTACTATGGCTCGAGAAGGAAGGAGAGAGGAAGCTAGTGGCGAAGTGGAAGGGACCGATCACAGTGGTCGAAAAACTGCGACCGTACAGTTATTTAGTTGAGCTCGAGGACGGTTCACGCAGAACCATTCACGCTAACAAGCTTCGCGCATATCACTCCCGAGAAACTACAGTAGGAGTGATATTCGAAGGCGATCAGGAATTTGGAGAGGTTCCGGTCCCACCATGTGGGCTAGAGGCGCAGGCGACGCTGCAGATTGATGAGGTAGCACACCTGGAGCCCACACAGAAAGAACAGCTGCGAGACGTAATCGCGAGGCACCCGAGGGTATTCGCAAACAAACCCGGCACCTGCAAAGTGGGAATCCATAAAATACGAATCAAAGCAGGAGAGCAACCGAGGCGCGCATACCCTTACAGAATGCTGGTGAACGAAGTAGAGAGGCAGGTAAATGAGCTCCAGCAGTGGGGATTGATATACCCGGTTGAAAGTCCGCACGCGTATCCACTGGTCTGCGTATCAAAGAAGGACGGTGGCATCCGCATCTGTTGCGATTACAGGAGACTTAACGAAATAACAGAGACAGACGCATTTCCCATGAGCGTGGCGACTGATCTGTTATACCAAGTAGTGAAGGCTAAGTACATAACTCTGCTAGACATGTTCAGGGGTTACTGGCAAATACCTCTCGACGAGGACGCGCAGGTTTGTACTGCTTTTGCCACTCCTTCAGGCCAGTACGCATGGAGAGTGATGCTCTTCGGGTTAATGAATGCCGCCAGTACCTATCAGAGGGTCATCAATAGTGTACTGGCTCCGCATAGACATTATGCTTGCGCTTACATTGACGATGTAGCGATATACTCCGAGAACTGGAACGAGCACCTGGAACATCTAGACAAGGTGCTTGTGTCCCTAGCGAAGGCAGGGTTGACACTCAACGTAAGCAAATGTCGGTTTGCACAACAAGAAGTAAAATTCTTGGGACATATTGTGGGATCAGGCAAGCACGGGGCCAATCCAGAGAAGGTCAGGGCGATAAAGGAGATCCCGGCTCCCGAAACAAAGGGACAGCTTCGTAGTTTCTTAGGGCTAGCCAACTATTATAGGGACTACGTGCCCGAGTACTCCAAAGTCGTTATGCCTCTGACTAACCTAACTGGCCGACGTATTCCGCAGAAATTACCTTGGAATACAGAGGCGCAGGAAGTTTTTGACAAGGTGAAAAACTATCTAGTGCAGGCGTCGGCGTTGCAGGCACCAGACCCGGGGAAAGAATTTATCCTCGCCACAGATTCATCCGATTACGCCGTGGGTGCGTGCCTGGCACAGCAGGATCTGGTGGGCAAGGAGCGCCCTATCGCTTTTCTGAGCAAGGAGCTTAGCCCGGCTCAGACCCGATGGGCCACAATAGAAAAGGAAGCTTATGCAATCATTTGGGCACTGGGGAAGTTGGATGCTTGGCTGTTTGGCGCTAAAATCAAGGTGATTACCGATCATAACCCACTCAAATTTCTGACTCTAACCACTCCGCAGAGCGCTAGGCTGACACGCTGGGCGTTGGCACTACAGAAGTATAACCTGGAAATTGAACACAAAAAGGGGTGTCTAAACGCTAATGCCGACGCAATGTCGCGGTTGGTGACTCCTAACGATGACGCATAAAAGGGACGGTGAGTTAAGAGGTGTGTATGCTTTGTTAGCGCGTGCGCGCGACGGAGTCAACGAGGTACGAGTGACAGTTGGTGCCTCACGTGTCGAGCCAGTGAACATGTGTGCATATGTGGTTGTGTTTGTGTCGCATGTCATAGATACAGTGCAACACAATTGGAGGGGAGGTGTTGGGCTCGAACTTCGTGCGTTCCCCGAATACCTTATGTTACCCACCCAGCGGCCGGTGACCCCTCGCCAACAAGGAAGCAGGGCCACCGGTATGCGGGACGATGACTGTCTGCTGGCCACAAAGGACGCGACAACTCCCGTGCCGCTGTCGGGCTCAATTATGGAGCCTTACAGGAGACCAAGCCAGGCTGCAGGTGGCCGGTACACGTGGAAGGTACACGTGGAAAGTACACGTACGTGTCCGCCGGACAATCAGCGGAGCCGACGGCATTGGCGCAGGGGCCAATTTTATTGATGGCCTGTCAACCCGGCATCACGAGAACTTACTCGGAGGCGCTTTTCCACGGCCTGGCAACGCCCGTCGTCGACCGTTCCGGGAACCGGTGTGAAAGAAACCTGGGCGACGGCGGAGAACCGATGAATGGGCAAGAGGTGGTGGGTCTTCGAGGTTGTGGCGAGGAAAGACACATCTGTGCGTTTTGATTGGACTATAAGAGTGGTGCGTTACGATTGGACTGTAAGAGTGGTTGAATGGGGAGACAGGGGATAAAACCAGGGGTGCAGGGACAGTGAAGGGGGAAGAGAAACGAATAAACGTCTCTATATCCAGATGATGTCGGAGCGGTCATTTCCTCAAGGTGCCAGCAGATGAAAGGTTCTCGTCTTCGGCTTCCTTAGCGGCAGCAGCAAGGTCGCTTAACAAGCGAGAGGCGAGTGGAAAGAACCAAACGGAACGTAACTGTCCCTACGGGACCAGAGTAGCGCAACTGTTTTCCAATGCCACCGGCACCACCAGCAACCATGCATTGGGGTTAAGCTGACGCTCGCGCCAATTTTGTGTGTTCCGACGCCGCCATGGCAAAGCGAACCCGGCTGGTCTTCGCGCATTTTCTGAACGTGGTTTATAGATGCGTGCGGGTCACTGTGTATCACCTCTATGTGCGCACCAGGTCTGCAGTTCTACTATGACAGCCATCAGAATGTTACAATGACTGGGTAAACTGGTAAAACACGTTTTTGCCAGTTTTATCAGCTTCTGAGTGCTCCTCCGTTTGTAGTGTACATCCTAAAAGAGAACTGCATCGTTCTTTGTCGTGCATTTATATATGTTCAAACGAAGCCTGATTACCTATCTTCATGAGAAGGAAATATATTTATTGACCACCGACGTAGCTAAAACAGCGCGGTTGTCGAATTTGCTGAATTTTACAGAGGAAGCTCTTGAGAACACACTGGCCGATTCCAGCGCGTAGATGTCCACCCATGCCGGTGTCCGTGACAACTATCGCACGTTATTAAAGGAAAAGAAAAACCAACGTAAAAAGTGTCGCAATTGGGAATCAAGCCCGAGATTTCTGAGGGGTAGTCCAATACTCTACCGCAAAGCTACGTCAAAACTTCGAGTTGAAGTCTGTAGTGACTCGTATCCCGAAGGAGTACGGCCAACAGCGTGGATCCGGTCTTAGCGAGCCGCAGGGCACGCGTTAACCGTCGCCGTGGCGAGAACATGATACTGCTCAAAGTCGCAACACCGTCTGTGCCAACACCAAACGTGGTACAGCCCGTTGCAAAGGCGCGGCGGGAAATCAAATAGGCTTATCCACGCCACGGGCATAAAAGTACTACACAGAGTGCCACGAGCACGTCTCCGTGGTAAAGGTGATTCACGGAGACACCGAGACCAAGGCCCGGTCGCTCGAGCGAGGGCAAAGGCGCTCGCGTTGGCTTCGGAGGGAGACGGGTCAGCGTAGCTTGGCCAAGCACTAGGACACCGTACCACCCTTCGGCCGAGAGTACCCAGAGGGGCAACAAAAGGTGAGCGTTCGCCGTGGGCGCGAGGCGCCGTCAGCGAAGTCCGACGAGCCCCGAGCGACGGGAGTCGACAGACGGAAAAGATTGCGTGGCCCACCGTCTGCTGTCCTGGAGAGTATCTGCCCGCTCCCGACGCAGCGCGCGAAAACCTCTCGGGAGACTCCGCGCGCGGCGCCACAGTCAACATCCGCTACCGGGTGAGGGGGTTAAACGTCACTTCGCTACCCCAGCGCGGCAGAGTAGTGGAGGAGGGGAGACATGTCGAGACATGAGAACGGCAGAAAAGGCGGCAAAGCCCGCGCAAAGGCAGCGGGCTAGCCTCAATTTCCACATCTCCCTCTCCTAAATTTGCCCTTTACCGGTCTGCAAAAGGCAGCTGGACGTCACCCATGCAGTTAAAATGACACTGCTATGAGCGACAGCTAACCTCTGTCTAGCGCTGTAACTGCTGCTAAAGAATGATGACAAAAAAACAGTAATAAAATAAACACATGACACCAAAAAAATAATTGCTGAACGGAGCACAGAAAAGTATTAGTAGTGTTCGTGGTTCTGAAGCGGGATAGCGTCCACCGCGTGGAGGGGTGGAAGAGCGTGACAATGTTCGCTAGGTGTGATGCCCGAGTGCGAGGTCAGAGGCAGGGAAGGGGGCTCTTTGATGGCTCGCTGCTGCTCTTGATTAGCCACGAGTCCGACGAACGCCACTTCGGTTATGGTTCGGAGGCCCCACATTTTTGGCTCGATGACGGAGCTGAGACGTTGCGGGAAGCCGGGCCTCTCCATGATTAGGGAGGCCGAACCAGAATTGGCTGCGAGGCGCCCTGGCGTTGGCCGACAGCATATAGCTGCTTTCAGCTGGCCTCGCGCAGGAGCCATGGTGGGAAAGGCAGCAGGGCTTCTTCGACGACGGCCGAGAGCAGAGCACAGTCAGACTGTCTGACGTCAGTAGGTCAATGCCCCCCCCCCCCCCCCCGCACCTCTAGTGTCCACGGGGCGAAGCCACGACGCGCACTCTTCACGGGCACGCACTGAAGCGTCACCCACTTACACACGCACAGAAGCACGCACGCACACGCCGCCGACGGCTGCGCGAGCGTAGGCGCAAAGCGTCCTTCGTCTCTCTCTCCACGCACCCATCGATACTCAAGGTCACAACTCCCTTCGTGGTAGGCGAAATAAACACGAGAAAAAAATTTAAACAAAAAATGACACTAAATCTCTGGCCAAAAGAAAACAAAAACATGAAATAGTAATAACACTTAATATTAGACAAAAGAAACATAAAATACTCATGAACACTTAAAAAAGAAATACTGGCAGCAGACTGGGTGGGGCCGACTTCTTTACGAAAAAAGGCCGTAAAGAAGCTAACCTATACTGAGGTTACACAGTTCACTGAGGGCCTTCGGTTGCGGAGAAGTCCGCCGTCCGGCGCGAAATCACAAAGGTGACCGCTTCCTCAGATTATACCGGTGCGGGGTCCAAATGAGGTCCACCACTCCGGGTGTACCCCGTTGCTTGCGCGAAGTGCCGCAGGGCTCTGGCGCGAGCTCGTCAGACCGTGAGACAAAGGGTTTCAGGTCTGCGATATGGGCACGGCTGAGTTTTCCCGTATGGGGATCTTTCAGCAAGTACGCGAGTGGAGTGCAAGCTTTCTCCACTCGGTACGGACCAAGCCACTTAGGAGCGAGCGAGGTTGAGAACACCTTACTGGCATCGCTAAGAGCATGGTTACGCTTCAGGACAAGATTGCCCCACTCAAAGACTAGGTCGCGATGCTTGCGGTCATATTGGGCCTTCTGCTGAGCTCTGGCCGACGCCAAACTTTGCCTTGCTTTGCAGAAAGCTCGACAAAGCCTGTCCCGAAGTGTCGACGCGTAAGCAGAGCAGTCTGCCGGCGTCTCCTCGTCCTCTAGCTGGCATTGAGTGACGCTGGTCACCGGATTTACCAACTCCCTTCCAAAATTTAAGAAGGCGGGCGAAAAACCAGTTGAGCGACTCTCGGATGTTTGAATAGCGAACGCGAGCTGCTGAGAAATGGTCTGCCCAGTCCCTTTGACTTTCGGCAAAGGCCGCCAACGTCGGTTTGAGCGTACGATTGACGCGCTCCGTCTTATTGGACTGGGGATGGTAGGCTGAAGTGGTGCAGTGATCAATTCCGAGGCAACGGCACGTGACACCAAACACCCGAGCGGTGAAATACAAAACATTGTCAGTGATGAGCCTTTCCGGGAAGCCGAACCGGCAAAACACTTCCTGTAGCTTCTCAAGCACCGCTCGCGCTTTCACCTTCCGAAGAGAGAACAATTCCACCCATTTCGAAAAGTGATGAACGACTACAATCAGGTGAATGAACCCCTGCTTACTTTTGGGAAATGGTCCCTTTAGATCGCTGGTGGCCACTTGGCAATCGCCAAGAATGCTCACTGGCAATCGGTTTCTTCAGACCAGGCTGTTTGCCACCCCTTGATTTCACCGTTTGACAGACGCGGCGAGAACGGCAATAGCGAAAAATGTCTCGCTTCATGCCAGGCCAAGTCACAACGCGGCTCAGTTTTGCAAAACCTTTCGAGCCACTCTGGTGACCGGCCATGGGTTCGTCGTGAGAGGATTGCAACAGTGTGGCTCTCAGACTTTTGGGCATAACCACCTTAAACGGGTGGATGGACTCGTCGTCAGTGGCTATATACTTCAGCAGGAGCCCGTCATGGTCCAGCAAACATGAATCCGCCGGGGACTCAGCGACACACGCTGGTTCTAGCCCCCTATTCGCGCCCGCTGCAGGGCAAGCAGCGTAACGGCGCTCCGTCTCGTCGAGACAGTCGCTATCGGCGCCCGCTGCAGGACAAGCAGCGTCACGGCGCTCCATCTCTCTGAGACCGTCGCAAATTTTGCGACAAAACGGATCACTTTGCTGGGCCTTCAGAAGCTCTTCTCTGCTGAAAACGAAATGCACCTGTCTTGTTTTTGTGTAATTAGAAAGTAAGCGAATTTCTAGAAAAAAAAAACTTCATCAATGTAGAATGACAGCAAAAAAAAGCACTGAAAAAAGGTAGTCACTTCTTTTAATGTATAAAAATGTTGTACAATGACATAATTTACCGTATGAGACTTACGTATATTATTGAAGGAAGGTGACGGGGTGTATTTAGCAGAACGTACTAAATGATATTAAACGTATGGACGAATGTTGTATGCACAATGTATGTTCAGCAGTCGCATATGTTTTATATAACCAGTTGTTTACACTTGCATAATGATGCCAGCAGCAACACAAGCGTTAGCAACATCATACGGGGTAAGCTGGTAAGTAGCACTTGTTCTCTCAAGGATGGTGGCCCTGAACATTGCTACGTAAATCTACCAAAATGTATGGTGCTTAACTACAATTGACGTGAACTGTTCGTGACGGCTGCATCATAGGAGTGCATGCGTAATTTTTAGAAAATTCTATATTTAGCATTGCAAGTTCAATGGACGTTTCAAGAAACATTGTGCCTGAGGGTGTCTATTTGCACTGCAGTGTCGAGACATGGTGTGGCTCTGAGGTAGAATACTTGATTGCCACGCAGTGTGTTAGGTTATCATTCCTGCTGGGGCCCTGATATTTATTCATTGCACTCATAGGGTCATCATTGACTTTTTCCTCTACGTTGGCGCGTTAAAATTACCAATAATATTTCTTGCCATTCTTTGGTACTGTCAATCACCTGTGGCACATAACCGCATATACCTGCCAGATGTGTGCCACACATCTTGAAGAAAGGGTTTGACAATATACGTGACGGGATCGCGGCGTTATTCATGACCTGACGGGCAATCGTATTCGTCAAACCATCTTACCCTTCTATACTAATTTGGTTTACCCAAAGCTAATAAAGTGATCACGAGAGAAAACCGGACGTAGGTGGCTAGATAGATACATAAATAGGCAATTGAAGTCAATTTTTTCTTCTTAGTCAATTGAACACTGTATGGTGGAAAATTTTTGTTATGAGCGTGATGTAACTAAACACTCGATGTCTCATTTTCTTTAATGAAGTTCTTTTTTTCAGCGTTCTATGTGCATGCCAAGTTGTATGTGTTGTATGCGCAGGCTCCTGTCTTAGAAAAACTAAATCATATTGTGAGAATATTCCACTTGTCTGCATCCACTGTTGCTGCTCACGATACCACCTCTCCCCCTTCCTCCGCCTACACATTTTAGATACCAGGCATACAACTAGCAGATGACTGTTTTTTCGCCAGCAGCTTAACACAGCAGCTCTAAGAAAAAAAAGACGCACACTCTGGTGTTTCCAGGTTTAAACAACTTAATGTGGCTGCCAGCGTACTACGGAAGAATGCTTACCAAGTACGCTTCACACACCTGCCTTCTAATGAGTATCTGGAGAATCTTAGTGCTGCATACTCAGTCAATTCCTACTTCTCAATATTTGTCCTTCTTTAGAACACTTAATATATGAAATTAATGTCTAATAACGATTCACTTTGGAAAGTTGTCTTGTCACATGCATTGGCCGGCAAGTGAAGGATGTGCTTTAATTTCTTTGTGTTTTACATACCTGAAAAGAGTAGCAGGTGCATTTTCATTCACTGAAAGCCTGATGCATCTTTTCAGAAATAAATTTGTTGTTGTCCTCTTCTTGAAGAGTTCCCCATGCACCTGAATAGCACTGGGCTTGGTGAACCACAGTCTTGTCTCGCTGTTTACAAACCTGCGCTTTCTTTACAGCTTGAAAAACTAAGAGCAAGACTATCACTTGTGCTCCATTCATTACCATATTGCTTTGCCGTGTCACTCTTTTAGTTTATTAAATGCGAAGCATTTCTTAGCAAACTTCCGCGACTTTGAGCGTATCTACCAGCCGCCTACTACTCTTAGGTCTCCTGGCCGTTTCGATAATGGTATCGATACCGAAATCGGTATGGCATAACATGATTGTATGACGAGCATAACTGACTAGTCATAACATGAAAATCATCACATCTATGTCATGATTTACATTTCATGGCTTTGCTGATCTTGCGGTGCTTTCGTTCATATGACATCTTGCAAAACTGGTATGTTATGACATGACTACATGACGAAAATAAGCGACAGACTCTAACGAGGAAATCATGACACGCAGGCCATGTAAAACACGACTATATGCTACGCTAATAGTGCTCTCATGGTCGTTTGGCTAGCTTCACATACACCAAATATGGTTGTGCATGACATCAATGGATGACGAAGGTATATGACTGGTTCAAACATGATAAACATGACATGCGTTTCATGTGAGAACATGACATCATACCCACACTCATGATGATAGGCGTATCAGCAGGGGGTTGAGCAAGGAAGGTGCAAGCCCCTTCCGCCACTTTCGACAGTGGTCACTGTCAGCTGCACACTGGGCAAACCAACTAGTAAGGCAAAGTTTTCATTGACCACTTTAATCACTTAGTCATATTGTTACGAAAAAAAGAAAATATTATGAGGCAAAGGTACAATGTAGTGTTGATGTTCCAACATTTTAGCAGGGCACGTCAGCTGGTCCCCCTTCAACACATCATGAACCCTTGTCTGCTTTTTATGCAGACTTTCTTTCTCGGAACGGCGGGGGTGATCAAGGCAGGCGGTGATTCCGTGTATTCCGTCTTTCCTGCACACCACTTCGGAGAGTGCGCACAA
This sequence comes from Rhipicephalus microplus, assembly GCF_043290135.1. NCBI lineage: Eukaryota > Metazoa > Arthropoda > Arachnida > Ixodida > Ixodidae > Rhipicephalus > Rhipicephalus microplus. Next base: position 199,461,396 of record NC_134703.1, on the reverse strand, counting down.
GCACTCGAACACAAGCTTGATTCACCTGACTTGATACCACCGCCCCCTGCGACATCGTCGGCAGCCTACTCAAGAGTACGGCTCTGCTGGGATTCTTTAAGCGGGCACGTCAGCTAGTCCCCCGTCAACCCCACCATGAACCCTTTTCTGCTTTTTGTGCAGACTTTCTTTCTCGGAACGATGGGGGTGATCAAGGTAGGCGGTGATTCTGTGTGCTCCGTCCTTCCTGCACACCACTTTGGAGTGTGTGCACAAGCACTCGAACTCAAGCTTGATTCACCGGACTGGATACCACCGCCCTATGCGACATCGTCGGCAGCCTACTTAAGAGAACGGCTCTGCTGGGATTTTTTCAGTGGGCATGTCAGCTGGTCCCCCGTCAACATCACCATGAGCCCTTTTCTGCTTTTTATACAGGTTAGTAACAAATATGCATCTATAAGGTCTGATGACTGTTGCTTGCTCCAGCTGGCGTTTCCCTATAGTTTCTGTGTGTTTTGTTTGCATGCAAAGAACGTTCCTTTCTCTCTGCTGAGGCTTTGTGGGGATATTGAATCAAATCCTGGACCCAACACCAATGAGCTGCTTCACCAGCTTTTGGAGGGCCAAAAGCTGCGGAAAAATAGGCTGGACACAATTGAATCCAAATTGCAACAAGTTGAAGAATCTACATCAATGCTTGGTAAGATAAGCCTATTATAGACAGGCAGAAATATAGGTGTGTTAGCCACCCTTCGGTAGCCTTACTATAAGAAATTTCGCCCATGTCTGTTAATCAATGAACCTGTTAATTAGTGATATGTGCGCAGTGCAATTGTTTTTCGGTGACCAGAGAGCGCAGATCTGGGGGTTAAACTGGATGTTTATTCGAGAAATAAGCCAGTCGTTAGATTGCGTCCGTTTGTCTTCCTTTCTATGTCCTTGTGTGCTGGCGCAAAAACTTCAAGATGGATATGTTCCAACTATAGCTATAGGCCGAATTGCAGTTTTGCTTCAGACATAATAAGGTAAATATAACATTTCTATACTTTGAAAAACCTTTGATCGGGTATCCCACTCTAGTTTCATACTAAAATTCAAGCCAATTCTCAAAAATGATCGCCTTGCAGCCTGGATTACTGCGTACCTCTCGTCAAGACGGCAGTGTGTAATCATTAATGGCACGACTTTTCTTTCAGCTGCGGTGGCATTTGGTATTCCTCGGGGCCCCGGTCTCGGTCTTTACTTTTTCCTGCTAATCATAAATGATATCGTTCGGGACATAGGCGTACAAATTCGGCTGTTCGCAGACGACTGCGTGATATACCGAGAAGTACCTAGTCCTTATGATCAGGTGCTACTAAATAGAGCATTAGGTAGTATTGATAACTGGTGTAGTACATTGCAGATGACAGTTAATAGCAAAAAAAAAAACAGTAGCAATGACCATAAACCGAAAGTAGCAACCACTCAAATTCACGTATTTCATCAATAACCAGCCATTATGTTTTGTCCACAGTTATAAGTATCTAGAAGTAATCATAACCTCTGACTTGCGCTAGAATGAACATGTAGTGTTTACTGCTATAAAAAGCCTATAGACAATTACGATACCTTCGGCACACGCTGGGTCATTCAACAGCAGAAATAAAATTTTTATAGCATGCAAGACGTTTGTTAGGCCTATATTGGAGTATGCTGCGGCGGCCTGGGATCACTGGACAACCTCTAATAAACGGCAACTGGAGGGTGTCCAAAGAAAATCTGCTAGGTTCATACACAACAGTTATAGTTGAAAAACATCCCCGTCGCACCTCCTACAAAAAGCAGCGCTAGAGGATTTTGAAACGAGGCGCTACCGTGACAGGCTGAAGCTTTTTATTTATTTTATTACAAAATGTCGCGGTTTCACCCATCTCAACTCGTAGCACCCGCCAAAAGCCGCTTAACTCGTTCTTAGGACACAAAAAAGTGGCCGAGCTGAAATGCAGCACGAGCACTTTTCTGTACTCTTTTTTTCCACGGACAATCGTCGAATGGAACGCCTTGCCTTCTGATGTGGTAGCACTGCATAACATTCATTCTTTTATCCATGCCATAAAAGATATGGCTCCGTAGGCGCTGCGGCGCTTGGTGGCGTAATGTGACGTCATTTACTTCCTTGTTTCGCCATGTTCGAATCAATGCTGAAACTTTTTTTCTGTGCTATGTGAGTACGGGATCAGTGCTTATATGGGCTCTATGCTATGGGCGTTATTGGAATATGGGTCGTTTGGGCTTTCTGAGTGTTCACTGCCACAAAGCTTGTTTGATCTTGTTGTTTTTGCATATTTTTTGATGTCACTATTTCACAATATATTACTTCATGTACTTCTTTTTTTACCTTTTTTTTCCGAACTTGTCTTACCTATTTATGCCCCACTCCTGACTAAGGCCTTCATGGAAGGCCGGCAATAATTAACAAAACAATTAAATATATAAATGATCACTTTATTATACTGTTACGAGAAAAGTAAAATATTACGAGGCATAGGTACAATGTAGTGATAATTTTCCAACATTTCAGCAGTGAGAAAGCTCTTTGCTCCATGAAAGCTCCATGAAAGCTCTTTGCGACGCTTTCCACCCTGTGCAGTACCACTGCAGAGCAAGCTAGCACTGAACAAGCGAATTGAATCACTTGCTCATGTTCTTATTCTGCTGCGACTGGTTGATGCACTTATCGATGGGAAAGAACAAACTGTTTAGGGACTCTTCAAAGCATTTGCTGCTTCAGTAAAATAATTTTCTTTCATCAAAAAAGATTGCCATTACCGCTGCTCTAACGAAGCTGCTGTGAGCACATGATTGTGACTAATCTTTCTAAATATTTTAGCTTTGCCTCACGAGAAGCGCCAAGAAAGGTTTCCGCTTTAATCTCAGATAATTATAATAAGCCTTGCTCATGGAAACCTGGAGCCATGAAGGCAGCTTGCAAAGCGGCGACGAATAAAGCAGTGGACTCGAGCTCAGTGGGAAGCTGAAAAAGTCGATATAAATTGTCAAATTACAATTGGTTCCTCAAGGAGCTCATCAGTAAGGACAAGTGATTAGCGCCACCTTCCCGAACCAACCTCGTTTTAATGCATTCTGCATCTATTCCTAACGTGTCGCATATACTCAGAAAGCATTACAACTTACTGACACGGAGCGATTGGCTTAAGGACATCTTCACTGAATCACTACGGGTTGTATATCGGAGATCAAGGAACTTGCGCGACATGGTAACTTCTTCCAAGACTATATTCATTGCTCCTGTTAATTGTCACACCTGTAAAAAATCGCGCTGTAAAGTTTGTGCGCACATGACCACTGCGACTGTTGCTAAAAGCACGGCACCTAACTTTTCACTTAGGATTAAAGGGGACTTAAACTGCGATAGCAGCAACATCATTTACTTACTGGAATGTTCAATCTGCCACAAGCAATACATCGGTCAAACCGAGACATCATTTTGTATCCGTTTCAATAACCACAAATCACACGTAAACAGTTTGCCACACCTCCCATTGTCCAAGCATTTTCATCTACCAGGTCATTCGTTTGACAAGATTATGGTGACGCTATTAGAATCAGGCTTTAAATCACACTATGATCACGAAATTCGAGAATCGTTCTTGATTCACAAATTCAATAGTTTGTTATTCGGCATTAACGAATGCGTAGGCAAAGTGTCATGCCTTTCTACGATGCCCTAAAGTCCACATTTTTGCGAAATATTTAAAGAAGCATCTCTAACGTATTCTATACTTCCTAAAGGTTATCATATATATTTTTTTTCATGCGTGATCTTCGTCGTCAATGGTGAATTTTACAAATGCCTTTTTACATGCCCTTAATCTTGTCGTTTGTATTACATTTTTTCTCATGATTTTTTTAGTGTAGTCACGGCTGTATCAAAAAAAAATTTTGTGACACTCACATGCTGATCACACGTGTTTTGTACTCACGTGTTCATGCCTGCCCATAAAAGCGGCCACATGAATGTATTTCTGTTAATCCTGACGAAGGCGCCGTGTCACGGCCGAAACGTAAACAACTATCAAATTTTCGTAAGTGTGCTCCTTCATTTCTTAATCATATTTGCACTGGACCCACAGAATATATATATATATATATATATATATATATATATATATATATATATATATATATATATATATATATATATATATATATATATATATATATATATATATATATATATATATATATATAATTAGGAATAAAGGAGCACACTTACGAAAATTCATAATTGTTTACTCTACGTTTCGGCCGTCGCACAGCCTTCATCAGGATTAACAGAAATACGAGTATGTGGCCGTTTTTATGGGCAGGCATGAACACGTCAGTACAAAACACGTGCGATCAGCATGTGAGTGTCACAAGAATTCTTTGAAACAGCCGTGACTACACTAAAAAAACCCAATAAAAAATGTAATACAATAGACAAGATTGTGGGCATGTAAAAGGCATTTGTAACATTCACCATTGACGACGAGGATCACGCATGAAAAAGAAAAATAAATATGTGATAACCTTTAGGAAGTATATAATACGTCAGGGATGCTTCTTTAAATATTTCTCAAAATTTCGGATGTCAGGGCATCGTAGAAAGGCATGACACTTTGCCTACGCATTCGTTAATGCGATTCTCGAATTTCGCGATCATGGTGCGATTTAAAGCCCGATTCTAATAGTGTCACCATAATCTTGTCAAACGAATGACCTGGTAGATGAAAATGCTTGGACAATGGAAGATGTGGCAAACTGTTTACGTGTGATTTGTGGTTGTTGAAACGGATGCGAAAAGATGTCTCGGTTTGACCGATGTATGGCATGTGGCAGATTGAGCATTCAATTAAGTATATGATGTTGCTGCTATCGCAGTTTAAGTCCCCTTCAATCCTAAGTGAAAAGTTAGATGCCGTGCTTTTAGCAACAGTCGCAGTGGTCTTGTGCGCACAAACTTTACATCACGTTTTTTTACAGGGGTGACAACCAACGGGAGCAATGAATCTAGTCTTGGGAGAAGTTACCATGTCGCGCAAGTTCCTTGATCTCCGATATATAACCCGCGTTGATTCAGTGAAGATGTCCTTAAGCCGATCGCTCTGTGTCAGTAAGTTGTAATGTTTTCTGAGTATATGGGACACGTTAGGAATAGATGCAGAATGCGTTAGAACGAGGTTGGTTCGGGAAGGTGGCGCTAATCGCTTGTCCTTACTGATGAGCTCTTTCCGATCGAGACATTTGGCCCGTTGGAGAGCGTCGTCAATTATTTGTGAAGGTTATTGTTGTTCGGTTAATGCTTTACTGGTCACAGTTGCGAGTGAAATCCCTGTTTTCCGAACAAATTATTTAAAACGAATAGCTTGGTTATAGGGGATACTTGTTTTGCAGTGTTTGACATGGCTACTTTTAAAATGAAGATATCTTTGTCGGTCAGTGGGCTTCCTGTATAGGTTTGTCGTTAGTTTACCATTGCTTAAAGCTACATTGACGTCAAGGAAGTTTATGGTGAGTGGTGAATCAGAGTGGGAAAAGGAGATGGATGGTTCTACTTTGTAGAAGTCTGCAATGAAAGAATGTAATGCCGCTTCACCATGGTGCCGAATGAAGAAAATGTCGTCAATGAAGCGTTTGTAATAAAGTGGTTTAAGGTCACGAGTGGCGAGAAAGTTATTTTCTAGAATGCCCATGAAGATGTTCGCATAATTGGGACCTATCTTTGTGCCCATCAAGGTGCCACTGGTTTGAACATAATGTTCACCGTTAAATTCAAAGTTGTTAAGCTCGAGTATCAGAGATAAAATAGTGCCCAAGGTGGGACCGTCGATGGGTTTGTCATTCACCGAGTCATTGTATGCTTGGAGTACAGAACGAATCCCGTCCGCATGGGGTATATTTGAGTACAGTGACACAACATCTAGTGTGACAAGAAGAGCCTCACTCGGAACACGCATATTTACAATGTCACGCAGAAAGTGATTAGTGTCCTTGACATATGAAGAGATGCTTGGAGGAATTGAACTAATTAAGCTGTCTGCATATCGAGACAAGCTTTCCGTAATGGTTCCTATTTATGAAATTATTGACCGGCCTGGATTATTTTGTTTATGAATCTTAGGAAGCAGATAAAATCTACCAGCTACCGGACTCAGGGGGACTAAGGATTTAAGCACAGTTTCTGGAATTTTATTTTTCTTACAAGCTCTTTTAAAGTTTCTTTTACTTTGGTCTTGAATCCCTCGATTGGGTCGTAGCTCAAATGTCTGTAAAATGTGTGGTCATTTAATTGCCTTTGGGCCTCACGAAGGTAATCAGCCTTATTCATTATTACGATTGCTCCCCCTTTATCGGCCGGTTTGATGACGATGTCGTCTCGGGAAGCCAGGGTCTGGATCGCTTGTTTTTCTTTGTCGCTTAGGTTGCGGTGAAACGGCGATTGTTTTTTGTATGCTTCGAGTACATCTCGCTGCACTGCTCGGATGTAAATATCGAGACATTTATCCCTTTGAGAAGGGGGAGTCCAGTTCTTAGTAGAAAAAAATGCTGTTTTGATAGATGGAGGCCGATTATGAAAGTATTCGCGTAAACGCATGCTTCTTTCAAAATTGTGTAAGTCACTGATTAGTTGGAATTCATTGTATCCCCCAGTGGCAGGACAAAAGTTAAAACCACGGGAAAGAACGCTCAATTCTTCAGCCGATATTTGGCACTGGAAATATTTACTATATTTCCAGCTTCTGCGGAGGACGAATGCACTGAAGACGTTGCGTCATCAGTGCGTAAATATGCGTGTTCCGAGTGAGGCTCTTCTGGTCACTCTAGATGTGGTGTCACTGTACACAAATATACACCATGCGGACGGGATTCGTTCTGTACTCCAAGCATACAATGACTCGGTGAATGACAAACCCATCGACGGTCCCACCTTGGGCACTATTTTATCACTGATACTCGAGCTTAACAACTTTGAATTTAACGGTGAACATTATGTTCAAACCAGCGGCACCTCGATGGGCACAAAAATAGGTCCCAATTTTGCGAACATTTTCATGGGCATTCTAGAAAATAACTTTCTCGCCACTCGTGACCTTAAACCACTTTATTACAAACGCTTCATTGACGACATTTTCTTGATTTGGCACCATGGTGAAGCGGCATTACATTCTTTCATTGCAGACTTCTACAAAGTAGAATCATCCATCTCCTTTTCCCACTCTTATTCACCAGTCACCATAAACTTCCTTGACGTCAATGTAGCTTTAAGCAATGATAAACTAACGACAAACCTATACAGGAAGCCCACTGACCGACAAAGATACCTTCATTTTAAAAGTAGCCATGTCAAACACTGCAAAACAAGTATCACCTATAGCCAAGCTATTCGTTTTAAAAGAATTTGTTCGGACAACAGGGATTTCACTCGCAACTGTGATCAGTAAAGCATTAACCGAACAACAATATCCTTCACAAATAATTGACGACGCTCTCCAACGGGCCAAGTGTCTCGATCGGAAAGAGCTCATCAGTAAGGACACGCGATTAGCGCCACCTTCCCGAACCAACCTCGTTCTAACGCATTCTGCATCTATTCCTAACGTGTCCCATATACTCAGAAAACATTTGACACAGAGCGATCGGCTTAAGGACATCTTCACTGAATCAACGCGGGTTGTGTATCGGAGATCAAGGAACTTGCGCGACATGGTAACTTCTTCCAAGACTAGATTCATTGCTCCCGTTGGTTGTCACCCCTCTAAAAAAACGCGATGTAAAGTTTGTGCTCACATGACAACTGCGACTGTTGCTAAAAGCACGGCATCTAACTTTTCACTAAGGAATAAAGGGGACTTAAACTGCGATAGCAGCAACATCATATACTTACTTGAATATACTTACTTACTCCAACTCTACACTGTTCTGTTCCTCGGTTATATGCGATACAGCTTGCCCGTGCTTTGCGGGATCCGAAGAACACGCTTGCGCGTCCTCCAGTCGATCCAAGCCCAAGCACTGAGAATATGCCTTGGTCTCCCAAGATGCGCGTCTACAGCAGCGACAGTCATCATTGCGCGTGATTATCCAGTCAACGCATACATCCGCGTAGACGCTTTGAGAATGCACATAAGACATTTCGCTCCGCTTCCATCTCATCACCTCGCCTCACTTCGAACTTCCAGGCCCCACTCAGCGTTCAGCGCAACTGTAGCTCAGCATCGCGCAGTGCTTCCATTGCACTTCACGCATGCAGCACAGCCGCCGATACCATTATGGTGCCTACATTTACTCAAAGCCCTTCTTACAATTCCTGGCATCCAAAATAAGAAAAAGTCGTCGCATCTAGCTCTGAAACAGGCCACATTACTTTTCCTGCAAGAGAAGCACAACGGACGCCTTCACATTTACATGGATGGCTCGGTGTCTTCAGTAAGCTCTGCAGGGGCGGTGTTTATTCCCGCGAGGCACATCACAATTAAATTCATGACATCGCATATGACGTCGTCGACAGCTGCAGAACTTGCGGCCATACGTGCAGCTCTGGAGTTTATAGTGAAAGAACCTTAAAGAATTTGGTCTATCTTCTCGGACTCGAAGGCATCTGTTCAATGTCTTATGTCACCCTTTCGCCATGGACCTAATGAACAGCTAGTAGCTGAAATAAGGCTTCTTCATCACCAAGCAATCGAAAAACAGCACAGCATAGTGTATCAGTGGATACCAGGTCATTGCGGTATGTATGGCAATGACCGCGCAAATGAGGCCGCTAGATCTGCACACGATGGTACCCAATACACAGCCATCCCGTTCTCAAGAACCGACGCAGCTACAAGACTTCGTTCGCTTGCACGTGACCTCACACTGGTACAGTGGAACTCAACAGACTTCACAAACGCGCGCCTGCATAACTTGGATCCCGATCTGCAGCTTCGTCTTCCCCCAAGGATATCTCGAGCTGAGGAGACTCTTCTATGCTGCCTGTGGCTTGGAGTGGCCTTCACGAACGCATACTCTTATCTCATTGGGATGGCCAGCTCTCCTACATGCACTTACTGCAGTTGCGAAGAAACCATCGCACACTTTCTGTGTGAGTGCACCCATTTCAACGCGCAAAGACAAGAACTCACTGCAGCTCTGGATAGACTAGACGATCGGCCTTTGTCGGAACAAAGGATTCTGGGTCCTTATACGAGCCCATCCTCAGCCCAGAAGGCTTTGAAAGCTTTGCTGCGCTTTTTGCGGACAAATGGCCTCAGAGACAGACTTTAGTGTATTATACTCTTTGATGTTGCCTTTCCTCTGTCGCATTTTTTTTGTAATTTCTCTTTCTCTTCGCAACATTTCTTTTTAACATCTTTCATTCCCCTCACCCCTTTCCCCAGCACGGGGTAGCCAGCCGGTCTAAGAACTGGCTAACCTCCCTGTCTTTCCGCTTAAACGTTCTTCCTCCTCCTTCTACTTGAATGCTCAATCTGCCACATGCAATACATCGGTCAAACCGAGACATCTTTTCGCATCCGTTTCAACAATCACAAATCACACGTAAACAGTTTGCCACATCTTCCATTGTCCAAGCATTTTCATCTACCAGGTCATTCGTTTGACAAGATTATGGTGACACTATTAGAATCGGGCTTTAAATCACACCATGATCGCGAAATTCGAGAATCGTTCTTGATTCACAAGTTGAATAGTCTGTTATCCGGCATTAACGAATGCGTAGGCAAAGTGTCATGCCTTTCTACGATGCCCTGACATCCGAAATTTTGAGAAATATTTAAAGAAGCATCCCTGACGTATTATATACTTCCTAAAGGTTATCACATAGTTATTTACTTTTTTTTCACGCATGATCCTCGTCGTCAACATCTGCGGACAAAAATATATCGGCCAAACAGACACGCCATTTCGGCTGCGGTTCAATAATCACCGGTACCACGCCACTTCACTGCCGAAGCTACCTTTATCTAGACATCTGTGCCTGCCAAACCACAGTTTTGAAAATATCAGCATAACTCTCTTGCAGTCCGGTTTCTCAAACAGGCCCGAGCGCGAACAGCGTGAGGCATATTTTATTTTCAAATTTCGAACAATAGTAGCCGGCATCAACGAGGACCCCGGAAAACTCTCCTGCCTCCGAGAAGTAAGCCAGGAGGAAATTGGTGACAAAGATTGATAGCTGGAGACCATGCTTGTTTTTTCTGACTGACTCCTACGTGTACACTGTCCTTTCTTGTTTTTTGTTTTTCTTTTTTTCCTTTTTTTCTTTTTTCACATGCACATACAAAGTGTTTGTGTTCGCCTACCACTTGATGACCATTGAAGGGAAACGGATGAAGATTAAAGGTAAAGAGCCGACTGACCCATTAAGGGGAAACCCTTTCTTTACGCACGCGGTCACGGACCCCTCCCGCCACCGCGGCGACAATCTTGGGTGGCCCGACACACGTCGAGAACTGAACAGCACGTGATAAAAACCGGATGTGGACATACACGGACAGTTGGCTTCGTTCTCAGTGTTGACAGTGGTTCTTCCTCTTTTTTACTTTCTTTTTTTTCTTTCTTTTTTCTTTTTCTTTTCGTTTTTTTTTCTTCCCCCTTTTTTCTTTTTTTTCTCTTTCTTTCCTTTTTTAGTTCCCTCTCACTCTCGCAAACATCTTTCAAGGCAAGAGGGACGCAGCAGCAACGAAGCTTGGAAGTTCATGTCAGTATAACTCATCCGCTGATGAAGAGAGGACCCCTCCCGAAACTGTTGGGAAATAAATATATTTATCCTTGTTGACAACACTCTCGTTGTATATATATATATATATATATATATATATATGTTATTCTGACGAAGGCCGGTCCCACGGCCGAAACGTAAAGAAACCTTTCCGTTTTTCGACGTGTGTCTTCTTTTTTTCATATATATATATATATATATATATATATATATATATATATATATATATATATATATATATATATATTGTAACAGCGAGCTGTGATAAGATGGTTTTATTTACAGGAGGTGAATGATGGTCGTTTGCGGCAGCACACTGCGATCGTGCCAAGACTCTTCGTCTTCTTCTGGTTCTCTTCTCTACCTTTTTCTAGTCTGTTACATTCCCCCGCAAGCAGACGAAGCCCGTAGGGCGAGTTATGATGCACAAGGAGGGTAGAAAGGTTTCAGGCGAGCAACGTGAGTGAGCTGCGTTCTGCTCGATCGTCGACCATTGGACAAAAGACGAGCTATTACGTAAGTGAGCTGGCTTGGACACTCCAAAACTACAAAAGGGCCTGAATATCGTGACAGAAACTTTTGGCACAATCCACGCTTGCGTTGCGGTGTCCAAAGTAACACCAAGTCACCTTTTTTGAATAAAACCGGTTCGTGACGGTCGTCGTATCGTGAGAGGCCAGAGTACGAAGACGAGTGATTCGACGGGCTTTTTCTGCGAGGCACAGAGTGTTTGATACAGAGTCGTCATTGTGTAGAATGAAGGGTAAGAAAGTGTCTAGAGGGCTTAGTGGCAACCTGGCGTACAACACTTAAAATGGGCTGAAGTTCGTTGTTTCATGTTTTGCCGTGTTTTACGCGTACGTGATAAAAGGCAGCACTTCATCCCAGTTCTTGTGATTGGAAGAAACGTACATGGCAAGCATGTTGGTCAGCGTTCTGTTTGTCCGTTCAACGAGGCCATTCGTCTGCGGGTGATACGGTGTGGAATGACGGAACTGTGTCGTGCACATGCGTAGTAATTCTTCAACGGCATCGGCAGTGAACTGGCGGCCACGGTCGCTGATAATAACACGCGGTGGGCCATGGTGAAGGACCACGGAGTGAAGCAAGAAGTCCGCCACGGATGCAGTGGTAGAAGAGGGAATAGCTGCGGTTTCGGCATACCGCGTAAGATGATCTACGCAGACGATTATCCAACGCTTTTTATTGTTAGATAACGGAAATGGACCCATAATGTCAATTCCTACTTGTTCAAAAGGTGTGCTGGGTGGTGTTAACGGCTGAAGGGGACCTGGTGTAGCGGTGGCCGGGCGCTTGTGACGTTGGCACGTCTCGCAGCTAGCGACGTAACGCTTCGTCGTTTCGTACATCTTGGGCCAGTAAAAGTGTTCCTGCGTGCGGTTCAGCGTTCGTATGAAGCCGAAGTGACCAGACGTCGCATCGTCATGCATGGCACGTGGAACATCGGAGCGAAGGCTGTCGGGGACAACTAGAAGAAAACGTGCTCCAGGTATAGAGTAGTTAGTTTTATAGAGCAACTTGTCTCGGACAGTAAAGCGACCGCTGTGTTGGGAGGCACGTGCGGCGGCAAAAAGGGGATCCAAGTTGAGATCGTTGCATTGTCCCTCTGGAAATCAGCCGCGTTAGGGAACGTGCTTGTAACAGCAGCAAGGCAGTCGCCAAAATTCTCAGCATCGCAGTCAGTAGTCGCAAGAGGAATCGGGGAGAGGCAGTCTGCGTCAGCGTGACGACGGCCACTCTTGTACGACACCGTAAAGTCGTATTCCTGAAGTCGCAGCGCGCAACGTGCGAGGCGGCCAGAGGGGTCACGCAAACCGACCAGCCAGCATAACGAATGGTGATCGGTAATTATCTTAAAGGGCCTCCCGTAAAAATAACAACGAAACTTCTGTACGGCGAAAACAGTTGCCAGACATTCCTGTTCCGTAACTGTGTAATTGCGTTCTGATTTGCTCAGGCAACGGCTGGCATATGCCACGACATGCTCTGCGCCATTGTGACGTTGTACAAGCACCGCGCCTACACCGATACCACTAGCGTCCGTGTGGACCTCAGTCGGGCAAGATGGATCGAAGTGACGCAACAGTGGTGCTGACGTTAGTACAAACTTAAGTTGTGAGAATGCGGCGTCACACTCTGGTGTCTAGTTGAAGGTTGCATCCTGTCGCAAGACGTTTGTCAGCGGATACACGATCTCCGCAAATCGTGGAACAAAACGACGAAAATATGAGCATAGGCTGACAAATGAGCGAAGTTCTCGTGCGGACTGCGGTGATTTAAAAGAGCTCACTGCTTCTATCTTGCGAGGATCGGGTCTGACGCCATCCTTGTCGACCAAGTGCCCCAGCATGAGAGTTTGACGTTCGCCAAAGCGACATTTTTTAGAATTCAGAACCAGCCCAGCTTTTTCGATGCATTCGAGAACAAGACTGAGACGGTTGTGATTTTCCTCAAACGTACGGCCAAAGATCACAACATCGTCAAGGTAGCACATGCATATCTCCCATTTTAGACCACGTAATACTGTGTCCATAAATCTTTCAAAGGTGGCTGGAGCATTACAAAGGCCAAAAGGCATGACATTAAATTCAAATAAGCCATCCGGAGTTATGAAAGCAGTCTTTTCTTTGTCGCCGGGTTCCATAGGTATTTGCCAATAACCTGACCGCAAATGAAGCGTTGAAAAATAGGAAGCGGCATGCAAGCAATCTATGACGTCATCACTCCGCGGTAAGGGATATACATCTTTCTTCGTCACAGTGTTTAGACGCCTGTAATCTACGCAGAATATCCAGGAACCATCCTTTTCCCTGACAGGAATTACCGGGGCTGCCCGTGGGCTGGACGACTCTTGCACGACCCCTTTGTTCAGCACGTCCTTTACTTGTTCGGCGATAACTTTGCGCTCAGAGGATGACACTCGGTAGGGCTTTTGGCGGATGGGGTGTGCAGAGCCAGTGTCTATTCCGTGACGAGCGCGGGACGAGGGTAACTGAAGGGGTGCATCTCTATGTTTGAAGTTGAAAGCAGCAATATGCCGGGACAGGACCTGCACCAACGCTTGCCGTTCCGTCGTACTGAGAGTCTTGCTGATCATAGCGAGCATTAGATCTTCAATATGGTGAATATCACAAGCAAAGGAAGAGGTGGGGAGGTCCGTAGCTATTGCTGCTATCGAGTTGCATGAGGCTTCATCAAAGAGAGCTATCTTTATCCCGCGAGGAAGCACAACCGGCGTGGCAGAACAGTTCAGCGCCCACAATGTTGCTACTCTTTTTGTCATGCACACTACAGAACAAGGCACAAGTATGTCCTTCTTAAAACAGTTCTTGTGTAGAGGCCCCACTACGAGGTCAACACAAGCATCATCAACCGCTGTGGAAGAGACTCGAACGGGTGTCAGGCACCAAGATGGTGCTATCACTTCATCAATCACACTAAGTGTGTTCCTGTCTTCGCCACGGTAGTCTTCTTCGGAAAGCGACGGTAGAAATAAATTGTTTAGTAATATTTCCCCACTATCAGAGTCAACGGAAGCACCGCATTGCTCCAGGAAATCGATACCAAGAATGACATCGTGCGAACAACGAGATAGAACCAGAAGATCCGATACAAATACTTTTCCAGCCAATGAAACACTGACAACACATACACCAAGAGGATTAAGCTACTCGCCTCCTACACCACGAAAGGTGATTGTATCGTCCCATGAAAACATAACTTTGCGACCGAAAGGGTTTCTGAAGGCGAGGCTCATCACAGACACAGTCACCCTAGTGTCAATTAAAGCCATCGTCGGTATTCCATCAATCAACACATTCAATTTGTTTTTGATCATAACAATAGGCAGAGGTATATCTTGAAAAGACCGTCTGGCGACCTCACCTCCATTGGCCACGGATGCTAGTTTCCCGGCGGCGGAGAAGAACGACGCAGAGGAGACGGCGAGCGACGAGAACGCTTGGATGGTGGTGTCAAACTCCGCTCGGATGCTGGCGAATCACTGTGTCTGGTCTCGCGCAAAAACGGTCCCTTGGAAACAAGTCGGTTGGCTGCAGGTCATATGAAGCACCGGGTCTTGGTGGCGAAGACATGGCTGGTGTCCTTCGTGATTGGCGGCGTTGTTGGCGGCAATACCGAGCGATATGCCCAGTGAAACCACATTTGTAGCAAACGGGAGGGTCACGGTTTATACTATATTCAATGGAACGAATCCTGGGCCGCTGCTGTCGGCGAGGAAGTTCATTATCACGCGAAGAACGGGTTTCTGCCACTCTCTGGAATTCATTGTATTTGTCGTAAGTTACATCTTGGTAGTAGGGTTGGTACTGTCCTTGCCGCAGCGGGACGTAGTCCGGCTGAGAGCCCTGAGTATAACAATGTGGCTGTGCTCGTCGTGATCGTGCGTCATAGGCAGGGCCTCTATTGTATAGACGTGGCTGATACTGAGGTGTGGCATCAGAATCCTCAAAGCCCTCCGTCACTCGGTGCGAGGAGAATGAAGCAACGTTTCGCTCGAACTCTGGTGGCTGGTAGGTGGGATGAGTGCTTGGGCGGTTTGCCACTTGCGCATACAGGCCGAGGTCTTCACGTACTATTTGCCGGATTGTTGATGCAAGATCAAGCACCTGGTTGCTGTCTATGCTCGCGATGGTCGTCACATTCGGTAGCCTGCCGAACTTCGGCGTGATGCGCCTCGTTTGAAGTTGCTCAAAAGTGCAGCAATGACGAATGACATCGGTGACAGATGTCAAGGTGTCTTTCACGATGAGGAAACTGTAAACATCCTCGGCGATTCCTTTTAGAATGTGCCCGACTTTGTCTTCCTCAGACATTCCGGAGTCAATGGTCCTACATAGCTTTATGACTTCCTCTATGTAGGTCGTGCAAGTTTCACCTGGCACTTGAGCGCGTAGCATTAGCGTCTGTTCTGCTCTTTTCTTTATCGTTGTTGGGTCGCCAAAACGCTCTTTGATTTCAGAAACAAATCTGTCTCACGTCGTTAGCATTTCCTCCCGATTCTCGTACCACATTATTGCAGTATCCATCAGAAAGAACGCGACGTACAAAAGCTGAGAAGCGGCATCCTATTTGTTAGCGGTGCTCACCCGTTTGTAATGGATGAGCCAAGCCTCGACGTCTTCATCTGGTCTGCCGGCAAAGGGACGAGCATCTCTCAGTTGTGGAGCCGAACTGGTCGGCGCAGAAGTCGAGAGGGGTTGGTGTTCATTTGCGTTGTGGGACATGTCCAGACCAGATGGATTCGGTGGAAGTCCAGGAATGCGACGGCTCCGTCGAAGAACTTGCGGTTCACCTTCTGTATTCGGGTGTCGATTACCCAGCACGTCCACCACAACTGTAACAGCGAGCTGTGATAAGATGGTTTTATTTACAGGAGGTGAACGATGGTCGTTTGCGGCAGCACACTGCGATCGTGCCAAGACTCTTCGTCTTCCTATATATATATATATAGGCAGGCATGGTGGTTGAGTGGCCGTAGCGTTGCATATAGTCCAGTAGATCCTCCATGAGCGGTCACAACGTGGTTTATTTCGACGTTTCGGCCTAGAGTCTGGCCTTCATCAGGATCGATATATATATATATATATATATATATATATATATATATATATATATATATATATATATATATATATATATATATATATATATATATATATATATATATAGTCACGTATATAGAAAGATACCTCAGGCATGGGTGCAGAAATGACGCAGAAGGAATGAAAACGACGATGTTGTTATGGGGCTGTGTCTGGACTGCCCTGTTGTCCCGCATCTTTGCACGCTATGTGCAGTATTAGCCGAACCGGCGTTAACTTATTAAATACTCCCCGTTACATATTTCTGGTG
Source organism: Rhipicephalus microplus (assembly GCF_043290135.1). Lineage (NCBI taxonomy): Eukaryota > Metazoa > Arthropoda > Arachnida > Ixodida > Ixodidae > Rhipicephalus > Rhipicephalus microplus. Next base: position 199,444,751 of record NC_134703.1, on the reverse strand, counting down.
GAGGTGCTGGGTAACATTGCAACTCTAGGTCTTCGTAGTGGACGTCAGCTTCGTCCAGCCACGATGCCTGAAAGCAGTGTGCCGTCCGTTCAATTTACGCCTGCTCCGTCACCTGGGATCCTTTCCCATCTTCTCGATCCAGGTACATTTTGCGACACCGACACAGCTGACGTTGACGAGTGGCTCGCTTTCTACGAGCGCGTCAGCAAGCAATACAGGTTTCATGAGACGCTTATGCTGGCCAGCATGATCTTTTGCCGGCGAGGTACATCACGAGCCTGGTACGACGGCACAAGGAAGGCCTGTCGAGTTGGGACGTGTGCAAGCAGAAGCTCTGTGACTTGTTCGCCGGTCAGTTGCTCGACAAATGGCAGCCAGGCAGGAACTCGCGTCACGAGTTCAATCTTCCACCGAGTCGTACGTCACCTATATCCAAGACGTGCTCGCCTTGTGTCGGAAGGCTGACAAAGACATGTCCGAACTAGACAAGGTCAGCAATGTGTTCAAGGGCGTAGTCGACGATGCTTTCAACATTCTGATATGCAAGAACTGTACCACCATTGACTCAATTGTCAGTGATTGTCGGCGGTTCGAACAAGCAAAAAGCAGGAGAATCACTCAACGCTTTTCCCGACTCCCGAACACCGCTGCGACGTCTTCCTGGCAGAATTCTGTGGCGCGACGTCCATTCGTGAATCCTCCAAACATCACAAGAATCGTTCGCCAGGAGCTGGAAGGCATGGCTCCTTCCGCTCATCAACCCCTTGTGCCTTAAAACCTGGTCCCAATATCTCTTATTCAGGCTGTTGTGTGACAAGAGTTTGCCAACATGGGCGTATTAGTTCCCCAAAACTCCAGCCACACACCGCAGTCCATAAATCCTAACGCTCACTACCACGCCGCCCCACTTGTTGCTGCTGCCGCGTCGATCCCGCGGTTCTCATCGCACTACCGAAATCCATCTGAGTGGCGCACACAAGATGATCGACCGATATGCTTCTCCTGCCATCGCGTTGGCCACATTTCCCGCCACTGCCGCAACAGATGGCCTTTCCGACAACGTTTTCTAGACGACCACTGACAGGATCGTGGGCAGTATTCGCCACCTCGTTTTGCTGATGGGCTCCTTCAGGGCCTTCCACCTAGCCGTTCTACGCTACGCTCCGAACCATCCTACGCCGCTGTCGTCGCCCAGGGAACCCGAGTCGCTCGCCGTATCCTCAGGGTCGCCAGCCGCGCTCCTATCAACGCCGTCGCTCCCCGTCACCGGCGTATTCTGGGCAGTTCTTGGGAAACTAACAGATGCAGCTCCCGGTGGTGGCACTGCATTGACAACTCGAACCGTAAAACCTCTACTGACCACTAGTTCCAGACGAAATTTACTTGGTGTTCTTATCGATGGCCTGACCGTTACAGCTCTAATAGACACTGGTGCCCACATATTTCTTATGAGTTCACGTCTTCAATTCCGCCTGAAAAACGTTCTTACCACTGCCATGTCTTCGACTGTGCGAGTAGCTGACGGCAGCCGAACATCAGTTATTGGTATGTGCACTGCCCGCGTCACTGTTGCCGGCCTTCACACTTCAGTCCTCTTCGCTGTTCTAGACACTTGCCCACACTACGTGATTCTCGGCATTGTCTTCTTGACCGCGCATTCAGCCCTCATCGATTGTTCAACCGGCACTTTACAGCTAGAGTTGCCTTTGTAGTCCGATGTCCCTCCTGCAGCGTGCACATGGCTACGGTCCGTGGAGTGTCTAAGATTACCGCCTCAGGCCGCCGTGGACCTTTATATGTCGCCGTTCTCACCGGTTCCTGATGGCGACTACTTGGCAGCTCCACTCATTGACGTGACTCTATCTCGGAACATCATACTTTCTCATAATATAGTGAGAATTAGCGAAAACAAGACGCTCCTCCCTGTCCTCAACCGCTCCGTGTCGACCCAGGCCATTCCTTAAGGTATTGCCTTAGCAGAGCTCTCAACTCTGGAGTAATGTACAATTTCATCTCTCACTCCTGACAGAATACAGCATTCCTAGACAAAAAGGTATCAAACTACCTGTCGCCGTCCCAAGTTGAAGCGCTACGTGGTCTTCTATTTTCTTACCTTGGCATTTTTAATATCGACGACCATTCCTTTAGCCGCATGAACGTCGTAGCCCACCGTATCGACAGTGGCGACGCCAGTCTCCTTCATAAGCGTCCTTAGCGTATGTCTCATTTAGAGCGCCAAATAATCCAGAAGGAGGTAGAGAAAATGTTCGACAAAGACGTCATAGAGCCTTCAACCAGTCCGTGGGCATCACCTGTTGTGCTTGTTAAAAAGCAGGACACCTGGTCATTCTGCGTCGACTATTGCCATTTTAATTGAATAACTAAGAAGGATGTCTACCCTCTACCTCGAATTGATGATGCGCTTCACTGCCTCCATGTTGCCAAGTATTTCTCTTCCCTGGACCTACGATCTGGATATTGACAAATTTCAGTCGATGACCGCGACCGCGAGAAGACGGCATTCATAACATCAGACGGGATTTAGTAATTTAAAGTGATGCTTTTTGGGTTGTGAAGTGCGCCAGCATCTCTTGAACGCACGATGAACTCCTTCCTTCGCGTTTTTGAAAGGTCGACGTGCCTGTGCTATCTAGACGATGTCATCATTTTCTCGCCAACCTTTGAAAGCCATCTTCCATGTTTGTCGGCCATTCTTGACGTTTTTCGCTGTGCTGGCCTCCAGCTTAACGCGTCTATGTGCACCTTTGGACGCCGTCAGATAAAGCTACTCGGCCACCTTGTTGAAGCTACTGGTGTATGACCAGGCCCTGATAAAGTGCGCGTGGTGCGCGAGTTCCCGGTTCCACGTTCCACGCAAGAAGTCCGCAGCCTTTTGGGAATCTGTTCATATTTCTGCCGTTTTGTCAGCAACTTCACGGAAATTGCTCGGCCCCTCACGGATCTCCTCAAAAAGAACGTGGCTTTTTTCTGGCATGCAGACCAAGAACATTCCTTTGCGTCGTTGATTTCTGCGCTCACATCACCGCCTGTGTTGGCTCACTTTGACCCAGCCGCTCGAACGGAGCTTCGCACCGACGCAAGTGGTCATGGCATAGGGGCATTACTCGGACAAATGCAGAACGGCACAAACCGTGTCATAGCGTACGCTAGCCGCCTACTTTCTCAGTCGGAAAGGAACTATTCAATAACTGAGCGAGAGTGCCTGGCTCTTATCTGGGCTACCGCAAAATTTCGTCCGTACCAATATGGACGCACGTTCGCAGTCATCACAGACTACCATGCGTTCTGCTGGCTGTCAACACTTAAGGATCCTACAGGAAGACTCGGGCGATGGGCATTGCGATTGCAGGAGTACACGCTCTCTGTTGTGTACAAGTCTGGCAAGCTGCACAGCGATGCCGACTGCTTATCTCGATACCCTGTTGATTCACCAGACTCCTCTGATTTGGAAGCTGATGCCTGCCAACATCCTAGCCATAACATATTTTCTGCAAATAGCCGACGAGCAACGCCCAGATCCATCGCTGCTATCGATGATTGACCGTCTTGAATCCGGCCATAAAAACCCTTCACTGAGCCTATTTTTTCTTCAAGACATCGTTTTGTACCGCCGCAACTTACAGCCCAATGGCGCGGAACTTTTTGTCATCGTCCCACGTCATCTGCGCAAGGACATCTTGCAAGAACTTCACAATGCCCCAACTTCCGGACAATTAGGTGTTTCCAGAACCTATGACCGAGTCCGCCGATGGGTATTCTGGAAGGGCCTTTACCGTTCTGTTCGCCGCTACGTTGCAGCGTGTGACCTGTGCCAGTGTTGGAAGACGCCTACGCATTTCCCTGCCGGTCACCTTCCACCTATTGAAGTCTCAGCCGAGCCGTTTCATCGTGTGGGTTTAGATTTGTTAGGTCCCTTCCCAACATTGGCAACGGGAAACAAATGGATAGCAGTAGCTACGTATTATGCCACTCGGTATGCAATTACTCGAGTGCTACCGACCAGCTGCGCAATGGACGTCGCAGATTTCCTACTCTATGACACCATCTTTCAGCACGGCACTCCTTCTCAGCTGCTCACGGACCGTGGCCGCTGCTTCCTGTCTCGTGCGGTTGACGAGCTCTTTAGATCCTGTGCTACGCGGCACAACTTTACGACTTTTTACCATCCTCAGACTAACGGACTTACTGAACGCCACAACCGCACACTGACGGACATGCTTGCTATGTGTGTTTCTGACGACCAAACCGATTGGGATACTGCCCTTTCATTCGTAACCTTCGCCTACAACTCATCGCGTCATGAAACTGCCAGCTACTCACCATTTTATCTTCTCTTTGGCCGTCATCCCTTACTACCTTTTGATACTCTGCTTGTACATGACCTTCCGTCTACCACTTCGTACGCACAAGATGCCATCTCCCGTGCTCTGATCACACGTACAGTAGCCCGCCCCAGGTTCTCATCGTCCCAGAGAGCACAGAAGTCGCTCTACGACAGCCGACATAGGGATGCCGATTTTTCTCCGGGCTCTTTCGCGCTACTGTGGCTGCCATTCCGTCGTGTCGGCATGTGCGAGAAACTTTTATAGCAATAAGCTGGGCCTTATTGAGTTCTGCGCCAAGTCACAACTGTCACCTATGAAATTTCTTCTTGAACCCCACTCTTACATCCAGAAGTGACATTGTGCATGTTTCTCGCCTGAAGCCCTATCACAGTGACCCGTCCGTCTAATAACAGCAGGCACCGGGACGGTGCTTTGACGCCCGGGGTAATGTCACGGGTATAGAAAGGTACCTCAGGCACGGGTGCAGAAATGACGCAGAAGGAATGAAGACGACGATGTTGTTCTGGGGCTGTGTCTGGACTGCCCTGTTGTCCTGCATCCTTGCACACAGTTGAATACAGGACTACTCACTTTATTGTACCAGAACACTGGAAAAACTAATCGGATGAGAACCTCGTATTTCTCTGTCGCTGCGCCTGCTCTTCGTTGTTCTATTGGTGCTACAATTTTAATGCGGCATTTGCCCCCCTCCAGAGAGCTGGGTCTCGATGCTCTTCTACAAAAAACGGTGCAGTAGATGTATGGTGCGAATCAGTCTGAAAAATAGGGCTTCATTCGCACAACATGCACGATTTCTGGTTTTTGCTGGCGAGTTGTCGAGGGGCTGCCAGAAACTACTACGTAATTAACGTCCTTCAGGCATTGTAAAACTGTGTAGGGGCCAAAATACATCTTCAGCAACTTTTCAGACAGTCCCCGGCAGCGGACAGGACTCCATACCCCGACTTTCTCGCCGGGCCGATAGACGACATGTCGGTGTCGCAGATTATAACGTTGGGCGTGGTAATTTTGCTGCTGGGTGATTCGGACGCCTGCAAGCTGCCTCGCGTCTTCTGCTCGTTGAGTAAAAGATGCAGCGTCCAAATCGATGTCATTGCAGTCGTGCAGTAACATAGCGTGAAGCATCGTCGTCACTTCACGACTATAGAGGAAACTGAATGGCGTTCTTCGTGTAGTCTCTTGCTGCGCTGTATTATAGACGAACGTGATGTACGGTAGAACGTCATCCCAGTTCTTGTGATCCGCGTCAATGTACATACTCTCAACACGTTGGCGATAGTCTTGTTGAGGCGTTCTGTTAAGCCGTTTGTTTGTGGATGATAGGAAGTGGTTTTCCGATGGGCTGTTCCACTGAGCTCAAGCACTGTCTTCAGGAGCGCGGTCGTGAAAGCAGTACCTCGATCCGTTATTATGATTTTCAGAGCACCGATCCTCAGGACGATATTTTCCATGAAGAATTGTGCGGTTTCAACGGCGGTGCCACTTGACAAAGCCTTCGTTTCCGCGTAGCGCGTAAGATAATCAGTGGCTACTATTACCCACTTGTTGCCAGCATGGGAAGTCGGATATGGTCCAAGGAGATCCATTCCTATTTGGGCAAAAGGTACCGTGGGCACTTGAATTGATTGTGATAGTCCAGCTGGTTTTAACGGTGGTAATTTACGTCGTGTGCAATCGAGGAACGTGCGCACGTAATGTTTCACAATAGGTGGAAGTTTTGGCCAGTAGTATTTCTGTTGGATTCTGGCCAATGTGCGTGTGTAACCGAGATCACCGGACGTTGGCTCATCGTGGCAAGCGCTAAGTATCTCCTGACGGATTGACGTCGGAACGACAAGTAGGTGGGTGCTTCCTCTGGGAGAAAAGCTCTTCTTATAGAGAACACCACAACGTAAGCAGAATGACTGCAGGCTCCTTGCAAATCTTCTAGGGATGGTTGTTGTCCGGCCCTTCAAAAATTCAATAAGGGGAAGCAACTCGTTGTCTTCCTTTTGCTTGCACGAAATATTAGTGGTGTCGACGACTCCTACAAGCGCCATGTTGTAAGCTTCTGTGTCATCATCGCGCTTGATCGGTGACCTTGATAAGCAATCGGCGTCGGCGTGCTGCCGCTCGGACTTATACACGACCGTCATATCAAACTCTTGAAGGCGTAAGCTCCACCGTGCGAGCCGACCAGGTGGGTCTTCAAGTTGGTCAGGCAGCAGAGGGAATGATGGTCGCTGACTACGTGGAAGGAACAACCATACAGGTACGGACGAAACTTCATAACCGCCCATACTACAGCAAGACACTCTTTTTTTGTTGTGGAGTAGTAGGACTCGACGCGGGAAAGCGTCCTACTAGCATATGCGATCACACGCTCGGCTGAGTCTTGCCACTGGACGAGTACAGTGTCTGAACCCACGTTGATGGCATCTGTGTGGACCATGGTAGGAGCATCCTCATCGAAGTGAGCAAGAACAGGCGGTGTTTGCAGGCGTTGTCGGAGATCGTCAATAACTGCTTGTTGATCGTCACCCCATGTGAACGAAAGGCCTTATCTTGTGAGTCGTGTTAACGGCGAGGCTATGTGTGAGACATTGGCAATAAACCTTCGGTAGTATGCGCATAGACCAAGGAAACGCCTGACTGCTTTCTTATCTGTTAGCACCGGATATTTTCTGACTGCCGCAATTTTATCGGGATCAGGTCGAACGCCTTCATGGCTCACCACATGGTCTAAAATTTGGAGCTCCTTGAAACCGAAATGACACTTCTCGGGTTTCAGTGTCAGGCCGGCAGAAATTATTGCCCTGAATACCAATAGCAGCCTGCTCAAGTGCTCCTCAAATGTTTTTGAAAAACCAATGACGTCGTCCAGATAGACCAGACATGTCTGCCACTTAAGGCTTGACAGGACAGTAGTCTCTGAAATGTTGCAGGGGCTGAGCACAATCCGAAGGACAAGACTTTGCATTCATAAAGCCCGTCAGGCGTTACAAAAGCCGTTTTTTCTCTATCTCGCTCGTCGAAGTCAATTTGCCAATACCCACTTTTGAAGTCCATTGACGAGAAGTAGCGTGCATACCTCAGCCTGTCGAGTGGATCATCGATGCGTGGTAATAGGTATACGCCTTTCTTTGTCACACGGTTCAGCTTGTGGTAGTCGACACAAAATCGCAAGCTTCCGTATTTCTTTTTAACCAGCACTACTGGCGATGCCCAAGGGCTTCTTGACGGCTGGATGACGTCATCATCGAGCATTTTCTTCACTTTTTTCTGGATTGATTCACGCTCTTTCCGTGCTACGCGGTATGGGTTCCGTCGTATTGGCCTTGCCGTCTCCTCCGTTATTATCCGGTGCTTCGTCAGTGCCGTTTGACTGACCCTCTAGGTCGATGAAAAACAGTCTTTGAACTGGCGAAGAAGGTCTACTAGACGCTCTCTCTGCGCTGGTGATAAATCCGTGCTTACGTCAATAGGTGGTGGGGCTGACGTGGCTTGCGGCTCGTCTTGTTTTACTACACAGCACTCGCTGATTTCGGTGATCTGTCAAAGTAGGCAACTGAAGTGCCTTGTGTAATGTGTCGGCGCTCGTTGGTGAAATTCGTCAATAGAACCTCCGCTTCACCACGCACAACATTGACGATACTTCTGGCTATTGCAACACCGCGAGAGAGTTGAAGCGTCAATACTTGTTCAGCGATTCCTTCTCCAGTATGCTGCGCGCTGCACGTGACCGAAACAAGGCGGCACAATAACGGAGGTACGGTCTTATCGTCAATGGCTCGCAGGGATTTTCGGTGTAGCGCTGCGCTTTGATCCGCTGAAATGGTCAGTACACCGTCCGGTATATTGAAGATGGCACCATATTCACGCAAGGAATCCATCCCTAAGATTGCCTTTTTGCAACACTTGAAAGGATAACAAAAGTTGCGACGAAGGATGCATCCCCTATCTTCATCCTTGCGGTGCACTTTCCGGTAGGTGTGAGTAGGGGTGAGTAGCTGCCCTCACGCTCCTTTAATTTGTGGTCCTGTTCATTCCATTCTAACCTTCCTGAGCTTGTCTGCCAGACTCTCACTCATTATTGAGAAGTACGCGCTAGTGTCGACCAATGCCATGCCGTCATGTTCGTCAATCGTAATATCAACTTCGTCAGTAACAACCCAATCTTCCGTCGAATCGTTGAAAATTTGTGTCTATTCGCTCGGCAGTATTGGGTGATTTTCAGCCCTTCGACGATTCGCAACCTTTCCCCTTGAGGTCGCTGCTTTTAGTTTACCCGGCGTGGAATAAGATATCTTCCTCTTGGCATGTCAGTGGTGCTCCGTCTAGAGAATGGAGAATAACGCCCAGGAGAGGGTGAGCACGACCGAAACCCAGGGGGAACATCCCGCGGGGTCATGACACTCGTGTCGACGTTAGGTGTTTCGTTGAAATGGCGCTGAGGAATAGTGGAAGAAAACCCTTGGTACCCTGCGACGTGATACAGGCAATACCGAACGATGTGGCCTGCTTCCCCACAATGAAAGCACAAGGGCCTATGGTCAGGGGTACGCCAGATGTCAGTTTTGTGAAGTGGTGGCCGCCTCGGCGTCGAAGTTTCTCTGTAGTACCAAGGCGCTGTTGGCAGATGTTTCTGGTGGTACTGATGCGGTGTCGGCACGTTCGCTGGCTGTCGGCGAACTATGTAGAAGTGTATACTTAAAAGCTCGTTTTTCTGCGTTTTGCGTTATTTGAAGGTTGCAGGTTCGGTTCCTGCTCACGGCAGGTTATCTTTCACCCACTTTTCTTTCTTTACATTTACATTACAATTGGGTGTAATAACTTCCCCTATACATTCCTTGGCATTATTGTCTGTTGGAACAAATTATATATATATATATATATATATATATATATATATATATATATATGAAAGTAGATGCGCTTTCACATAACAACTGTTTATTGTGCCGACGTTTCAACAGGAACCCTGTCTTTTTCAAGGCATAATACTATTTACACATGTTCCGTGCCTTTTTATATCCTGTCGAGACAGGAGGGGAGGGGTCAATTGAGAGAGAGAGAGAGAGAGAGAGAGAGAGAGAGAGAAAAGAAAAAAAGAAGGAACAGCGAAACGGGAGGACAAACATTAAATAAAATATAGAAAATCTAGGAGAAGAAGCAAGACCGACACGGCGTAATTAGAAAGGGGCAGCATTTCAACAGAGTAGGGCAGAGGTAGATGAGGAATGTCATCATTGTCAACAATACCTCCCCCGCACCCACACTTCCCCAAGTGGGCAGGGAGCCGCCGTTTTTGTATTTCACCTTTCCGTGTAGTCCGCTGGCGGCTCGTTCCTCTTTGAAGTCTATGACAAGTTAATGGGGAGGGCTTAAGCACCTTAAGTGCATGCTGGTGGCATCGGGAGGAGCGAGAAAGCTGGTGAATGAGGCACCGCCATCGATATTCATTATATGCATTGGCTCCTTGTCAGTGAAGGAACAGAATGTGCGGTAAAAATTAAAGAAGGAAAGAAAAAAAAACCAGGGGGGGGGGAAGGGGGAGACTGTACGACATCCGAGACAGTCACCACACAGTTGCGGCTCACTGGGAAGACATGCGCGCATGCACGAAAAAGTTAACGAAACCACCTAGCTGTCAGCTCCTTGTCAGTGAAGGAACAGAATGTGCCTTGCAGCTTAAAGAAGAGAAAAAAAAAGAAAAAGAAGGGGGGGGGGGAGGGACCGTAGGACCTCCGGGACCACTTATCTGTGCGTTCCGGCTGTGCTTGATGAGGCAAATCATTTCTATGTTGTCAGATGCATAGGCCAAAAGCTTTGTTAGCGGGTAATATTATTGTCGTAATGAAACCGGACTGATTAGAGAGAAGCGTTTGCGTCTTTTAGCGGTCGTAACGCAGACAGAGTGCCTGGGTGTTCATTTATTCCGTATTTTATCGTGTTAAATTTGTATATAAAATAAGATTCCCGTTGTTCCCGTTCTCTGATTGTTCGAAAGTTGTTTTCTAGTAGTGTAACCCTGATGTCATCAAAGCTGTGGTCTTTGAATGTGCAGTGTTTTGAAAGTGGAAGGCCTGGCAGAGATCGTACATGTGCCCGATGGTTGTTGAATCTAATTCTAAACGGAGTGTCTGTCTGGCCCACGTATTGCTTGTTACATACCCCACATTCCAGGAGGTATATGACATTGTCTGAGTCACAGTCTAGTGCACCTGTTATCCTGTGCTTAAAATCCGAGTGGGTGTTTTTCGCCACTGTCGTCGTCTGCATGTGTTTGCATACCCTGCATCTGCTTTTTCCGCAAGGGTGACACCCAATTTGAGGTTTCACACCTATCTTTGAATTTATTAAATGATCCTTTATATTTTTCGGCCTTCTGTATACAACACAAGGAGGAGAAGTGAAAATTTTGGATAGTCGCACGCTCTGTTCCAATATGTTAAAGTGTTTTCTTAGGACCTTGTTTATGTTCGGTGGGTTGTTCGTGAAAGTTAATAGCAAGTTTTTGTTGCGGTGTTGGTCGGCGTTTCTCTGGTGGTTGAGAAGAATCTGGCGGTCCAGATTTTCAGCTTTTTTAATGGCGTCATCGATGATAGCTGGCGGGTATTCTTGATTAAAGAGTACTTCGCGCATAAATGTGCTGTTTTTGTGGAAGTCCCCGGTGCGGGAGCAGATACGTCGAAATCTGTGTGCTTGGGAATAGGGAATGCTGGTCTTGCAATGTCACGGGTGGCAGCTTTTGAAGTGCAGGTATTGTTGCCTGTCTGTAGGTTTTCTGTATACGTTAGTTACCAACGCACCATCGTCAACTCGAATGAGTACATCAAGAAAGTTTATTTCAGTGTTAGAGTATGTGTGTGTAAAATAAATGCTGGGGTGTACCTGGTTGAATGCCTGTATGAATTTGAGGAGCTCGTTTTCCGAATGTGTCCAAATTATGAATATATCATCTAGGTACCGTTCATAGAGTAATGGTTTGATATTACAAGATGAAAGAAAATTGGAGTCTATGTGGTGCATGAATATGTTGGCGTAGTTTGGGGCCATTCTTGTACCCATTGCCGTACCGCTGATTTGAAGATAGTACTGGTTGTTAAATTCAAAGCTGTTCAAATCGAGTACAAGTACTTTTTCGTGCATGCGCGCATGTCTTCCCAGTGAGCCGCAACTGTGTGGTGACTGTCTCGGATGTCGTACAGTCTCCCCCCTCCCCCCCTGGTTTTTTTTCTTTCCTTCTTTAATTTTTAACGCACATTCTGTTCCTTCACTGACAAGGAGGCAATGCATATAATGAATATTGATGGCGGTGCCACATTCACCGGCTTTTTCGCTCCTCCCGATGCCACCAGCATGCACTTAAAGCGCTTAAGCCCTCCCCATTAACTTGTCATACACTTCAAAGAGGAACGAGCTGCCAGCCGACTACACGGAAAGGTGAAATACAAAAACGGTGGCTTCCTGCCCACTTGGGGAAGTGTGGGTGCGGGGGAGGTATTGTTGACAATGATGACATTCCTCATCTACCTCTGCCCTACTCTGTTGAAATGCTGCCCCTTTCTAATTACGCCGTGTCGGTCTTGCTTCTTCTCCTAGATTTTCTATATTTTATTTAATGTTTGTCCTCCCGTTTCGCTGTCTCTTCTTTTTTTTCTTTTTTTTCTCTCTCTCAATTGACCCCTCCCCTCCTGTCTCGACAGGATATAAAGAGGCACGGAACATGTGTAAATAGTATTATGCCTTGAAAAAGACAGGGTTCCTGTCGAAACGTCGGCACAATAAACAGTTGTTATGTGAAAGCGCATCTACTTTCATATTTATAACCTTGCGGCAACCGAAGTTATTCTTCTGCATATAAGCCTTACCACAAATGGCTGCTGCCCGCGCCTTTCGCAAACAACTTACATGGAGGTTTCCGATCCACAGAGCCTCGACGGCAATAGTCGGTGACTCACAACTAAAGTACCTGCATCAACACTTCGATATGGCCAGCCCCCATTCACCTGCCTTCATCTGCCAGCCTGGCGCATGCATTGGCGACATCGGAGAGCTATTGGACTTCGTCCCTAAAGGTACCTCGAACCTTATTCTGCACATTGGAACTAACGACCTGGCCAATACGGATGCCCCTACAGCATTCAACCGTTACGTCGCCCTCCTTGACCGCATCCGGCATGAGAGACCAGATATTCCTATGGTGTTTGCCACACTAGTGCTCCCACGAGCCCCCAACCAACGACTCCGCCGACACAACTGGCGTGCGGTGAGGCGGTTCAACTTCGAGGCTCGGGAGTTTAACTTGCGACTGCTGAGTTCGTGCCATGAGAGAGAGGGCGTCTTCTATGTGAACCATCGCATCGACGCGCTCCCGCCGTGGACCGTACTCGCGGCCGATGGTCTGCACCCGAGCTTCGCTGGAGTGTATCTGCTGGCCTGGAACATCTACAACCTGCTCCTCGACCTACGGCGGCCATACATCAACAACTGGCTGGAACACGCGCCACAACCGGAGGCGGGGGCGTACGAGCTTCGGGAGACGCCATCCTACTCCCAAGCACTGCGGCGTGACTCTTCCGATGCCACCTGTCGAGGCGGCAAAGAGAAGAATATGAACCCAGCAGCCCCAGAAACAGTTGCTGCCCGTTCTCCAGGCCAGCATACCCCATCGGGACCCTCTCACCGAGTGCACAACTGCCATCACGCTTGCCACGGCTGTCGTCGACGCCTACAACACACACCCCGGAAACGGCGACGAAGGGTAATCCGGGCCAACAACAACGGCCAGCTGTACCAAAATCAACAGCAACGAGTGGCCAGAATAAACCCCCCGCAAGGAAAAATCAGCAGCCAACATCATCAACGAACAAGCAGCAACCACCAGCAGCCAACAGCAGGCGTCTACAGGCCAGCTCGTCACGGGAGGCACAACGGGATGGAGCTCCAACCCAAACCAGGTACGACCTCCGGGCACCTTGCGGCCCTATTCGCCGCGTCTGTGCAAAGTGACATACTGGCTGTGCGAGTGGGCAAACTCCGTCTGTTTCAGATGAACTAGGCCATAGAACGGGTCCAAATTTTCTTAAACTTAGAAAAGTGGTTGACAAAAGAATACGGCACGAACTTCACGTGCAAAGCCTCGAGCAATATGTACTGGCGGGTACGGCTCCGAAGGGGCTGCGCTTGTCGCTAACACCATCGATGCATAACTTTGCCGAAGGGGAAATGAAACGGTGGAACTAAATTCTCGATCACGCCACACAGGAGCTAACGAAGGTCACCATCGAACACTGTAGAAAGACTCTAAACGCACTGACAGACGAGGAGCGGTATTTAAGAAATAACTTTTCTCTTTCGGAGTGGGAAACTAAAGAACTAGACGTATTTGAGCACAAAAAAAAAAAAACGGAGGAAATTGAAAAACTTAAGAGGAAGAAATTTGCGCGGGACAATGTGTCACAAGCTATACCCACTGCTGCTTACAGAAAAAATACCAAATCATCTCACGTTCAAAAAAATTTGCCACCACACCCCAAAGAGCCAAACGTTATTAACCTTTCCGACAAAGAACTTAGCAAAGAAGAATTGAGTATACTATCACGCGGACTTACATTCTGCGCTGGCAACGGAAGGTATGATGAATTCACGCTCCTAAAAGACCTAGACAACTTCGTACGAAATTTACGATTGGAGGAATATTTCTTTGATAAACCCGAAAAAGATAACGCACTTTTTCGTGGGGTAATCGGACGGCAATGGACCCCAGACGCCAACAGAGATCGACATCTGGATCTCTATATAGACGCGGTTCAAAAAGATGTTATACATGCGTACAAAGTGCACAAACCAAGCATGAATAACATATCAAAAAGAGAAAAAGAGGCACTACTCACGTTGAGCAACTGCGAAGATCTCGTCATCAAACCAGCAGACAAAGGAGGCGCGATTGTTGTTCTGAATAGATCGGACTACATCGAGGAAGGCAAGCGACAACTAAATAACAAACGATTCTACAAACACCTCGACTTTGACCCTACCACGGAACACAAAAAAATCATTGTAACAACCCTAGAGAATCTCACACGTGAAGGCGCCATTAATTCAAAGCTTAAAAAGGCACTTTTTACGGTACATTCGGCGCCTGGTCGTTTTTACATGCTGCCGAAGATTCATAAAGAGAATAACCCTGGCAGACCCATTATATCAGGCACGGGAACGTTAACGGAACCCATTTCCAGTTATATTGATTCTTTAATCAAAGACATACCACCCACACATGAGTCCTTCTTGCGTGACACAAACCACTTCCTTCGGGAAATAGCAGACGTGAAAATTCCAGACGGTGCATTTCTCGTAACATTGGATGTTAGCTCACTCTACACAAATATCCCACATGAGGATGGTGTAAGGGCACTTGTTGAATCGTATGGCACACACAACCCTGTCGCTTATCCAAGCAAAAAAGTAATTGAAATCTTCACAAGACTTGTACTCGATTTGAACAGCTTTGAATTTAACAACCAGTACTATCTTCAAATCAGCGGTACGGCAATGGGTACAAGAATGGCCCCAAACTACGCCAACATATTCATGCACCACATAGAGTCCAATTTTCTTTCATCTTGTAATATCAAACCATTACTCTATAAAGGGTACCTAGATGATATATTCATAATTTGGACACATTCGGAAAACGAGCTCCTCAAATTCATACAGGCATTCAACCAGGTACACCCCAGCATTTATTTCACACACATCTACTCTAACACTGAAATAACCTTTCTTGATGTACTCATTCGAGTTGACGATGGTGCGTTGGTAACTAACGTATACAGAAAACCTACAGACAGGCAACAATACCTGCACTTCAAAAGCTACCACCCGCGACATTGCAAGACCAGCATTCCCTATTTCCAAGCACACAGATTTCGACGAATCTGCTCCCGCACCGAGGACTTCCACAAAAACAGCACATTTATGCGCGAAGTACTCTTTAATCAAGAATACCCGCCAGCTATCATCGATGACGCCATTAAAAAAGCTAAAAATCTGGACCGCCAGATTCTTCTCAACCACCAGAGAAACGCCGACCAACACCGCAACAAAAACTTGCTATTAACTTTCACGAGCAACCCACCGAACATAAACAAGGTCCTAAGAAAACACTTTAACATATTGGAACAGAGCGTGCGACTATCCAAAATTTTCACTTCTCCTCCTTGTGTTGTATACAGAAGGGCGAAAAATATAAAGGATCATTTAATAAATTCAAAGATAGGTGTGAAACCTCAAATTGGGTGTCACCCTTGCGGAAAAAGCAGATGCAGGGTATGCAAACACATGCAGACGACGACAGTGGCGAAAAACACCCACTCGGATTTTAAGCACAGGATAACAGGTGCACTAGACTGTGACTCAGACAATGTCATATACCTCCTGGAATGTGGGGTATGTAACAAGCAATACGTGGGCCAGACAGACACTCCGTTTAGAATTAGATTCAACAACCATCGGGCACATGTACGATCTCTGCCAGGCCTTCCACTTTCAAAACACTGCACATTAAAAGACGACAGCTTTGATGACATCAGGGTTACACTACTAGAAAACAACTTTCGAACAATCAGAGAACGGGAACAACGGGAATCTTATTTTATATACAAATTTAACACGATAAAATACGGAATAAATGAACACCCAGGCACTCTGTCTGCGTTACGACCGCTAAAAGACGCAAACGCTTCTCTCTAATCAGTCCGGTTTCATTACGACAATAATATTACCCGCTAACAAAGCTTTTGGCCTATGCATCTGACAACATAGAAATGATTTGCCTCATCAAGCACAGCCGGAACGCACAGATAATTGGTGCCGGAGGTCGTACGGTCCCCCCACCCCTTCTTTTTCTTTTTTTTCTCTTCTTTAAGCTGCAACGCACATTCTGTTCCTTCACTGACAAGGAGCTGACAGCTAGGTGGTTTCGTTAACTTTTTCGTGCATGCGCGCATGTCTTCCCAGTGAGCCGCAACTGTGTGGTGACTGTATCGGATGTCGTACAGTTCCCCCCCCCCCCCCTTGGTTTTTTTCTTTCCTTCTTTAATTTTTAACGCACATTCTGTTCCTTCACTGACAAGGAGCCAATGCATATAATGAATATCGATGGCGGTGCCTCATTCACCGGCTTTTTCGCTCCTCCGGATGCCACCAGCATGCACTTAAAGCGCTTAAGCCCTCCCCATTAACTTGTCATACACTTCAAAGAGGAACGAGCCGCCAGCGGACTACACGGAAAGGTGAAATACAAAAACGGCGGCTCCCTGCCCACTTGGGGAAGTGTGGGTGCGGGGGAGGTATTATTGACAATGATGACATTCCTCATCTACCTCTGCCCTAATCTGTTGAAATGCTGCCCCTTTCTAATTACGCCGTGTCGGTCTTGCTTCTTCTCCTAGATTTTCTATATTTTATTTAATGTTTGTCCTCCCGTTTCGCTGTTTCTTCTTTTTTTCTTTTTTTTCTCTCTCTCTCTCAATTGACCCCTCCCCTCTTATCTCGACAGGATATAAAAAGGCACGGAACATGTGTAAATAGCATTATGCCTTGAAAAAGACAGGGTTCCTGTCGAAACGTCGGCACAATAAACAGTTGTTATGTGAAAGCGCATCTACTTTCATATTTATAACCTTGCGGCAACCAAAGTTATTCGTCTATATATATGTATATATATAAATATATATATATATATATATTATATATATATATATATATATATATATATATATATATATATATATATATATATATATATATATATATATATATATATATATATATATATATATATATATATATATATATATATATATATATATATATTTAAAAAAGAAATTCTGTGGGTCCAGTGCAAATATAATTAAGAATAAAGGAGCACACTTACGAAAATTTGATAATTGTTTACTCTACGTTTCGGCCGTGGCACGGCCTTCGTCAGGATTAACAGAAATACGAGTATGTGGCCGCTTTTATGGGCAGGCGTGAACATGTCAGTACAAAACGCGTGCGATCAGCATGTGAGTGTCGCAAAAATTCTTTGAAACAGCCGTGACTACACTACAAACCATTAAAATCTAATACAATAGACAAAATTGTGGGCATGTAAAAGGCATTTGTAACATTTACCATTGACGACGAGGATCACGCATGAAAAAAATAAATATGTGATAACGTTTACGAAGTATATTATACGTCAGGGATGCTTCTTTAACTATTTCTCAAAATTTCGGACGTCGGGGCATCGTAGAAAGGCATGACACTTTGCCTACGCATTTGTTAATGCCGGATAACAGACTGTTGAACTTGTGAACCAAGAACGATTCTCGAATTTCGCGATCATGGTGCGAGTTAAAGCCCGATTCTAATAGTGTCACCATAATCTTGTCAAACGAATGACCTGGTAGATGACAATGCTTGGACAATGGAAGATGTGGCAAACTGTCAGCATATCAGCACGTCAACATATCGGCACTGAAAACAGAATCTGGCCTATCATTGCTTGCATCTCGTCGCCGCATTTCTAGTCTTTTCCTTTTTCAGAAGTTTTTTTACAGCTCGCTCGGCAGGCCGCCATACATTCTTCCTCCGGCACGCATCTCCCATCGCACTGGTCACCCGCAACAAGTTGAGCGGCCGCGTACACGCACCGTCACTTTTGCGTCCTCATTCTTTTTTCGTGCAGCTACGACTGGAACGGCCTTTTTAACGAAATCACCGCCATAACCTGTCCTACCACCTTTTGAACATCGTAATGAATTACCTTGCATTGTAAAAAAAAAATGGCTTTCACGTTTTCATATATGTACCCACCCCTTATGTAATACCCCTTCAATGGGGTCTTTAAGGTAATAAAATGAAATGAACTGTTTACGTGTGATTTGTGGTTGTTGAAACGGATGCGAAAAGATGTCTCGGTTTGACCGATGTATTGCATGTGGCAGATTGAGCATTCAAGTAAGTAAAGGATGTTGCTGCTATCGCAGTTTAAGTCCCCTTTAATCCTAAGTGAAAAGTAAGATGCCGTGCTTTTAGCAACAGTCGCAGTGGTCATGTGCGCACAAACTTTACATCGCGTTTTTTTACAGGGGTGACAACAAACGGGAGCAATGAATCTAGTCTTGGAAGAAGTTACCATGTCGCGCAAGTTCCTTGATCTCCGATATACAACCCGCGGTGATTCAGTGAAGATGTCCTTAAGCCGATCGCTCTGTGTCAGTATGTTGTAATGCTTTCTGAGTATATGCGACACGTTAGGAATAGATGCAGAATGCGTTAGAACAAGGTTGGTTCGGAAAGGTGGCGCTAATCGCTTGTCTTTACTGATGAGCTCTTTCCAATCGAGACATTTGACCCGTTGGAGAGCGTCGTCAATTATTTGTGAAGGTTATTGTTGTTCGGTTAATGCTTTACTGGTCACAGTTGCGAGTGAAATCCCTGTTGTCCGAACAAATTCTTTTAAAACGGATAGCTTGGCTATAGGGGATACTTGTTTTGCAGTGTTTGACATGGCTACTTTTGAATTGAAGATATCTTTGTCTGTCAGTGGGCTTCCTGTATAGGTTTGTCGTTAGTTTATCATTGCTTAAAGCTACATTGACGTCAAGGAAGTTTATGGTGACTGGTGAATAAGAGTGGGAAAAGGAGATGGATGGTTCTACTTGTAGAAGTCTGCAATGAAAGAATGTAATGCCGCTTCACCATGGTGCCGAATGAAGAAAATGTCGTCAATGAAGCGTTTGTAATAAAGTGGTTTAAGGCCACGAGTGGCGAGAAAGTTATTTTCTAGTATGCCCATGAAGATGTTCGCAGAATTGGGACCTATTTTTGTGCCCATCGAGGTGCCATCGAGGTATATATATATATATATATATATATATATATATATATATATATATATATATATATATATATATATATATATATATATATATATATATATATATATATATATATATATATATATATATATATATATATATATATATATATTGTTACGTCTACGAGGGGTTTATTCGAAGCAGACGTAACGGTCGACTCGATGGTATACCGCAGTGAACGGGCTGCAGCGAGCTTTTTCCACCAACTGAACGTCCTCCTCTTCTGCTACCACCATGTTCCCCGCTACACAGGTGCACATACCTAAATTACACATGTGGTAACATTTCCCTCCGCGCAGACGAGGCCCACTGGGCGAGTCAAACAGTCTCTCGAGGAATAAAGCGCTTCAAACGTGCAACATGGACAAGTTGAGTTTTTGCAGACCGTCGGCCGTTTGAATGGAGACGCGCTATGCGGTAAACTAAATCACTGATACGGTCTACAACAAGATAAGGTCCCGCATAGTGCGCTAGCAGTTTCTCGCTCAAACCGCGTTTTCTAGTTGGTGTCCAGAGCAACACTAGGTCGCCGCGATTGTACGTCACGTGTCGGCGTCGGCGGTCAAAATGTGCCTTCGAGCGGTCTTGCGAAGCAAGAGTGCGCAAATGAGCAAGGCGTTTAGCTTCTTCTGCCCGACAGATGATCTCGGATATGCAGGGATCATGATGGTCCAAACACGGGAAGATTGTATCCAGGGTATGACGAGGTGGTCGAGCATATAGAAGAAAGAAAGGACTGTAGCCGGTAGTTTCATGCTGAGCGGTCTTGAATGCATATGTGATAAAGGGTAGAATGCTGTCCCAGTCCTTGTGATCGGATGCAACATACATAGACAGCATGTTCGAGAGAGTTCTGTTCGTTCGTTCAGTTAGACCGTTCGTTTGGGGATGGTATGGCGTAGAGTGCCGAAACCTTGAAGCACAGACACGAAGCATCTCTTCCATCACGTCTGCTGTGAATTGTCGGCCACGGTCACTGATTACGATTTTGGAAGGCCCATGTCGAAGAATGACAAAACGTAGCATGAAGGAAGACACATCAGCTGCAGTTGCCGATGGTATGGCAGCGGTCTCGCAGTACCGTGTTAAATGGTCGGTGCAAACGACTATCCAGCGATTTCCATTAGAAGACCGGGGAAAGGGTCCAAGGAGGTCAATCCCGACTTGCTCGTATGGAGTTCTAGGGGCGGCACCGGATGTAATCGCCCTAAAGGAGCACTTGTTGGGCGCTTATGACGTTGACACTCGTTGCAGCTAGACACGTATTGTTCCGTCGTGTGGCGCATTTTGGGCCAGTAGAATCTTTCTTGAAGACGGCAAAGAGTTTTTGCTGTGCCTAGATGACCGGATGTTGGGTCATCATGCATAGCCTGCAAGACATAAACGCGAAGACTCTTCGGAACCACCAGAAGATATCGTGAGCCGGTGTTGGTGTAGTTCTTTTTGTAAACTAGCCCGTCTCGGATGCAGAAGCGCGTAGGCGATGCTTTTGGTTTGGTAGCAAGAAGCTGTGTATGGTGCTGTCCCTTTGTTGCTAGTCTTTAAAGGTCTTGTTATCGGGAAATGATTGGTCGAGTGATGCAATGTAGGTATCGAAGGTGTCCGCGTCACATTCCATCGTTGGAAGCGGTAGTCGCGAAAGACAATCTGCGTCAGCGTGACGTCGGCCGTTTTTATACGAAACCGTGAAGTCATATTCTTGTAGACGAAGTGCCCAGCGCGCCAGCCGACCAGATGGGTCACGCAGATTAACCAACCAGCAGAGAGAATGATGGTCTGTCACGACGGTAAAGGGGCGTCCGTACAGGTAGGACCGGAAGCGCTGCACTGCGAAGACTACTGCGAGGCATTCTTGCTCTGTGACAGTGTAGTTACGCTCGGACTTGCTGAGCGAGCGACTTGCATACGCTACGACATGTTCTTGATTATCCAAGCGTTGAACCAGGGCAGCACCTACACCAATACCGCTGGCGTCTGTGTGAATCTCAGTGGGAGCGAGAGGATTGAAGTGTTGAAGAATCGGATGGGACGTCAAAAGAAACTTCAACTCCGAAAAAGCAGACTCGCATTCCGGGGTCCAGTCAAACTGCGCACCTTTCTGAAGCAGACACGTGAGTGGGTATGCAATATTGGCAAAGCCAGGAATGAATCGGCGAAAGTATGAACAAAGCCCCAAAAAGCTGCGCAGTTCTTTCACCGTGTTTGGCTGCTTAAATGCCTCCACTGCGGCCGTCTTGGCGGGATCCGGTCGTATGCCTTCTTTGTTTACTAAGTGTCCAAGGACGAGTGTTTGGCGCTCTCCAAAACGACATTTCTTTGAGTTGAGCACCAAGCGTGCTTTGCTTAGGCAGTCCAGTACGAGGTCAAGGCATGTGTTGTGCTCACAAAGGGTGCGTCCAAAAATTACAACGTCGTCCAAGTAACACATACACACTTCCCACTTCAATCCACGCAGAATGTTGTCCATAAATCGCTCAAAAGTTGCGGGCGCGTTGCAAAGTCCGAACGGCATCACATTGAATTCAAATAGCCCATCTGTTGTAACAAATGCCGTTTTCTCCTTGTCTTCCTCGTGCATTGGAATCTGCCAGTAGCCTGACCTCAGATCCACAGACGAAAAGTAAGAGGCCGATGATAGACAGTCGATAGCATCATCAATCCGTGGGAGTGGGTATACGTCTTTTTTAGTGATGGCGTTGAGACGGCGGTAGTCAACACAAAATCGCCATGTCCCATCCTTCTTCTTCACTAGAATTACTGGGGCGGCCCACGGACTACATGATTCCTGAATTACATTTTGCTTGAGCATCTCGCAAACCTGTTCATTGATCACTGCGCGTTCTGACGGCGATACACGATATGGTTTCTGTCGGAGAGGTCTGTGAGATGTCGTGTCGATTCGGTGCTTTATACGAGAAGCAGGGAATGACGGTGAATCATGCTGAGCGAAATCAAAAATACCGGCATGTTTGCGCAGAATACTCGCCAGTTCATTACGTTTCTTGGTGCTGAGTGACTTATCAATCATAGCCATAATGGTGGTGTCCCTGGCGTGCAGATTATTGCAACGGGTCTTATCCGGGGAATCATTGCTTTCTGCGAGGGTGGCAGGCGAGAATACTTGGTGTTCACGAATCTCTGCAAGTTTCAGATCCTTCGGCAGCACTGTAGGTTCACTAGAGCAGTTAATCACCCACAAACCAGTATGCCCTTGCGCAACCAATAGTGTACAGTACGGTATTAAAACTGTCTTCTTTATGCAACTGAGATGCACGGGCTCCACAGTTGCGTCAAATGTTTTCTCGCTTGCAGGTGAACAGACAACAGGGACGCATTTTGCAGACAACGGCGGCACAGTTGTGTCCACAGACACGCAAAGAGCACTTTCTTGAGAGGGCGAGTTTTCCATAAACGAAACTGGGATATCAGAATCTACTGTAATTTGTCCTGTGCGGCAATCGACAGTAGCACCACATAGCTTCAAGAAATCGAGTCCCAGAATGACGTCATGCGTAGTATGAGGGAGAACAGCAAACTCTGCGACAAAGTTCTGGCACGCCAAACTAACAGTCACAGTGCAGACACCAACAGGTTGTAACACCTCTCCGCTCACTCCACGAAACGTATCAGGACGGTCCCAATAAAACATAACCTTTCGTCCAAGAAGGCGGGTGAAAACTAAACTCATCACTGACACGCTTGCACCTGTGTCCACCAACGCCATCGTTGGTACGCCATCGATAAGCACTCGAACCTTATTTCTAAACATGGAAGCTAACGGAGGTATATCTGTTGAAATCGAAGACTGTCCGGCGACCTCACCTCCAACGGCCGCGCCGGCTAGTTTTCCGTAAGAGGCGAGGAGTGGCGGCGCCGAGGAGACGGTGATCGGTTGGCACGAGGGGCAGGTGGTGGTGTCACACTGCGGTCAGAGGCCGGAGATTGGTTTCGTAGCGGTCTTGGGATCTCGTAAGACGCGCTTCCCGGAAATGTCGGTGCTCGGGTAAAGCCAGAACGGTTAAATCTCGGTGATCGGTCATACCTTGGCGGCTGCCGGTAATTGCAATACCCGGCAATGTGTCCTTCGAAGCCACAGTTGTAACAGACTGGTAGAGGACGCTCACCGAACCAATGCTGGGACCGCTCAGCTGTGAAGGGTCGGTGACGAGCTTGTTGAGCGGGGGCTGCCCACCTCTGTGTGGCGGGGCCGTGCCGAAGGCGTTGGCCATATCGCTGGTCGGCCACGAATGAGTCACGACGTGGCCGCGGATTTCCAGTTTCGCTGATGTCTGCCACACATACCGATGGTGGCAAAGAAGCTGATGGTGCCGCCGTGTAGTAGGGTGGATTGGTAGGTGGATGAGGAATGGTTTCGTCAACCCTACTACCTTGTCGTTGCAGCTCTTCACGCACAATTGCCCGAATAGTAGCGGCAAGGTCGGTGGGCGGGCTCACGTCGACGCTGGCAACCGTTGTCACATTTGCCAGCCTACCAAATTTTGGGGCGATGCGACGAGTCTTCAATTTTTCAAACGTGCGGCAGTGATGTTGGACGTCGGAGGCAGAGGTGAGGTCATCCCTGCCTATCAGAAAATTGTAAACGTCTTCCGCTATGCCTTTCAATAGGTGTCCGACCCTGTCTTCTTCAGACATCTGCGGGTTTATAATCTTGCAAAGCTTAAGAACGTCCTCTATATAGGCAGTGCAGGTTTCTCCAGGAGTCTGGGCTCTTCCAGCAAGAGTCCGCTCCGCGTTTTTCTTTCTTGAGTCGGAGTCAACAAAACACTTCTTGAGTTCTTGAGCAAAAATAGCCCATGTTGTAAAGGACTCTTCGTCGTTTTCATACCACATCAGGGCAGTGTCCGTGAGAAACAGCGCGACGTTTTCCAGCTGATCGATAGTGTTCCAGTGGTTGTACCGGCTCACCCTTTTGTAGTGCGTTAGCCACGCGTCCACATCTTCTCCTGCCATTCCCGCGAACGGGCGGGGTTCCGTGTAGTGATGCCTTGGTGTAGCCAGTGTAGATTGGCGCGAAGTCGAGGCGGTTGATTCCTGACCTTCGCTCTGGGTCATGACGACTGTTGTCGGCGGCAGACCGGCAAGACGACGGCTCCGGCGAACTCCGAACAGCTGTAGCTCCGTGGTACGTCGATGTGTCGTACCCAGCACCTCCACCACTCTGTTACGTCTACGAGGGGTTTATTCGAAGCAGACGTAACGGTCGGCTCCACGGTATACCGCAGTGAACGGGCAGCAGCGAGCTTTTTCCACCAACTGAACGTCCTCCTCTTCTGCTACCACCATGTTCCCCGCTACACAGGTGCACATACCTAAATTACACATGTGGTAACAATATATACATAGATACATATATACATACATATATATATACATACATACATACATATATATATATATATATATATATATCTATATATATATATATATATATATATATATATATATATATATATATATATATATATATATATATATATATATTGTTACCACATGTGTTATTTAGGTATGTGCACCTGTGTAGCGGGGAACATGGTGGTAGCAGAAGAGGAGGACGTTCAGTTGGTGGAAAAAGCTCGCTGCTGCCCGTTCACTGCGGTATACCGTCGAGTTGACCGTTACGTCTGCTTCGAATAAACCCCTCGTAGACGTAACAGAGTGGTGGAGGTGCTGGGTACGATACATCGACGTACCACGGAGCTATATATATATATATATATATATATATATATATATATATATATATATATATATATATATATATATATATATATATGTGTACAAGAATAACATCGGTTGCCGCAAGGTTATCAATTTATAAATAGGAAAGTAGATGCGCTTTCACAAATCAACTGTTTATTCTGCTGACGTTTCGACAGGAGTTCCGTCTTTTTCAAGGCATAATCAAGGCATACGCATTGAAAAAGACGGGGCTCCCGTCGAAACGTCGGCAGAATAAACAGTTGTTATGTGAAAGCGCATCTACTTTCACACACACACACACACACACACACACACACACACACACATATATATATATATATATATATATATATATATATATATATATATATATATAATGACATCTAACAGACAGTAATGCCAAGGAATGTACAGGGGAAGTTATTAGAACCAAAGGAATGTAAATAAAAAGAAAGAAAAGTGGATGAAAAAATAACCGGCTGTGAGCTCACGTGAGCCTGCTCACGGCTCGTTATTTTTTCATCCACTTTTCTTTCTTCGTATGTACATTCCATTGGTTCTAATGACTTCCCCTGTACATTCCTTGGCATTACTGTCTGTTAGATCTCAATAATATTGTGTTAAAACACGGGAGAACGAGCCCTTAGGTATACACTTCTTTCCCTTATATATATATATATATATATATATATATATATATATATATATATATATATATATATATATATATATATATATATATATATATATATATATATATATACTCAGCTACGCTATTAGCGGATTCTTATAAGAAAAGTGGCTGAAGGAACGGTGCATTTCTGCCTCAAAGATTTGCTTACGTAAATATTAGATCGCATGCGCAAGCAAATTTGACTCAAACAATGCCTTTATGCCATTTTCAAGCTAAAAGCACGGGAGAAGTACAGACAAGCCAAGGTGGTGTGGTGATAGTGGCTGGAAGAATAAAAAGGCGCTTAACCAATTGCCCAAAGTGGGTACGGGCCATTTATCCAAGGAAAGAAACAAATTTCTGCAGCCCGGTAGGAAGCACAGCGCAGCGCCTGCAAGCCAAGGTCGACGCAGCAATCGCGTGCTAGCAGAGAAACACGGAAAGGGGGAAAGCAGATGTGGAAAAAAAAAAAAAAAACGTTTACTACTGCATGGTTCTACTTGCCCGGCCTGTGGCCCCGTAAGCTCCGATTGGGAAGACAGAATCACCCCTCTTTTTTATGGTATTTCTTCTCTCCCCACACAGATCAGCACGTGCGTTCCTTCGAAAGAAGTTGTGCAGTTCGGCTTTAGAGACAGAACACATACACCACGCGCCCCCTCTCTCTCAGAGAAAAAGAGACCTAAATGTAGGAAAGGATTGGGGGCCTTTCGCTTTTTTTCCTACTTTTTTTTTAGGTCGCGGTGTTACGAAGGAGACAACGCTCGGAGCGCTGACGAATTGCGGAAGCGCTACCATGCTAAGTCGTAAGACGCACGTGCATTGAGCAGCATTTCCTTGGTGATGTTCCTAGAGGCAGTCCCGCTGCTAAAGATTTCATGCGTACTCGTAAGTGGCAATGCTTCCTAACTCATGGAAATTTTGTCTCTTGGAAAAATTTCAGACGATCTGTGCAATCGATGTGTCAATCCGTTATTCTCCTCTAGCTGACGGATAAGAGTGGTTCAGGTTAACGGCTGTTGTATCAGTCGTCGTTGATCGTTCACAAGTAATTATATGCCTTTCGTGTTTTTGTTTGTTCGTTTGTATATTGAAAGAGCATGACAAATATTTCTATTTTTTCTATTAGGAGCACTGCAACAAGAACTGCAAAAAGGTGTGAATAGCGTGATGTACTGGTCTCGCCGTGCTGAAAGGAACACTGGTAAGATGCATGCTTGGTTGCTAAAGCCCTACGCAATTTTTTCACGTTACATTAGGTAGCAAATGAGCTGTAAACGATGACTGAAAAATATCTGCCTGGCCCGCCTTGAAGGTAAGATGTGTTGTTCTTAATTCATTTGTTGTACTGTTTGTTTTCCAGCGACATATTACGAAGACACTGTGTGCTCTGGGGCTGCAAGCACGTTTCAGAATGTCAACGCACTGACATAATCAATGTAAATGCACAGTTTTTTTACTTGTGTGTATAACCACAAAATTGTTTTGCCGAATAGTGCGAAACTAGTCATGCAAATAGTCTGATTCTGTTTGTTGTTTTCAGCTTTTCCCAGCAGCAAAACGATACAAGCCTCACATTTCGGTGGTAAAACGTCGCACACCGAATACGTATTCACAGCCAAGAACAAAATAATTGACCGAAAGAGAGAGCTGATCTAGCCGTGATACCACTGCATCAACGTTATATTTGGGCTGCACAAGGTCTGCTGCAAATCGTTCTATGCGAACAATGTTGCATGGAAAAATAATTCATTTATACAACCGCAGAATAAACCTAAAAAGTGATGAAGCTGACGTTCAAGCTCTCTTATTGCGTGTCAAGTATTCACACGTTAACAAGTGCAGACTTTAGAGGCGTTTAATTTTGTCTAACATGTGCACTGAGTTAAATTCATGTGCACAAAATAAAAAAAAACGAAAACAGAGCAAGGAATTTTGGCAACAAAGCTGTAGCTATCGGTAAATCGACGCCTATGTAAGGTCGGACCATGGCAAAACGGCCTGCGGCACTCTGGCTCGTTGCTCAACGCGGTCGGGCCTACGTTGGGCGCCGACGTAGGCCTGCGTGAAGTGATTGGCAATCCCCAAGACCGGCCCTGCATTGGTTGCCAAGGTCGGGCCAGCCTGGAAGTAGCTAGCGATTGACGACGGGCCAACGTTTTACCAAGGATAAAATGTTGCTTGGGATATGATGTGAGAGCTTTGTGATCCAGGCATGAATCGCTTGCTCGACTAATATTTATACAACTGCCGTATATTGTTTTCAGTTACTCTTCCATATCATAGCATCAACGCGTTCATGTACCAGCAGCTCAGCACATCACGTGGCAGCTAACAGAGGGAGGGACGTCGGAAAGTGCAACGATAAAAGGGGAAAATCATTCTCGCCCTCCTTGTGCCGTAGACAGCTGGAAAAAGCCTACCGGGCTGACGTGAATAACCATCGAAAATGTTCATGTGTACATTGGCAGAAATTCTGTCGTCGTACTTACCGAAAATTTTAGCCCAACGCAGTACACAAAATCTTTTTCGCGAACGTGCTTGCCGCGCGTGCCATAATGAATGCTTGTTTCTTCCCTATACTTAACTTTCTACAAGCATTAATTAATCATAAATTATTCACAAGCCCTGCGTTATATGGGTCCCCCCTGTCCACGAGGCATACACGCCATGATCACACACATGCATTAAACCCTCATTTTACAAGGGCGGATACATAAAAACATTCTTTCTGCCCTAGAACAGTATCGGAGTGGAACTCGAAGAATGAACCTTTCTAAAGTAGCTCATTACCCCTGTCTTAATCTTTGTACCACAATATTCTTGGTAAATCTTGTATTTGATTCCTATTATCTTCATATTACCGTATTTATATTATATTGGTAATATGTTGCATTTCTTGTTTACATATTAGTGTTCTTTCTGCGTTATGTTTGACGTTTTGTATATGGTTCGGTTTAAATTTATTGATATTTTGTATTGGACTTCCTGTCCTATATCTAGAATCAGTGCCCTTCCTGCAAAAACCGAAGTGTGGTCTGAAGTATGCTATAAATAAATAAATAAATAAATAAATAAATAAATAAATAAATAAATAAATAAATAAATAAATAAATAAATAAACAAATAAATAAATAAATAAATAAATAAATAAATTGTCGACAGCGTAGAACATGCATCACCCTGCTTCTTGATTTTGGGGTACGTATGCATAAAAACTGACACCAGGTCAAGAAGTATAGTGGCCGCATTCATCCAAGGGCGGAACAGAACGGCTGCTGTGATCCCACGCCTCGGGGATCCTCCTTGCCAGCGTGGTGCAAGAATAATGTAATAAATTCCTAAATGTTCAGATCCGTGAAGTGCACCGTCGTACTTACCAAATTTTAACTCCAATCGGCTGACTCAAAATTCTTGTGGATGCATGGATGCTCAAAAAAAAGGCCGCTGAGTGAGTGGCACACCAGGAGATGAGCGCTTAATTAGGTCTCTCGCCATTTCAGTTTTATCAGTTGAGTGCATCACTGCCTCGAGGTTTTGGAAGAGTTTATTCCTGTTAGGCTGGCTCGAATGCGTCCGGCATTGCGGTATCAAGCGGTCAAGAAACCTATTGGCTAGAACATGAACTGGCTTGGGGTTGAAAGCCAGCGTGCTGCTTTATGACGTCGTAGGTAAGTCATGTGATGTCACTTACTACGTCACAGCGCCGGTGACGCCAGTGGTCGCCCTCGAGGCCAATGCAGTAATACTAGCATTCGTCAACTATTCGCGCCATGTCGGCACGATGGCATATGCTTGCTGTCACTGTTTTAAAGATAGACATCCATAGACACTTATAGACTATAATAGGCATAAAGGCGCAGACGTCATAAATAGGCATTAGTAGGCACTATAAAAATACTATAAAAGACGTGTTGAGCCTCGAATTCATGCTCATGATATCAAAGGGGCGCCACAGCAGTGTAAAAACTGGATTTTCGGGCATTTGCCTAAAATGTGGTCTCGAAGAATCACAGGACAGCGCACATATGCAATTTCTGGTGCTTGCCGCTGTTCCCGTTTCGCTTGGCGCTTATCACGTGCGGCCGCGCATTAAGTTCGCAGTGGCTGTCCAAGCCCCCCGCCGGCACAAATTCATGTTGTGAAAAGCAAAAACAGTGCAAAATAGAGGAAGCAATCTTGAAAAAGAAAATACACACAAGACTTGTAGGACAGTGCTCGTTCTATGTCTTTCTTCGTTCGTGTGGTCTTTTTTGCTCTGTTGTTTTATGGCCAACTGGCCCAATGAAACACACTACATTATGTTCCTTCGCCTGAGTGATACTACCGGCACGTGTCATCTCGCCTTGTGCCTGTGCCAGTCTGCAGCCTTCGCAAGCTTTCGGTCGCGTATATATAAAAACACACAAAGCGGACAGCGATTATATCGAATTGGACTTTATATACGGAACATGAAGGCGGTGGCAAAAGCGTTCTTCGAGTGTCCCTATCTTTGCTATCACAAGAGAAGTGTTGCAGGGTACCATTTCCCGCTATTTCGGAAAATTCACGCAGTTGCGACGCCGTAGACGTGGTAACTGTACTGAAAAGGGAGGTCCAAGTCTACCTCTTCCACTTGGACATACTCGAAGCCGGCCTCCTGGAAGACGCGGCCGCTGTCTCTGTTCATGTAGCAACCGCCGGTCATATACTGGACGAGTGGTGCCAGCAGGTCTTGCATAAACCTTGCGAATGTGCCCTTCTTGTGTCCTACGTGCTCGGCGAAAAGGAGGCGGCCACCCTGCAGGTATACACAATGACCACGTTTAGGAGGAGTGCCCTTCTGGGACAAAAATGACAGATTAAAGCGGGACAGAAACTCCATGAAAGTGTGGAAGTCCGGCAGTTCTTGTACACACCATAATATTATTTTGCTAACAATCCACTTTTGTACTGTAGCTTCTCAAGGTGTAGCTGAGCGGGGCTCTTGAAGGAATTGCCCCCTCAAACAATATTAGGAGCTGTTGTAATTCGTTGGTGCTGACTATGGTACATTGTTTTTTTTTTCTACTCGTCTGTGCACTCTTTAAAGCAAATAACCTAGACCTGCTCAAGCTGCGCCACCCATTTTCTCGTATGGGAGACCAGATCTTACTTAAAGATGGCTGAAATTTTGGTGTCTATTTACGCCACTCTCTGAATAATAGCGGAGTTCTGGGAACACAATGAAGACGTTCTTCTGATGTCACATGACGCATAGTTTCGGTTGACATTTGATGAATTATATGCACGTAAAAACACCACGTAGCCGAAAATCCAGGAGCCCTCCACTGCGGCATCTCAGAAAATCCTGCAGTGGTTTTAGAAATTGAAACTCAAACAACAGCAAACAATTTATGAAGACCGCTATAGAGGTTGTTCTTGTCGAATCACCCTAAAATGCTGTGCCACACTGTCAGGCGTTTGAGGAACACAGAGTGATAAACGGTTATAGCAGGCTAGTAAGATCTGGCGAAGTGACAAACGTGAACAGCTCTCGTGTTCACGAACAGCTGTCTCAAAATGATAAATAAAGACCACATGTTGGCATTGAGAAGCACATATGAAGGAGTCATTGAGAAGGCGGTGCACCAAACAGGTAGCTGCGTTTCAGCTATTTTTGTACGACTCGCCCCCTCACCACAACGAGAATTTACCACCCTGGTGCAGTGTTTTGCAGCCGCCTCCAAAGACAGACCTCCAATGACACACTGGCTATTATTTTTCGATATCCATGGGAAGCATCTGACCACAGCGGTGGTAAGGCTTGTAACGTGCAAGGCAAGGCTGTTAGAAAAATGACAAGACTCAGACTGGCTACCACTGGATACTGTATATGAAAACGCTGAACGCTCGAACTCTCTCGAGGGAATATAGACCAGCGGTGCTCCTCGGAGAATTAGCTGGCGTCAACTGGGATTCAAGTTGCTTTAGCTGGCTGAAAAAAATTGAGCACTGTCCACGGGCCATGTCCTCTGTAGCAGAGGAGGAGTAATACTTGGTGTTTCTGATCCACTGCAAGAAGCGTTCATGAATCTTCATTATCAGTAAAGAAGACGTCCTGATGCAGGTAAATAGAAGATATTGTCGCGGCAAAGTTAACTAAGCATGGGCACTGTTCTATCGTGGCCGAGGAAAGACACGGACGCCGGGACCAGACAGGAACGAATGCCCCTTTATTGAAGGAATGCTCTACTTTTAAAGCGCTTTATCGTGACGACGGTCGTACGTCATGGTTCGTTTGATAACCGATATCACACTCTTCCCTTCTTAGTGAAACAACAGTCATTTATTTAAACTTGCTCTTTTCGTGAAGTCTTTCTCAGCGTACCGCTCAGGAGGCTTTCGCACGCGGGTGCCTCGTCGTGGTAATGCTGACGATGACTCGTTGCCTGTAGGAATAGGCTGCTCAACTGCTGGGGAGCCAGATTCGGTCTTGTTAAGCCCTGCATTCCCTCTTTCTGTACCTGATGATGCGTCTAGAGGTGGTTCTAATGGTAGGACCTGCGGAGTCTGGTCGTTGCTAGAATCTCTTAACTCTGATGAGGTTGCCTGAGTTGGATTTTGTCTTCTTGGCCAAGGTTCGCTTGACGCGTTGCCTTTCGAAAAGACCTCTCGAGAAGACGAATCCTGCAAAAGGCTTCTTGGCACTTTTGATTCTCCTGGGCAGATTTCTCCATCATTCTGCGAACCAGTTGCGGATGCCGCATTACTAGGGACTTCGGTCCATACGCTAGTTTTCTTCTGTCGCAAGCGATCCACGTGAGTGAAGTGTAGTCGCCCTTGAACTCTAATCATGTATGTGACTGGGCTGACAACTTGCTCAACAGTACCTTCTTGACATGATACCGGCTCACCACGTGTGGTCTTTACGTACACTCTGTCTCCCACAGAGAAAAATTCAGTGGGTCCTCTGTGGCGATTACGTCGCTCCGTGTCGTTTCAGGTGTTCCGCCATGCCTCCTGCAAAGCTTAGTTTAAGAAGAGACAATGTAATTCAGGGCAGGCGCTTAAGGAAAACTTCCGCAGGCATCCGAGAAGTCATCGAGTGTGGGGTGTTTCTATAAGAAAAAAGAAATTTGTTGAGACGTTCTTGTACTGTATTCTTCACTCCAGCATGCTGATCGCTCAAAACATGCTTCAAGAGAGCTTTCTTGGTTGCTCTTACCAGTCGTTCTGCCGCTCAATTAGAAGCGGCATGGTAAGGAGGGGTCCTAGTATGCTTGATACCCCTGTGCCTCAAGAACTCTCCAAAGTCATCCGAAGTAAACTGTGGACCGTTGTCTGTTACAATTTCGTCAGGGTAGCCGTATGCGGCGAATAACGTGTCCAGTTTTTCCAAGGTTCTCGTGGTTGTAGTCGATGGCATGACAAACACTTCAACCCACTTAGAGTACACGTCACGAGTAGATTTACACCATCTTTGACAGCGTAGTTGGCGTGAATCCTCTCCCAGACTTTTGTGTGATACCGCCAGGGTTGTAGAGGACCTGTCAACTTTGCTGGACGAGTGCTTTGGCAGACTTGACAATTCCGGGCGGTTTCTTCTACGTCTTTGTCGAGTGAAGGCCACCACACGTACGACCGTGCAAGCATCTTCATACGACTCATTCCTGGGTGTCCCACGCGCAGCATTGAGAGAACAGGAGCTTGCAAAGTTTCTGGCACGATCACCCAATTGCTCCTAGTCAAGCACCGCTGCTCTGCAGACAGGTGATCTCTGTGTATGAAAAATGGCCGCAGTTCGTCAGGGTAATGCTGTGGCCATCCTGAAAGAACGTAGCTTAAAACACGTGTTAGAACAGTGTCTCGTTTTTTTCTCGAGCAATGTCTTTCGCTGTCAGCGGGGTTGCGTGGAAAACAGCTAAACACTCCGGTTCGTTGTTCCTAAAACTTGTAGACAGTGGCAGCCGTGATAGCGCGTCAGCGACTTCCATTTTCTTGCCGTTCCGGAACTTGAGATCGTACTGATACGCTGTCCACGTCAGTGCCCATCTCTGAATTCGTTCAGCTGCTAATGATGGCAGTGGCTTATCGCGCTCAAGAAGCTCAAGAAGCGGCTGATGGTCGGTGTATAGACTGAGCTTGGGCCATACAAGTAGCGATGGAATCGTCGCAACCCAAATATGAGTGCGAGGGCTTCTTTTTCCCCTTGAGCATAGTTGCGTTCACTGCTGGTTAATGTGCGCGAAGCGAATGCGATCGGTCGTTCGGTTCCGTCAGGCATTTCGTGGAAAATCACAGCTCCCAAGCCGTAAGCGGAAGAATCGCAACTAAGTCGAATTGGTTTTGTAACGTCGTAGAAGA
This sequence comes from Rhipicephalus microplus, assembly GCF_043290135.1. Taxonomy (NCBI): domain Eukaryota; kingdom Metazoa; phylum Arthropoda; class Arachnida; order Ixodida; family Ixodidae; genus Rhipicephalus; species Rhipicephalus microplus. The sequence continues at coordinate 199,410,750 of NC_134703.1, read as the reverse complement.
CTAATACTCCGCTGTTCAGAATCATTTCCTTCATTTCTTCGAATGCCTTCTTGCACTGTTGCGTCTATTCCCACTTGCGGTCTTTTTGAAGAAGCTCATAAAGTGGTGCTACCACAGTTGCCAAATTCCGCAAGAATTTGCCGTAGAAGTTTAGAAGACCCAAGTAGGCTCTCAGTTACTGGGCTCTGGCGCATATCGCACTGCTTTTATCTTTTCAGCGGTGGGGTAGATGCCCTCCTCCGAGACCTTGTGCCCGAGGTAAACCACAGAATCGCGAAAAAAATTGCATTTTTCTTCCTTCAGCGTTATGTTGTGGTCGCTGAATGCTTTCAGGACTTTTGTAGCAGTTGTGTAGCAGTATTCTGCACTGTGGCCAGTGATGATGACGTCATCTATACAGCATCCTACGTTAGGAATTCCTTCTAGGACTTTGTCCATCACGGCCTGAAATAAGGCCGGTGCGCTCGCAATTCCAAATGGAAGTTTTTGGAATTCATATAAGCCTTGATGCGTGTTTATCGTGAGCAGTGGCTTGGACTCTTCACTGAGAGGCACTTGCTGGTACGCCGAGGATAAGTCCACCACGGAAAATAATTTGCCCCCAGCTAGCGTCGAATATAAATCCCCAGGAAGTGGTAGTGGATATCAATCAGTGTTGAGTACTCGATTGATTGTTACTTTGTAGTCTCCGCAAATTCCGATTCCGCCTCTACGCTTCGTAACTGGTACGATGGGAGTCGCCCACTTGCTCGTAGTTACTTTCTTTAAGATGCCTTGACTCTCTAGTTTCCGAAGTTCTTCGCTGGCTGCCTCTTTAGTAGCGAAAGCACAAACCTGGCTTTGCAGAACACAGGCATAGCATTTGGGTCTATCGCTATTTTTGCTTCGAAGTTGTGAACTATTCCTGGTGTCGTACGGAAGACTTCTAGAATTTTTTCCCGCACAGAACTGACATCCGCGCTTTGTGTGACAGCACTGACGGTATTCCAGTCAAGTTGCACCTTTTCAAGCCGATCTAGCCCTACAAGCGTAGGCATAACCTTGCCCTGGTCCTCTACTATATGTAGCGGAAGCTCTGTTCTGCAGCCGTTATGCTCGACGGTTACGGTCGCCTGTACTCTCAGCTTTACAGGCTGTCCTGTATAAGTTTTCAACACTGCCTTTGTTGGTTTGCATGCAGTTTGCGAAAACCATTGTTTCAACGTACTTTCAGGCATCAATGCGACAGCTGCGCCCTCCAAAATCATAGAAATAGGCTTTTCTACAATCAGCAAAGACATTTTGTAGCCTTGTTTCCCATCTCTCGCACACATCACGACGTGATACGTCTGGGAATTGTCCGATTCCTCGTCTGTTGCTTCAGCGTAGTTCCCCGGACGGTTTTTCTTTTCTCAACACATCGTTTGCAGATGCCCCGTTTTAGCACACACGCAGCACTTCGCGTTGCGATACCAGCACTTGTCTGCATCGTGCCCTTTCCCACAGCGATAACAAGTGGTCTTCGTTTGACCTCTTTCGTTCTTATGTGCCGACGGCCTGGTTTTTGCTTGTGTTTTCCTACTGACCACATTAATATCGGTCGAGCATTCTGCTTTAGAATGTAGCTCCATGGTTTGCTTGGCAGCAAGTTCTTTTTCAAGGGCAATTTCGCACGCTTTTTCAAAGGTTAAGCTTTCAGTTGCGAACAATATCCTTTGAGTCTCTTAGTCGCGATGTCCTGCCACGAGTCATTCCCTTAACGCATCGTTTAGAAACGCCCTGAACTCGCAATTACGCGCCAGATGTTTCAATTCTGTCATGAAGACTTTGACGCATTCTCCTTCCTTCTGCATGCGTTTGTTGAACTTGCAACGCTCGGCGATTACAGAATACTCAGGACTGTAGTGTTGTTCTAAAACCTCCTGTATTTCTGCGAAGGTTTTGTCAGTAGGTCTGTCAGGGAATAAAATTTTCTGGAGCTCCCCGTACACTGTGCTTTCTACTACGTTCAAGAACAGTTTTAACTTCTTCGTCTCCGGTTCCTCATTAAGTGCCACAAAGTTCTCAAACCTCTCGAAATACGACTTGGTGTCGTCGCTGCTCGGGTTAAACTCTGGCATGCTTCCGAAACGTTGCGAAGCTAGTGGAATTGCCATTTTGAAACGCTTGTCTTCTGTGCTTGGGCCAGTCGTCCGTTCCGCTTCAACCGCTGTGCCGGTGCTTGCTTCCGGATCGTACTATCATCCTATCTTCGTCGCCAGTTGTTCTATCGTGGCCGAGGAAAGACACGGACGCCGGGACCAGACAGGAACGAATGCCCCTTTATTGAAGGAATGCTCTGCTTTTAAAGCGCTTTATCGTGACGACGGTCTTACGTCATGGCTCGTTTGATAACCGATATCATCGGCACGATGACGGAACCAAATGCGCACATGAAGGCACTTATAGGTTCTTACAGAGACATGCCATGCTGTACGGGCTGCTGTATGTAATCGTGAGTATAGTGTACTTGTGAACTCTAACGTATTACTATAGCAAACTCTAACCATGAGCAATACAAGCGGGTAGACGTGAGCATATGGCCAACAGCGTCAAACCCATGTAAGGTTACTACTCGCGTGGCGGTGTGAGAAAGAGAACGGAGAGTTGTTACACGCCTCCACTTTATAGAGTCGTCATGTATTTCAGAAAGTGTATTGCAAAACGAAATCTGGCGCTGCTGTACGTCGTAACTCGTCACACTTCAGCAACAGCTTGGGACTGACGGTTAATGCATGGATTGGCCTATGAATTTGTGTTATGGGCCCGTTTGACCTTCAGCTGTTTTGTCGTAAGACGAAGGTCAGCGGTCGTACTTCACACGGATACGCCAATTATTGTTCATATGAAACATCAAACATGTAGTTGTTGTGTTTGGTTTTTGTTTTGAATAAAATAATGGCTCGTTGGGAGCTGGTTTGAGTTGGTTAGACTAAAATGTCTAACCTATTTTATTCAAACCAAATAGTCTAACCAACTGAAATCAGCTCCCAACGAGCCATTATTTTATTCAAACAAAAAAGCAAACGCAACAATTACATGTTTGATGTTTAATATGAACAATAATTGGCGTATCCGTGTGGGAGGTGGTGGCCAGATACTGCATAAGGGTGACCAATCTTTTAGGGGCGAAGCTCCTTAAAGCGGCACCCGTTCGTCCCTCCCAGTAGTAGTAGTAGTCGTAGTGTGTAACCAGTCTTAGATTCTGACCTAAAAGGTGGTGCTGGTGGGATATTTCTTCTGTGCGTTGTTGAAAAATAAAAAAAAAATCGCAGCGTGCGCGTTACCTAAAAGCCTCATTCTCCTGTCTCTCATTACCACTTAGCAGCCATTGGCATGTACATTGAGCACTATCTGACAAGAAATGGTTGCTACGTTATACTCGCTGGGCGTAACCTCATTGGTTTTAGAAAGATTTAGTGAGCGTTGGGCCGCAGTGCCATGAATACAGTGAACTGGTATATGCCATGAACTCGTGGTGGTTAAAGGTGGGAAGTAGGCACGAAGCGCAAGCCGTAAGAAAGTGTGCGTGTGCCACCTCTCGTTTAGTCCTTGGAATGTCCGCTGGATGGCGGTGCTCCTATATGCCGAATATATGATGAAAAGATGTGAGATGGTATTACTTGGAGTGTTGAATAGGTGGACGAACGGACACACACACAAATGCATAGACGGACGCATGGGTGGCTGCTCGGACAGATGGACGCATGGACGGACGCAGGAGCGGATGCATGTATCCCTTCTCTAAGGGTTTAGAGAAGGTGATCTCAGCTAGAATCAATGACTTTTTTTAAAGAATAACATTCTGTCTGACTGTCAGCACGGATTCCGCCCAGGCAGGTTGACAGAGACGGCATTGTTATGTCAAAAGGAGCTAATAATTGATAACATTGATGTAGGAAAACTAAGTTTAGGTATATTTATAGACCATAGCAAGGCATCCGATCGCTTAAATCATGAAATTTTAATAAGAAAGCTAGACAGCTACGGTATTCGGGGCGTGGCAAACTTGTTGTTTTGATCATATCTCTCCGGGCGGACTCAGTGCGTTGCTATTGAAAATTTCTGCTCTTCGTATCGCGAAATTAAATCGGGAGTACCGCAGGGTAGCATATTGGGACCTACTTTATTTAATGTCTGTGTAAATGACATTGCTGAAATTGTTAGTGATGCATCCATTGTGCTGTACGCTGACGATACAAGTTTGTTTGTCTCTGGTCATGAACTTGATGATCTGTCGCAGAAATCTCGCAATATTCTTTCTAATCTGTCGACGTGGTCTCTTAATAAAGCTCTAACGATTAACAGCTCAAAATCGAAAGCCATATTGTTCAGGGCGAGAGGCAGCCAATCTTGTTTCAATCAAGAATTATTCTTGGACGGTGCTCCCAATGAAATTTTGAGGAAATACAAAGTGTTAGGCGTTAAGTTTTGAGAACACATGAATTGGACCGATCACGTTGAACTAATCTCAAAATCTTTGTCATCTGCCGCTGGTGTGCTGTCTCGCTGTCGGCATTTTTTTCCTGAGAAGGTGAAGTTGCAAATATATTACGCCTTGTTTGAATCGCATCTTCACTATTGTGCGCTTGTATGGTGCATCACCACGAAAGCTAATATTCGTACACTTCTTCAACTTCAAAAACGCGCGCTTCGACAAATAGCCAACGTACCCTATTTTCATCCCAGCGCGCAACTTTTTCAAAAACATAATATAATACGTGCAACAAATCTTTACGAATACCGACTTTTATATTCATTTTGTTTCGGCTCCGACAATATCAAATCCTTCCTAAAACATACGTCCCGACTCGAATACAAAAAAAGTGACTCGCGCACTCGTAGCCAAGACAGGTGGTTAGTACCATTCAGACGCACAAATTACCTTGTGCAGTCACTACGACATAGCCTACCATCACTGTTGAATAAAGTGGAAGGGGAAAGATTTAATCCGAATACGTTGACTCGCAAACAAATTAGAGAATACTTTTGTAAATCGGAATGAACCTACAAAAGACATTGTTATTACATTTTCTCATTTTCTGTTGTATTATCTACTTTGCGCTCAGTGTTTCAATATACAAAGTATCATCATATTGTGCATCATAGTCATATTCATAGCAGTGCTTTTCTTAGTGTTGTAAGTACTATTGTTTCTGATGTATCACAACGTATTGTCACATCTCTTCTCACATATGTATTACATTTCTCTGTTATTTTTAAGTACCATGTGTTCAAAGAAATCACTACTGTTATTCAACATGTTGCAAATTCCTAGTTTCAATTAAAATGGTGTATTATATTTGAATATATTCTAAACATCTGTATTTATGTTGGTTTTAGTGTTACTGCTGCCATGTGAGGGCCTTGTAACGGTTAAAAATATAAGTAAAAGATGGACTTTTGCTGCTGAATAACCCCTTCGGACGGCATGCCCTGGAGGAGAGGCGTGCATTGTCAAGGTGTTAACACCACCTGTAAACACTAATTTCGGAGACCCCAAGATCTTTTGCGTTCCTTCGTACTGCAAGCCACATCCATGAATAATGTGAAGAATGCAGTTGCTTACGCTCGCAAGCCGCTTGCTTTCCAACTAAAATATCTTGTGCAAATCATTTCAGTGCTATACTTCGAGTTCGTGCAATAACATGTTTAGAAAGAAAAAGTGACATCCTAACTTTTCGGCAAGTAAACAGCTTTTTTTTCAATTCTCTTGTGGCTCCACAAACAGGTTGTTGCCGATTTCTCTTTCCCTCTAGTGAGACTTTATTTTGGTATTTGCCCACCGCGGCTGCATTTTGTTAAGAGCTTTCTCAGTGTTCAGTCTGCAGTGATTTTTCGACTCGGGAAGACGGTCGTGCAACCTTCAGTACGAGCAGTACGTATGAATATATATTTGATGTGCGATGGTATATTGCTGTGTTCCATACTGCAAGTCTTGTTCGGAGAAAACAGCCGCTGTTTCTTTTCACCAATTCCCAAGCAATGCTGAACTGTGCGCTAAATGGCAGACTGATATTGCGAAAGAGAACCTCATCATCAACGACAAGTTTGCATCGACTGTCGTATGCAGCAGACACTTCCACAATGTAGACAATGTGCCTGCGTGCCGCATCAGAAAACTTCTTTCCGACTTTGCGCGCACTCTCTTCGAGAACTATCCTTCCTACAAGAGACCAAGTGCAAAGGGGGTTCATCTGCTCGAGCGGAGGCCCGGGCTGCAGGCAAGTGCATTTGAGCACAACGCATAGAATAAATGTCAGTGTTAAGAAAAACTTACATAGGCAGCGTTGAACCCCCGACGAATGCAAATAATAAATTTCAGGGTCCCAGCAGGAATCGAACCCCACCATTCTGCGTGGCAGTGAAACAATCTACCGCAGAGCTACGCCATGTCTCATAGCTACTCTTCAAATAGGCGCTAATCTTCGTGAAACTTAAATAGTGGTAGCAATGCTGCCAACCCAATTTTATAAACATTACATTTGTAGTCCTTTGATACATCCGTCAAGTCGGGTTAACGTCAATTGTGGTTAGGTGCCATGCGCTGAAGTTGATTTATGTAGCAGAGTCCAGGGCCAGCATCCCTGAGAACATCAGCGCTTGACATCAGCTTCTGGTGTTGCTAATACGCATGTTCCAGTTGGCATTGTTGCGAAAGTGCAAACAACTGGTTATATAAATTTCTGCAACTCTTCAACATATCTCTGTGCATGGAACATTTGTACATATATTTAGAGTCATTTCAAGACATGTCACTCAATTAAAAAATGCAAAACAATCACCTTCCTTTCACATGCTCCACATAACGTCGGTTTCGATATACGCGAAATCTGACGAATTTTTTTTAGCCGTGATGCAAACGCCTTATACAGAAGACACCGGAGAGACAAGAATGCTAAACGCTGTCTTGCTGTGTGTGTTTGCACAGGTGCTGCTGCTGCTTTGTTTATCTACACAACCTGCCGATAACGGCATTACCCTGCCGGAACATGCTGCTTGGTGTTTGAACGTGCACAAGTTTCATGAAATCTACTGATTTACGGAACGGGCAATTGTCGTTGAGGGTGCATGGACAGCGAAAGTCCTAGCTAGCATCATCGACATGAACCCAGGGGGCAGTTTCTTCGAGCCAGGATGCTATCTGTGCCATCAGTGGGCTTGACAGCATCGGAGAGACGAGTATGCCAAACCCTGTCTTTCTGTTTGCACAGGTTGATGCGAAAGGTTACTATGACTCTATTAGAGATAACTGTCGTTGTCTTGTAGTGCTGCCGAACCCACAGGCAATCAGTGTGCTTGTTGCCGAGTGCTAGGAGGTCATATTGTTGTTACTAGCGTGTAGTGGAGACGTGGAAATGAACTCCGGCCCTGAAACGCAGGAGCTGCTCTTGCAGCGGATAGAGGGGCAAAGGGAAATCAAAGCAGAAATAGCAGAAATGAAACAAAAAATTATTAGCGCCGTAATGGCTTTGTCCCAGATACCTGCACTGGTAGAAAGGGTAGAGGTGACTGAAACAGAATTATTAACTCTGCGATACACTGTGGCGAAACTGATAAAAAGGTTGACCATATAGAGAATCAAAGTGGAAGTAAAAATATTGTAATCAGAGGCATTTCAGATGCGCAGAATGAGACAGAGCAAACTTTGAACCAGGAGGTTGAAGGGGGAATTCTGCAGGGAAAACTGAATTTATCAGTAACAAGTGTCGAACATTTAATTGAAAAACCCAGGTGGAGAATGATGGGAAAACCCATCATTCTGCGCCTGGGAAGCCTCACAGAAAAAAAGGACGTACTACGGAATCGCAATAAGCTCAAGGGCACGAATATTTTCATCAATGAGGACTTTCCGCACGATGTAAGAAGAAAAAGACAATGCCTGTGGATCAGCGCATTAGAAAACAGAAAAAGAAAAGGTTGCACTTCTGTATGATAAATTGATGATAAACGGAGTGATGTGCGCATGGGATGAAGCCACAAATCAACGCTATCGGGTGACTGACAGCCCGTCTGATACAGCTGCAAAAACCACTGCTTCCTTAAATGACTGACATGCGCGTCCGGGGAAGCTTCGGCTACAGAACGTCAATGCCCGTAGCCTTGGTAATAAGGCTTTAGACCTGGAACACGTTTTATTTGAGCATCACCCAGATATTGTGTTTGTAACAGAAACGTGGTTACATGACAATGTCCGAGATTGTGAAATATGCCCTCCAGGATATAACGTGATCAGATATGACCGCAGTAGCAGGGGGGGGGGGGGGGGGGGCGTTGCCATCTTCTTGGAATGCAGCCTCAAATATACGGTCCAACCGTCTGACATTGAAGCAATATGTTGCAAAATTCTTGACCGCCCCGACTTGACATTGAAGTAATATGTTGCAAAATTCTTGACCACCCCGACTTGATTGTGCGATGCGTATATCGTGCTCCGGAAAGTACTGCAGCCAGTGTTGATGCCCTGAATAAGAAACTGCATGACTTGAGTGTTCAGAAGAAAAAAAAACGTTATCATAGCGGGAGACTTCAATGTTCCAGACGTTGAATGGGACGAAATGGAAACGGGTACGCGAAAACGTGACGCAGGCGCAGCAAATATAGATATGTGCTTTTCACCTGGCTTACACAAATTGTACGGGACTTTACTAGTGTCTGCGGTAATAGCAAATCTATTCTGGACCTCTTCTTTTTAAGCTATAGCATGGTATCAAGATACTGTAGGGTTGATATTCTGCCCGGGATCTCGGATCACTCGATTGTAAGATTGTTTCTAAATATAGGTTCCTTTTCAAGGGTCACTAGACATTGTCGAGGAAGGAGAGGCGAGATGGCGGTGACGAGCCCGTGCCGAGGTCACAGCTTTGAGAGGCAGGCGTAGGCAGAGTCGCCGCTGCAACGTACAGCCAGGCCAGGAGCTAAGCCGTTCTGAAATACCTCGTGGCCACGCTGAAAAAGAAGCGAGCCGTGTGGCTCGAGTGGCGTGAGCCACGCAGCTCGCTTCTTTTTTGGCGTGGCCACTTAGCCAAATCTAGCGTGGCGCTACATAGGCTCCCCCCTAGCACTTTGCGCGATTGAAAACATATGTACAAAAGAAAGGGAGGGACAGATGCTATATACATGAACTACAATCCGTAAAGTGTCCGTTTGGGAAGTCCACGTTGTCAACGTGTATGGGCTATCGGGAAGCAGTGGATCTCCGGCGGGTGACACTGAGAGAAACACAGTGGACAAAGATGAAACCGCTGGATCGCTGCGTTCATAGACACGTGCATCCCACAATGACGCGGTGGGACCATTCGAAAGCGCACCCGCCGGTTCAAGTAGACGCGGCTGACTAACGTGCCCACAGCTGGAACCGTGGACAGGCGCTGAAGAGCTCGCGCTGGCGATGTGGGCGAAATAGTGTGAAGAATCGAAGCGCACCTATGATGACCGAGCACTGAAGTTTCACAGCCGCAGCGGTGTCTCGGACAGTGCACAGAGTGCCGAACATGCTGTCGACAAGGAGCCGCGGGACGGTCGTGCTGGTGCGGACGTCTCTGGCGATGGAACACCGACGTCCGCGTAGCACTGCGGCCGGCATGCTGGGGGGGGGGGGGGGGGTGGCCGAGTCAACGGATGCGGAAACGCCGTGCATTGCGGTTAGTCATATGCACGGCAAGTGGTTGGTCATTTCGTCGGGCAAACCTCGTAGGTGCTTGCGCCGTGTTGAATGCCAAGGCTGCAACACATGGCTGTTCAGCAGGAAGCTTGAAAAAGGGCCGCTCTTTATTATGCCGAACGTGATGGTTTTGTCGGCATACTGTCAAGGACGGCAGATATGCAGTTGGACCACACGTCGTCGCTGTTGTTACCAACAAGCCTGCGTGGCGGACTGCGTCCTGCGTCAAATGCTCTGGGGAATGGTTGTGAAGCTCAGAAGACGTGAGCTTTGCTGGAGGATCGGGCGGCACACCTGCACCCGTTGAACGACCATCGGTTGTCCGCGCATGAGGGTTGGCATGCAGGTCTGCATAATCGATGACAACTTCTACAGCATGCGTGGCATGTGTGGTCTGCTCTGCCATAGGCGCACCAGGTACGTCGTCCTCAGCTGCGTCAGTCATAGTCACAGCGTCTCGGAAGTTCTACAGTGGTTGACGGCTTGTGACGTTAACTTCGGCTGCGGGAGACTGAGAGGGCGAGAATGGTCGCTGCTGGCGGTACGCAAAGATCGTCGAGGTGGGTGGGGAGGCACCTTCGGACATCGTCGACGCTGAAGCCTCCACGACCGAGGGGCGAATAGCGGGCGATACTACGTCCGTAGTCGTGGTAGACTCCGGGACATGCGGCGATGTAGCCGTCGGGAGCCTGACACGTCAGAGGTGTTAAGGGCCGTGCAGGTCGGCCAATTCGAGCGGGTGGTGAGCATGCCTAGAGTATCGTCGGCCGAGGACTTTGAAAAAGCGCACCTCATGGCTGACTGGTCACATGCAGCACGAATGTCCTGAACTTCGTCGGATGGGCAGTCGGACGCGGGACTTGCGTCGCTAGTGGTCGGACATGATGTTGTAGGAAACGTAGTCAGGGAATTCATTGGAGAGTTTCGGGCCGGGGGGTACCGCAAGCTGCGATGTAGGGGAAACCTGGAAGTCGCGGGTGAACGGAAGCGGATGATAGGTGAGGCCGTAGGAGGCCAGCACCGCAGAGCAGAGGTCATCGTAAGGCGGCGGGCTGGAGCTTGAAGGGCAGAGAGATGACGCAGCTCAACCGGAAGGGCGTCGAGAAGAACGGCGTACATCAGCGGCTGGTCCGTAACGCCATTGACTGCAAGAACGGCGTCGAGCTGCATAAACCATACCTTGGGGTAGCTCGATCGGAACGGCGGCACTTGCGAGCAGAGTCGCGGGAACATGGCAGCCGATGGCTCGTCGAAGGGCGCGTTCTTCGGGTCATCATATGTCGAGGAAGGAGAGGCGAGACGGCGGCGACGAACCCGTGCCGAGGTCACAGCTTTATTTGAGACGCAGGCGTAGGCGGAGTCGCCGCTGCAGCGTCCAGCTGCAGGTCAGGAGCTAAGCCGTTCTGAAATACCTCGTGTTGTTGTTGTTGTTTCCCTGTAGAAATGGCTCGTACCCAAAGAAGGGGATTGGCCGATTTTAAGGTGAATTTGCCCTAAACTTTCAGCATTGTGTCATTCCTACAGTTTTTTTTTTTGTAACTTAATTTTGATTTGAAATACCGATATCAAGTTTGCAGAAAAAAAAAAATAAGACAAATTTTGAGACAGCAATTTAGGAAGAAAATCGTTTAGTCGCAGTGATGTATTCTTGAACGGCGAATAAAACATCCCTGTGGCTGAAACCCAGTGTAGAGGCTCGCGCTACACTAGCTACGCGGCTCACTTCTTTTTCGGCGCGGCCACTTAGCCAAATCTAGCGTGGCGCTACAACATGTTTAATAATATAGACAGTTCAACGAAGCTGATGATACTTCAATAATAGATGAACTGGCCTTTTGTTTTGAGAAGTTTGAAAAACTTAGTCAAGATGAATGTGAACTTATCGATGAGTTGTGGTTAAACTTTAAGGGAACGGTTCACAAATGTATAAGCCGCTATGTGCCTCTCGAAAGTAAATCAAAACGTGTGCACAGCCCATGGAAAACGAGAGAGATCAAACAACTGAAAAGAAAAGTGGCAAGGTGTAGGCCAATTTATAAGCGTACACACGATTCCGCTGCTCATGATGACATGTCAAACTTAAGTAAACAGTGAAAATTAATGTTGAAGGAATCTAAGGACAAGTATTGTGGTGTCACCGCGGATACATTTTTTACGCAAATCACATCAAAAGTTTTGGAGGCACCTGGCTTCAACTAAGAAGGCAGTCACTAAAATAAGCACAGAGCAAGGACCTATTGAGAATAAATGTGATATAGCAGACGCCTTCAGTGACTTTTTTGCTAGTGTCTTCACCAATGTTGATCGAAAGCAGTCAAAATTTGAGGTACACCAACAACTTCCAGTTGCAGAGGAATTGTGGTTAACATATGAAGGAGTATTAAATTTGCTGCAGAACCTAAATACAAAGAAAGCGGAAGGTACTGATGAGATACCCAATTTGTTTTTAAAGAGGTATGCTGAATGGACTGCGAAGTACCTCTTCATTATCTTCACGAAGTCACTGCGGTCAGGTACACTTCCTGAAAAATGAAAAATGAGTAAAGTTACACCCGTATTTAAAGACGGTGACACCACGTCTACTGCCAACTATAGGCTCATTGCGCTAACGCCAGGCTGCTGTAAGGTGTGAGAACATATTATTTCTAAGTACGTTCGGCTGTTTTTGTCACAGAACGAAATTATTAGTAACTATCAACATAGGTTTCGCGAGGGTTCGTCAACCGTTACACAATTACTGGAAAACGTTCACAATTTTAGTAAAGCTATTGATGGCAAAGAACAAATAGATCTGATCTTTCTCTACTTCAAGAAGACCTTCGATAAGGTTAATCAAGAAAACTGTTAATTAAATTAAATGCTATTCTAGGAGATACAGATGTAGTCAAATGGGTAGAAGACTTTCTTACTTATCGCCGACAGTTCGTCAGTGTTGATGAAAATAAGTCCGGGGTCTGTGATGTGAGATCAGGGGTGCCTTAAGGCTCAGTTCTTGGGCCTCTGTTGTTCCTGGTATATATTAACGACCTGATAGAAGAATCGGCCGTAGTTACAGCAAGGTTATTCGCAGATGACTGTGTCATATATACAGAGGTGAAATCTATGAGTGACCAGATACTTTTAAATAACTTCTTAGAAAATTATCAACAATGGTGCGACATGTGGCAGATGTCTCTTAACGTTGCAAAGACAGTATGTATGAACATCACACACAAACATGAACCTCTGTCATTCACATTCATTCTACAAGGAGAACCACTTCATCGCGTAAAATAGCACAAATATCTCGGAATTTTATTAACATACGACCTTAGTTGGATACCACACATTAAAAAAGTTGTAGCGAAAGCCAACCAAAGATTAGGTTATATTTGACGTGTCCTTGAATGGCTTCTCCAGCCACGAAATTGACTGCTTATAAATTGCTTGTGCGCCCAATATTAGAACATGCATGTGAAGTGTGAGATCCGTATTTGAAAGATTCTGAGTCAAAACTAGAACAAGTTCAAAGACATGCATTGCAGTTTATTTATTCCCGATACCGTCGACAAGACGCCGTTACACCACTTTACGCGAGGGCAAACTTGCCCCTACTTAACGTCAGGAGGAAGGAGAAAAGTCTTGGCTTTTTCTATTTAATCATTGATGAGCTGCTACTTGTTGATAAGTCTCGCTACATAAATGAATCTAAGACCCGCATAGTGCGAAACAAACATAGTGGGCACGTTAAGGAAAATTGATTTCACAAGAATTGCTACAAATACTCATTCTTCCTTTCTACAGCACGTGACTGCAATTGTCTCCCTGTGAATATTGTAAACTCAGGAACTCGTGATCAGTTTTCTGCACTTGTGTCCGAATATTTACGACAATAGGGTATATATCACTGTATTGCTGTATTCTATTGTTTCGTTGACTGCTTGCTGTTTGTTGATGTATTGTTACCACTCCTGTTTCGGTCCTGATGAGGACCGACAGTATCTGTAAATAAAATAAGTAAATGATACCCTGTCCCATTCCCCGCCAAGAACCGGTTTGTTTTTTCTAGTTGAAAGACGGGAACTCATTGTATTTCTAGAGCTTCGTATTGAGAACATCATCAACAGACGAGAGGCTAGGACTGGCTTTTTTTTTAGGGGTGGAGCTCCTTAAAGTGGCACCCGTTCGTCCCTCGTCGTAGTCGTAGTGCGTAACCAGTCTTAAGTTTTCACCTGAAAGGTGGTGCTGGTGGGAGCGTTCTCCTGTGCATTGTTGAACGATAAAAAAATCACAGCGTGCGCGTTACCTAAACGCCGAATTCTCCTGTCTCTCATTACCCCTTAGCAGCCATTGGCATGTACATTGAGCACTATCTGACAAGAAAGGGTTGCTACGTTATACTCGCTGGGCGTAACCTCCTTGGTTTTAGAAAGGTTTAGCGAGCGTTGGGCCGCAGTGCCATGAATACAGTCAACTAGTATATACCATGAACCGAGGTGGTTAAAGGCGGGAAGTAGACACGAAGCGCAAGCCGCAAGAAAGTGTGCGTGTGCCACCTCTCGTTTAGTCCTTGGAATGTCCGCTGGATGGCGGTGCTCCTATATGCCGAATATATTATGAAAAGATGCAAGATGGTGGTACTTGGAGTGTTGGCTAGATGGACGAACGGACACACAGGCAGATGCATGGACGGACGCACAGATGGCTGCAAGGACGGATGAACGCATGGACGGACGCAGGGGCGGATGCATGGACGAACGCAGGGACGGACGCACGGATGGACGTGCGGACGCACGAACAGACGCACGCATGGGTAGTCACACAGACGGATGCATGGACGGACGGAAGCAAGAACGAATGGACGGACGCATGCATCGCCCCACTCTCCATCATTCACCCCGTGGATATGATGCCATTTTTTAGATTGAACGTCTGCAGTCTTCAAGGACTATTACCACTGAAAGAAGTACATTAAGACGCAGAGCGCTGTCTGACCAGCTTCCTAATGCCGACAAAGCTTCTGAGCTAGATAGTGTAGTTCAAATTAATTCTATACAGAGGGCAAACGTGTTGATAAAATAGTTTTTTTAGTGCTTTGAAGAATCCGTTTTTGTTGTTGGTGAGGTCGAGTTGGTATACTATTTTGGACAATGATGGAATGCTGGTGAGAACACGGTGTACTGGTGAACATTGTGTTCGGCACATTGACGAGTTGTGTGAGTTGTGAATGTGCCGCACTGATCACTTGTTCACTTTTATGTGCACTTGTCTCCTGTTCGTGCTCAGTTTCTTTTTTACTTTTGGTCGCAAAATTTGATGCGAACACCCTTTAACGGTAAAACGCAGTTCTTGAGGTTATATTAGCGACAGAATACAGAAATCACAAACTTTTGCTCCATTGGGCGTGATATATTGTCGTCATCCTGTAGTACAGAATTGCATGCTCACCTTCCGGAGCACGCGCTTGCATTCACTGATGATCTTCTTCCCGTCAATGGCAGTGCACAGCACATACGTGATCACTACAGCATCGAAGTGGCCGTCTGGCAGCATGTGCATGTCTTCGCCGTGTCCGCGAAGAGTACGCACCAATTCAACCTACGAAAAAAAATACAACGCAAACATAGTATGAAAACTCTCACTGAAGTGATGGAAGAGCAGTTAGGGAAGTCTGAGGAAGCAATAGAATGACAAACATGAGCTTGATTTAACTTGCACTGTAACTCGTGTCTTTGACTGAGTTACAGTGCAATTGACCGAATCGTCTTGTAACAGTATTGTAGCTGAATGTGGCTCGTGCTCCACGTGCTATGTTCGTTGTGTGTTCCATCCGTATATCTTTTGTTATCAATCAAAACAGCTTCTAGTCAGCTCTCTTGTTTGCCATTCTGCTGCTTCCTCAGTATCACTTTCCCTTTCTCTCCATGCTTCTTCGGCAGCGCACATTTTCCGCCAAGTACTGTTGCATGTGCATAAAGCCATTTGTTTACAATATTTTTATAGACATGTGGCCCCGCATGTGTCTACGTACGTGCCTATATTGCGCCTGCACGTTCTCCACATGCGAGTACAAAAGTTACAGAATTGAACCATTTACCACACACAGTAAATAACACATTTCGTTTCTATGCTCTCTAGTACAACCGCATTCAAACAGGGGCAATGCTAGTTCCCGTGGCAGCTTGATGATATCATAAGTTAAAGCGACACAGAGCCAGCAGTAAATAATGCATAACGCTCTGCGTCAAACACGGTTGTAAACCTGGCTAGAAATGTTCTTACGGGTATGTAAATTTTACAGAGCTCATCAACGGTTTTCGATGCGATGAGGTTTTCGCAGACAACACGGAATGATGAAACTAATAAATTGTAGGTGTAGAAATATGGTAGAGGGCACACACAGCCATCTTCAAATCACACGTAGTAGGTAGCTTGCACGAGAGACATCAATTAAAAGATAATTGATACTTGGCAGTTGCAGTTCTTTAACGTAGTACTTGGCGAAGTGTTGAACGCTGTTATAGCGCATTCACCACATCGACTCACGTGGCTGTGATTGTGCCTGTTCTAATGGTGCTTTGAAACGTTATTATACGAAATGGACCTAATATGCGGATTTTTCAATAAGTCATCGCGTGTTCTTTATTTTATGCCTTAATAGATCACCATATTGTCAACATTATGTAGGTAAAAAAGGCTCAAGTAGCTACTGCCACGAATTTCAGCTACGGAGGGAAATAAAGAGCCAAAAAGCAAAAAATAAAGTTTATGTTGTTTGTGAACATGCAAACCAGAATTAGGATTTATCCGTACGCAGCCGTTTTTGCAAACAGAAAATGCTGCCACTGCTGGCCCCATGTGGGACCTCACGCAATAAGGAGCACGAGCAAAAACAACCTACATAACAGTTGCAAACGTAGTGATTTAATGTCATTTAAAGTTGCAGAACATTCTATTACAACATACACTAGGAAGAGACATCTTCATAGATATAATGAAAGATGGTGTAAATACCACACACCCACACAGCAAAAAATGAAACAGGCTCTGCAACACTTTTTTAAGTAGCCATGGAACAGGTTCTCCAAAGAAGCTTATAGCGTCACGAATTCCCTGCAGAAAACATTTTTTAGGATACGTCTGGTACAAGCGGAGTTTTTCTTCTTCGAATGCGTGGCTAATTGAGAAATGAAATGCAACTCAGAAATAGTCTCACTCACTTCACACGATGGTAACAAAACTGTATTTGGTGGCGTGGCCTTAGGGCGCACCGGTGTACTTTTAAATCCTGGCTAAAGATAGTTGGGGCACCCTGTATATGTGACGCTATGATGACTGGGAGACGTGGTCTGGCTCATACGCCATGTTTATTCTATTCTCACTTCCTCCTCTGCTTCTACCAACCATCGCTTCATACGTCACAAGATTCCACCTTCCCCCGAAAGAAGGTATAGATTACGAACAAGAATTATTAAACAAGGAGAGATTGAAAAGTCACAAATTTCAAAATTCATAATCGGTTCTATGCTTCAGGGGAGTTCCGTAATTTTTCAAAGACTTCAGGAGATAGTGCAGCAGTCCGGTTTACGCAGGAGTTCTGGTGGGTGAGGCTGACTGTGGCGTTCTGGAGATGATAACCGCGTCCTGCACAACTGCACTGACCATGACACGGCTTCAGCAGCTGCGAAGAACCAACGAGGCTGGACGTCCTTGTAGCATTTGAAGTTCGGATGTTGAAGGTGTCGAGTTGTGTCTCGTGACGGGAACAGACGGTGTGCTTCTAGTTTGCATGTGCTATGGTAGCAGCTCATTAAATCAGAATGATGTCTTGGTCTCTGCGTTCTACAGATGATGGTGCCTTCTCGTCTCTTTCGTCGTTTTTTGTGGTTTCGGAGCAGTAATCGTAGGCGCAGTCTTGATCTCTTGCGCCAAATGCGTTCCTGGCGCCGATCCCTTATGCGAAGATGCTTGACGTCTTGAATTTGTTTTAAGAAGTTTACTTTGCGTCGTCGTCCTTGTCGGTGTATCCGTCGAACTGTCTGCGATTCTTGGACTTGCTTTTGCTGGCGTTGCTGTTGGTGCTGTGGAACGCATTGCGGTGAGATCCCTTCTTGAACATCGCGCTGGTTTCCCTGACAACTTGATGTGGTGCCCAGTCGGCAGCTGGTAGTCTGTGGGCTGTTGTCATGCAGTTCGGGCAATGAAGATAATGCTTCAGAGTTGGTAGAAAGTTCCTCAGAAGCTCCTTCCACCCTGTTCACTACGAGAGGCTCTTGCGCATTGCAACGTGCGACGTTCGATGCGTCTGAGTCTTCGGTGTTGCTTCGACTGTCGAGGGTGTACGCACCGGACGGCGATGCATGAACCCTTGCGAAGGGAGCATGGCTTGAAATGGTAATTTCCCGGTGCGTCAGCTCGTCTATCGTGAACACGGCGTCCTTATTAGGCAAACGGCGAGCGTCAGGAGCACTTAAAGAGCCGCGTGATTGAAGCCTGGGTGGTAGACAACGTATTCGAGACGAAGAATGAAGTGCATTAGGTGGGTAAGCAACATCTCGTGTCGTTCGCTGGAGCGACGACTTTGAAAACACCAGCTGTCGTGAAGAGGAACGTGGTGGAAGGCTATGTTCCTTGAGAAATGAGTGCAGATTGTGACGGCCGAGTGTTGTTGTGTGCAGACGGTCGGTAATGAGGAAGGCCTCGTCGTAGTCGTTAAACGGTTAATCACCTCTTCTCTGATCTTTTGCCATGATTCGTCGTTTTCGAATATGTGTGTCTGGTAAAAATGCCTCACCGGAGATGTAGTCAGTGAAGTTGGCGATCATCTCCCATTCCGACCTTGATGCAGCGGTAGCGTGGAGCTCGAACAGGTCGAACCAGTCCTGTACAGGTCCATCGTCCACTGCTCCGGTGTACTTGGGGATGGGAAGGTCAGTCGATGGTTCTGTCATGATGCCGGTAACTGCATGCGCCTGAGATCACCTCTTCTGTGGTCGATATTTAGTTGAGGCGTATTGTCGGTAGCTTCATGAACGATTTGAGGCTGATGAGTGGCGGCCAGGTCTTCATCCTGTCGACTCGTGCGACACTATGATGACTGGGAGACGTGGCCTGGCTCATATGCCATGTCTTGTCTTGTCTTGTCGGCTAGGAGATCTTGGCTCATACCCACATGGAGGATTGGCCACACTGTACCTCATAATAGATCATTTTTGCAACGCTCGCTAAAAAAAAGAAAGAGAAATTAGATAGGAACAATAATAATGTTCCTTTGAAAAAAAACGTGAAAAAGTGCAGAAGAATGTGATAAACCAGAATATATAAAAGAAATTAACAAGAATGAGGAAGGGGGAGAGAGAATTGGATATATCTGGCAGTACCACTAGCAGCGTATCCTTCCGGTTGCCTGAATGAATTTATGTAGCGCTGACAGAATAGCACTGCGGACCACACCCAACTGACTGGCTCCAAACGATAATAGGGTGGATGTATTGACTGGCAATCCGAGCTTACCAATTGGTCTTTCAAGAATTATTCGGCGCAGTGAGGCGAAGCGGCGGTATGTGAGAAGAAAGTGATCTATTGTTTCCGGTTAATTGCAAACTGCACATAGGTTAGTTAATGAAAATCCGCATTTGTTGAGATAAAAATTTAACCGAGGAACTCTACAGCGAAAGCTTGTGAGGGTCACCTCACATTGACAGGAAAGGCATTTTGCGGTGTTGCATGTGAATTGCAAGTGCCGAAATTCTTCAGATTGTAGAAGCGACGTTTCGTTGATTTTTAAGATGTTTATTCTATTCTCACTTCTTCCTCTTCAACTTCTACCAACCATCGCTTCATACGTCACATATATATATATGGGTCACTGCATATTGAGTGTAGCAGGTAAATATTTGACTATTTCCGTCAATTCTTTAGAAAATGTGCTCATATATGTGGATATTAGAAGTAGGTATGGAAGCGTTATTTCGCGAAAACATTTGTTTTGCCTAGAGGACGCTGTGAGTTTCAAATACCGAATTGATACTCTGTCGCGCTAAATAATTTATATAAATTATTGGTTTGAGAACTTAATACAAAACATTTTTTCACTGTATCTCAAGGCCTTGGCCTTTCATGACTATTATAGTTTGTTCATTTTTGTTTCAACACACAAGAAAAGGAATTAAAATATGCCACATGTTCAGCATAAAAAATCACTGCTTTTTAGTGAGTAAGATATTCACATCATGTGTTTTCAAGGCACCAGTAATAAATGATAGAAATGGTTCGGGAGTGAATAAAGTACAAATATTGAGAAAATGTTGGGACAATTGTGAAAAAAAATAGCATTTTGACTCATATTGCGTCTTCACTTTCACAATCTAGTGGTCCAAATAAAAATATGAGTTGTATATTGACGCAAGATTCATTTAAAGTTCGCGCGCCAGTCATTTGCTATGCCCTCAATATTGTGTGCATGCGAAACAGAGCAGGCAACGCGCCAGTGGGGACTGCCAGGATCGACACTGACAACTCAGGCACGTGCGAGTTGCGCGGGATAAGAGAAGAAGACGAGGTGCCGAACTTGGAAGAAGCTAAGTTGTTCTCGACATGAACGTTTTTCTCAAACTTGTTTGTTTGCAGGGCACAAGTTCGCCCGCTTGGCGCAGAGAATTGGCTCGAGCGATTTGAGTGCGTCGCGACGTTCTAAGCCCACGAGGCTGCGATCTCGACCTGAGATGAATTTCGACGGGAGCTACTTGCTTCCCTACCCGAGCATAGATCGCGAGGAGAGAGCCGAGAAGGCCCTCCAAGTTCTAAACCAGCGTAACAAAGAAAGCTTGGCCATGTATGTTGTTGTGACTCTCGTCCGTGGGCGCCATGCTGGCCATAAGAAGCATAGCCGGGATGCACTCCTTCTTCCGGAAAGCCCAGTGCTCTTCTCTCTCAACGAGTGTCAAGTGGCGGGAAGCGACAAAGGGATTAGGATGTGGCAACTTCGACGGTGCGTGAGCCAATGTCTCTACAAGCATTTCTTCCAGGCTGGCTCGTTTGGCAAGACGGCAAGCCAGGCCGACCACGCATGTCATGTCTAACCCCCTGTAACACGGGCGCCCACGAACACCGTTTACCTTCCTCGTCTTTACGACAAGCGAGATGCAGCCCGTGTCACAAAGCCATCCTTACGAAAACGAAGGTAAACGAGCATTTTGCAAAGTACGTTTGACGATCTCCCTTTGAAGCGGAACGAGGTACTTTCGTCCCCAGTATATGCAGGTCAGAAGAATATTTTGAGCACCAAGTTGCCGCAGTGAGAACAATTATGCATTTTGGCAATATTAAACGTTCTTTTGTTACAGTACTCATTCATAACGTGTGTTTCTTTGCATATATATACGCCCACCAGAGGGCAGCAACTCTCCACACCATGCCTCGCTTGTCGGGCGCTGCCATTTAAAAATATTTTGTCCGTGCATGCGGTTGTCTTCGTTGCCGTGCTTGCGTTTGTTCGTGAGAGGAATGACTGACAGCGTTGCACCATCGTCACCTGCTTCGACGGCTGCAGGGGTGATGTTACCCGATCTAGTTCAAGGGTAACTTACGGGCTAGAATAACAAATAGTCGTCGAGCACGGCGCAATCGTAAACAAACATAGCGTTAGGCACAAGGTGGTCAGCGTCGCAGCCAGCATCGCTACATTTAGTGAATGCATTTTCATTTAAAGTAAGTTTTACTGCTATCTTTGCTTCAGACCTACTGAATGTTGTGTTTTTTAAACCACATAACGAAGATCCCCCCCCCCCCCCCCACACAAAGAAGAAGCAACTAGAGATGGAATTAGGATACTTCTAAAAAATTAACAGTGCCGGCAGAGCCCCCTCGCGACAACTATTACAACCTTGTCACCGCTATGTGACACTGCCACAACCCCATCTCCGTCGAAATTCTATGGGAGATTTGCGTTGACGGAGTTTAACAGAGTTCGGTGGTGGCCGTGTGACAGGGGTATAAGCGATTAAAGCCTCTAATCCTTCGCTGCCATCCAGGGAAAGATGACAGCAGCAACCCAACCGCCAACCTGTTCCACGAAGGACCCCATTTCCCGTCTCCTCAGTGAAACTGACCGTGTGATGACTATTCGGCGGTCTGTTGTTATTGGCTGATGCCAAAGTGGATGGCGTCATTTGTGTGATTAGTGTTCCAATCAAGGAGGAGAAGCCCGAGAGGGCTTAAAACGACGCTGCAAAATGAAGGACGTGGCTCTGAACCATGGTATAACGGTTCATACCCCACGCTCGTGGTCTCCGGAACTCCTAACCTATTATGCTGTCTATATTGTAAGTAGTGCCAGTAAACCTGTTTATTTTTTGATTCTCCAACTTGTCAGCGTCGTTTCCTCCACCCGAAGTTGCGCCACGCTACTACAGTAGTCCGGGATCGACGTAACTCTGACACCTCGGCAACCTACGTCAGTGGAGACGCGTAGGGTGGACCCCGGTCCGCAACAATGTAGGAGACATGACGTATCTCTTCCGCTGAGCAGATTATAACATGAGTGGGGACAAAAAACTTCGCCATCTAATGCGAGGTGTAATACAGGAACTTTTTGGCGGTTTGGTTAAGAATGCACCATCTACCATCGCAGAGTTTTGTTCTGAGGCGGCCAGAAAGAAAAGAACGCTTCAGCAACGAGCGAGGATGTACAACCCGGATCTATGCGTTACCTTCGTGAACGCAGCACCCACTACCTTGGGAAACTGCATGGGGTCTTTACGTGAACTCGTGAGATCTGTGGTGCGAGAGGAGCTCCAGAGGCAGTGACTCTACCACAGCGCTCCAGCTGCGCCGTCACTGGCTGACGTGGTGGGTGAGGAAGCCAGACTGGTGGTTCAGGATCCCCAGCCCATTCGGGAACGTCAGCAGCACGCCCAGCCAGAAGTGTCACCATCATTATCACAGAGAGTCTCATAAGCCGACGCTCTAGTGCAAGAACCCCCATGCGTAGGGACACTGCAGTTACGTCGGTGCACAGCACTGTGCCACCAAACACTCTCCCGCCACCGGATAGGAGACCAAGGAAGACTGATATATGGCGCACTCCTGACAGGGTACCTCTCTGCTACCACTGTGGAGAGGCTGGCCACCTGTATCAAATGTGCCAGTACCACCAGGCAAGGCTTTGGATATTCGCAGTGAATGCGCCTAGGCCTCAGAACGGGGAGCGTCCTTTCGAATTCGAGCAGTACCTGTCGTGTAGTCAGTGCCCTGATGACCTTCAGCCGCATCAGCCACGCTCGACAAGACCGTTGAGATATCGGTCACCGAGTCTCCATCGATCATCAGCCTCTCCCACTACAAGGCGCCGTTCACCAAGCCCGGGTCGGGAAAACTATGCTGAAACAGAACCTCCATCACTGACTCTGCGTGATAACGACGTACTAAGAAGCCGATACAGCAATCATGACATCGCCTTCGATTTGCGTGAGTTTGTTGACAGCTATGAAGTGAACATACAAGTGGATGCAGGTGCGGATTACTCAGTAATCAGTAATGAGCTCACCAGAACACTCATCAAGGTACTGACTCCATAAGGTAGACCTCAAGTTCGAACAGCAGGGGGACACCTCATCGACCCGATTTAAACGTGTTCGACAAGAATAGGAATAAGGGGTTTCACATACGTCACCAGTTGCATTGCGCTGCCGGAATTCTCTAGAGACGTAATTATCGGTAAGGACTTCCTGGAAGTTAATGGTGCTGCAATTAACTTGTTGGAATCATGCATCCCATTTTCAACCAAGCATGCCATTGCAACGTTCGAAATAGAAGAAAAAGTCAATGATCTGTGTATTGCGGAGGACGACGTGGTGATACCTCAGAGGTCAAGCGTATCTGTCAGGGTGAAAAGCAATGCGTTTAGTTATTGTAAAGGGCTCGCTGATTGCAACATTGCGCTCATACTAGAAAAGAGAATCTACATGGTAAGGGGCCTTGTGCTGCTTCGTGACGGATGTGCTAACGTCTTGCTGACAAATTTTGGGAATGAAGTACAGCACCTTGCGAGGGAGACCGTCATTGCAAGTATTCATGACTTCGTCTAAGTTGCGAAACTGAGCACCTCTGAGACGTCACCACCTGATTTCAAGGACGTGGACTCGGTACTAGAATCCATTGACATAAACAAACGACTGCTACCCAGCCAGAAGAGACAAATGGAAAACCTCGTAAGAGAATTCACCGCGAGCTTTTCAACGCCATCCACCCCGCAGGGGCGCCTGCGCAAGTAGGCGTTTGGTGTGTAGCGACACCACGGACCCGAGCTAACGGGGGAGTTTCTACTCCCTCCCACGCCTAGCCGTGCGTGGCTTTCCCGTGTCCGGGGAAAAGGGGATCCTGGGGGTTGAGCCGACGCTGGGTGATTGGACCCTTAAGGCCCCCCCTTGGCAGAGGCAACACACCCCTTTGGCCCCGGCTTCACGTAGACGGCATCCCTGGGCTGACCCACCCAGGGGAAATCGGCAGTCGCCTTTTCCTATCTCTCTCTCCCCCACATCTTCATCTTTTCTCCTCTTTAAATCTATCCTGTCCTCTAATTTCTTCTGTTACTTCCCCATTTTCATGGGCGGCTTGGGTTAACCTTGTGCAACTAGCCAACCTTGGCCTACGCGCATTAGGTTATCGTAGCGGTGTACGGCTGGCGTCTGCATGTTTCTCGTTTCATGAACCTTGTAGCGTCCCCTCGTTGGGCTCCGTGGTGGGTGGCCGCCATCGTTACTCAATTACATTCCTCTATCATGCAGAGAAGTTTTCCACTCCTCAATGATCGTGCCGCTTCGAAGCGCGTACGCACCGAAGAATTTTCCTTTTTCAGACGATTCATAGAAGTATTCCCTCGTTATCATGTTGTACACAGTGAGAAGCCCAACAAAACAGCCAGAACAGTGTCCCCGTTCATAGTATCGCGATCCCTGACAGCCAGATTAGGTGATGGCTACAAAGTTACAAAAATGGCTAGTGGTGACCTTCTTTTAGAACTCCGTGACAAAACACAATCTGACAAACTAAAGAACCTTGCAACATTCGGCGACATCCCCATCAGCGTAACACCTCATCGATCCATGAACTCTGCACGTGGAGTTGTTTCTGACACAGATCTCCTTGACCTGACGGAGGCTGAACTCCTCGAGGGCTGGAAAGAGCAGAATCTGACCAATGTGAAGCGAATCATCATCCGAAGGAACAATCAGGAAAACCCCACGAAACACTTGGTACTGACCTTTGCTACCAGTGAACTACCACAAACAATTGAAACTGGCTATACAAAGACACCGATCAGACCCTACATACCAAACCCCCGCCGATGTTACCAGTGTCAAAGGTTCGGCCATGGCTCTCAGAGCTGTCGTGGTCGACCGGCTTGTGCCAAATGCGGTGCCCAAGGCCACCTCTCTGACAATTGTAATGAAACCCTACATTGTGTAAACTGTGACGAAGACCACGCGTCATATTCACGTTCTTGTCCTCAGTGGAAAAAAGAAAAAGACATTATTACACTGAAGATTCGCGAAAATATCTCCTTCAAGGAAGCACGCCGAAGGTGTTCGGCTTTTCACGGCACAACTTACGCTGATGCGGCGCGTCAGGGGGCAGCGTCGCATCACCCTCCGCCACTACCTAGGCCCACGCAAAGTGAGCCATCGGGTGTGGTGGCTGCCCCCATGGTGGAAGCAGCCAAGCCTGCTCCACCTACCAAGCCAGAGACTCAGGTGACTCCAGGGTCGTCGGGTCGACCGACCACGTCTCATCAGGCGAGGTCGCAAATACGCAGCAGCAGCTCGCGTACGCGGGCGTCCAGCGCTTCACGTGAGGCAATGGACACAAACACGGTACCTCAGGAACCGGAAACGCGGCGTGGCTCCATAGAGCGCGCTAAAAGAACCAAAAACCAATAACAGGGCCCGACAACGGCCCTGCTACTTAAGTTACAACTTCCCACTTGAACAGCCACTTCATTTTCGTACACACAGCACCACTTTCCATCAAATATGGAAACACAGATTCTACAATGGAATGTCAGAGGCCTTCTCACTAACCTCGACGATGTCCAAGAACTTCTACACATTCACTCACCAAAAGTGCTGTGTGTACAGGAAACACACTTAAAATCTAAACACACCAACTTTCTACGCAGTTACATTATTTTCCGAAAGGACCGTGATGATGCCGTGACATCATCAGGAGGTGTAGCTGTTATAGTTAGCAAGGTTTAGCATGTAAACACTTGAAACTCCAAACGTCTCTTGAGACAGTGGCTGTT
Source organism: Rhipicephalus microplus (assembly GCF_043290135.1). NCBI lineage: Eukaryota > Metazoa > Arthropoda > Arachnida > Ixodida > Ixodidae > Rhipicephalus > Rhipicephalus microplus. The sequence continues at coordinate 199,384,786 of NC_134703.1, read as the reverse complement.
CGAGTGGTGCTTCTAGGCAGACTTGTCACCGTTTGCTCTATATACAAACCTCCACATATTCAACTACGCAAACATGAATTCCAGTCTTTGATGGATGAACTTCCCGAACCCTATCTTGTTCTAGGGGACTTTAATGCACATAACAGGCTATGGGGTGACTCTCGTTGTGACGCCCGAGGTCGACTGATTGAACAGTTTCTTCTCTCTTCAAGCGTGTGTCTCCTGAATCGGAAAGAACCAACTTATTATAACCTCGCAAACAATACCTATTCCTCAATAGACCTGAGCATAGTATCTCCATCGCTTGTGCCTCTACTTCACTGGAAAGTCATCACTAATCCCTACGGAAGTGACCATTTTCCCGTAGTTTTGAGCACACCTACATCAACTGAATGCCCGCCCCAGGTTCCAAAATGGCTATTAAGCAAAGCCAACTGGGAACAGTTTTATACCATCACACATATAAATTGGCGCGACATATGCACTTTAGACATTGAAGCAGCTGTCGACTACTTCACAGCATCTGTGATCGATGCAGCAACAAAAAGCATACCACAAACGAATGGACATCATCGAAAACGACGTGTGCCATGGCGGAACTCAGAGTGCCAAAATGCACGCAGGCAGCAAAACAAAGCATGGAGGGTGCTTCGGAACTCATCGACAGCCGAAAATCTTGCCACTTTTAAAAAAATGAAGTCTCAGGCCAGGAGAATGCGTCGGCAGGCCAGAAGAGAAAGCTGGCACAAGTTTTTATCGGGGATTAATTCTTATACCTAAGAGGCTAAATGGTTGGTAGAGTAGCAGGAAGACAAGTGCATTCACTCCCACTCGTAAACACACAGGGTGACAGCCTGGAAGATCAAGCGAACTTCCTCGGTGCACACTTCGAGCAGGTCTCTAGCTCGTCACACTATACTGAAGTTTTTCTAAGATATAAAGCAAAAATCGAAAAGCAGAAACTGGAATACAATTGTACAAAATACGAGGCATACAACCAACCTTTCAACTTAGCTGAGCTACAAACATCACTAAATTCCTGCAGCAATTCTGCCCCAGGCCACGACCATGTCATGTATGAAATGTTGAAAAACCTGCCGCTTAAAACGCGAAAAACTTTACTCTCCTTATACAATGCTATCTGGCTTTCTGGCACCATACCTACTTCCTGGAAAGAAGCCATTGTTATCCCTATTTTGATACAGGGCAAGGACCCTTCCTCTGTTTCAAGTTATAGGCCAATTGCACTAACCAGCTGCCTTTGTAAACTTTTTGAAAAAATGATAAACCGCCGACTTTTATATTTCCTTGAAACACACAATCTGCTTGACCAATACCAATGTGGGTTTCGAGAGGGTAGATCTACCACCGACCATCTGGTGCGTATCGAGGCACAGATCCGAGACGCTTTCGTCCACAAACAATACTTTCTTTCTGTGTTTCTCGATATCGAAAAGGCTTACGACACAACATGGCGTTTTGGCATATTAAGAGACTTGTCTCATCTGGGTGTGCGCGGTAGAATGCTTTCCATAATTGAGAGTTACTTGTCCAATCGGACATTCCGTGTCCGTGTGGGCAGTGTTCTCTCACAAACATTTGTCCAGGAAACAGGCGTGCCACAAGGTTGTGTGCTTAGTTGCACACTTTTTATTATCAAAATGAATTCCTTGCACTTGTCCATCTCCCGCAATATGTTCTATTGTACATATGTCGACGACGTTCAGCTTGGCTTCAAGTCATGCAACTTGGCAATATGTGAGCGGCAGGTTCAGCTGGGTTTAAACAAGGTCTCCAAATGGGCAGATGAAAACGGATTTCGACTTAACCCACAAAAAAGCACGTGTGTTTTGTTCTCTCGAAAGAGAGGCGTGCACTCGGAACCTGACATTCGACTGAACGGGTAACGTCTGTCCGTCAAAGCCGAGCATAAATTCTTAGGCTTAATCTTGGACAACAAGTTGACCTTCGTACCACACATAAAGTATATAAAAACAAAATGTTTAAAAGCCATGAATGTTATAAAAGTGTTGTCACGTACTACTTGGGGTAGTGACAGGCAATGCCTCATGAATCTGTATCGAAGCCTCGTTCGCAGCCGCTTAGATTATGGGGCCGTTCTTTATCAGTCTGCAACTCAAAGTGCTTTGAAGATGTTGGACCCCGTGCACCATTTGGGCATCCGCCTTTCTACGGGTGCTTTTCGCACCAGCCCCATAGAAAGCCTTTATGTTGAGTCAAATGAGTGGTCGCTTCATCTGCAGAGAAGTTACATGTACTTTGTTTATTTCCTTAAGGTGAAAGCGGATAAGAAGCACCCCCCATACTCTACTCTTAAGGATTTGTCCAGCTCAATTCTGTTTCAAAACAGGCCTTCGATGAGGCAGCCCTTCTCAGCTCGCCTGAAAAGTCTAGCTGAGGAAACTGGAGTCTCACTTGAACACAGTTTAATGGCTCCTGTAGCATATCCGCCACCGTGGCAATGGCAGACTATAGACTGTGATGTGTTTTTTCTAGAAGTTACAAAACATGCGCATATTGCCCATATCCGAACATACTTCTTGGAACTTCAACACAAATACACACGTCCTGAGTTCTTTACAGATACCTCCAAGTCCAACTCCTCTGTGTCCTACGCTGCTGTCGGCCCATCCTTTTCAGATGGTGGCCCTCTACATCCAGGCACAAGTATCTTCACAGCAGAAGCTTACGCGATACTTGTGGCAGCTTAACACATCAAACATTTACAAATACAAAAAGCAGTAATTTATACAGACTCCCTCAGTGTGGTAACGGCTCTGCACAGTCTTAAAAAATAAAAAACCCGGTCCTTGTCTCACTTTACTCCATTTTGTGCACACTCTACACACTCAAACAACATGTTGTAGTGTGCTGGGTGCCAGGGCACCGTGAGATCGAAGGCAACGTGAGGGCGGATCAGCTCGCTGCATCCGTCCACAAAAGCACTGCCCCTACACCCATAATAATCCCGGCCCTTGATCTTAAGCCCTCTCTCAAACGAAACCTCAGGGACTACTGGCAGAGCAAGTGGGATACACACACACAAAACAAACTACACATTATTAAGCCACACCTTGGTCATTGGCTGCCAGTATCAAAATCGCGTCATACAGAGGTAATAATAACGAGACTCAGGATAGGGCACACATATACGACACACTCATATCTTTTGTCCGGTGGCGACCCACCATTGTGTGACAGATTTGGTGAGGCACTAACAGTTTTTCACATTTTAATTCAGTGCAAACAATTGGACACTATAAGAAAACAACACTTTCTATTACCCTACCGACAACATATACCTTTACACCCTGCAATGTTCGTTGGTAGAGAACCGCTTTTTAGTTATAAATCATTGCTAGCGTTTTTAAAAGAAATTCATAGTTTTCATATCATATACCCGGGGATTCCGTAGCACGACCTCTCCTGAGAGGTTTTCGCTGCGGTGGCTACACAAGAAAGCACTTGCCTCACGGCCCTTGGACGCAAGAGTATGAACGAGTGAGGCACCTGTGCTAATGCCATACATATCCACCATCGTCTTTTATTATCACCAACTTTGTTCATCTATTCGCACCACACACACCTTTCACGGCATGGTCATGATTTTATTACTCGTATGTTTTTACCCGCCTTACCGCGAGGAATTTCATGGCCCTTATACAGCCGTCAATCACAATCATTGTCCACATCTCTTGTCCCATGAACTGGCGCTCTTTGGCCATCAAATGGCCCTTGCGCCAAAAAACACCATATATCATCATCATTTCAACGCCATCCAAAGTTCGACGAACGCCTATTATACGAAGCACCGCATCATTGTCGACGAATCAGCCAGACCCACCTGCCAGCAGCCCTACAGGGTGTCATTAAAGGAAAGAGATGCTATCGAAAATTAGGTCCAGGAAATGCTCAAAGACAATGTAAGTCAGCCGTCGGCTAGTCCATGGGCATCACCGGTGGTACTCGTAAAGAAGAAAGGCCAGTCCTTACAATTTTGTATAGACTACTGAAGGCCGAACTCCGTCACTAAGCGAGATGTTTATTCTCTTCCCATGATTGACGACACTATCAATAGACTACGAGATGCGCAGTTCTTTTCTTCCCTAGGCCTTAAAAGGTGGTACTGGCAGATAGAAGCGCACGAACGAGATCGCGAGAAAACTGCATTTGTGACACCGTACAGGCTATACGAATTTAAAGTACTTTCATTCTGACTTTGTTGCGCTCTCGCAACGTTTCAGCGGATGATGAACGGTGTGCCCTCCGGACTGAAGTGGCAGTCTTGCCTCGTTCATCTTGACGATGTTGTGGTTTTCAGGCTACCTTCAAGCAGCATGTCGAACGACTGCGATCTGTGCTTGAAGCTCTTATAGTTTGACGTGACGATAAGGCCACAGAAATAACACTTCATCTTCGAAGGAATCTTTTTCTTGGGCATATTGTCAGTGCTAAAGGTATTTGCTCGGGCCCTGAGAAGACCACGGCGGTACAAAATTTTCTGAAACCAACAAACAAAAAGCGGTTAGACGGTTTCTGGAACTTTGCGCCTATTACCGGCGCTTTGTAAAAAACTTTTGAAGATCGCTGAACCTCTGACGCGACTGACAAAGGAAGATGCACCTTTCATTTGGCTGAAGGAACAAGCGAGTGCCTTCGATTAGCTGCGACAGCGCCTTCGGAGCCATCGAGTCCTCGCGCATTTTGACGAGGAAGCCGAGACTGATTTTCACACTGACGCAAGCAATTTGAGTCTCGGGGCTGTCCTTGTTCAGTGGCAGGATGGTGTAGAGGGGGTCATTGCTTACGCTATATAGTCGTAGACTTTCAAAGGCTGAGGCCTATTACTCTATGGCAGAAAAAGAATGCCGTGTGGCTGTTTGGGAAACAAGAAAGTTTCGGGCATACTTATACGAAAAACCTTTTCGAGCAATCATCGATCATCATTCACTCTGCGGGCTGATAAATATTGAAGACCCGTCAGGACGTCTTGCAAAATGGAGCCTATGACTGCAGGAATAGGACATAATGGTCGTTTATAAGTCTGGTCGCAAGCACAGTGATGCTGACTGTGAGTGATGTGGACCCATGCACCGGTTGATTCTACGGAAGCAACCTGTATACGGAAAGCGAACAGGATGTTCCTTTCTTGGGAGCTCTTACTGCGTCAGAGATCACACAGCAGCATAAATCTGATCCTGAGTTGGTGCTGCTGATCAAGTACTTACGGTGACACCTCGTTGACCTTCCTCGTGTTTTTTCCAGAAGTCTATTGTCGTTCATACTCCAAAATGACGTCTTGTAGAAAAGAAATCTTGAACTCGACACGGAGAGATTCCTGCTTGTTGTTCATACAGTGCTACGACTCGAGATCTTGGAAGCATGTCACCAGATTCCCCTTTCGCACAAGTGGGAATGAACTTACTTGGCCCATTGTCTATGTCGTTATCAGGGAAGCGATGGATCATCGTTTCAACGGACTATTTAACTAGATATGCGGAGGCGGCATCGCTTGCTCAGGGAACGGCTATGGAAGTAGCCTAATTCTATGTGACCGACATGGTACTGCGACATGAGCTCCTACTGTGCATGGATCGGAGAACAGCGGATCGGAGCTCCTACATGGATCGGAGAACAGCGTTTACAGCTGACCTAACGAATTCCATTATGAGATTGACACACACGTGTCATAGGAAGACCATGGCGTATCATCCCCCAGCGAATGAATTGACAGAACGGCTCAACAGAATGTTAACTGACATGTCGATGTACGTCGACGTAGTGCATCGAACTTGGGACAGAGTACTACCGTACGCAACGTTCGCATACAATACCGCTGTTTAGGAGGCAACACGAATGACGCCTTTTAGACTTGTTTTTGGCCGAACTGTTACGACGCCCCTGGATGCAATGTTACCTGTCGATAACAACTCCGATTCTGACCATAGCACCAGTGACTTAGCGAAAATAGCGGACGAAACAAGGCAGCTGGCGCGACATCGCATTCAGCAGCAGCAAAAAGGCGATGCCCATTGGTATAACTTGCTAAGAAGAGACGTCAAGTACGCTCCTGGAGCCAAGTATGAGTATGGCCACCCGTGTGTGTACATGGGATCTGGGAAAAGCTACTTGGACGTTACTTTGGCCTTTACGATGTGCTTCGCCAGCTTAATCCTTTGAACAATGAAGTTGACCCAGAGAAGCAAGTAACATAATGCAGACGGTGGCATCGCACAGAAACTGTGCACGTCATTTGCATGAAGCCATACCATAAAAGACAATGATCAATGAAGCAACACCGCTGGATGATGACTGCTACCACCGACAATTACTATAAAATACCAGCCTGGAACCTAAACAAGCATCGGGACGATGCATTCTCGGAAGGGGATAATGGTGCAAGATACATTTAAAGTTCGCGCGCCAGTCATTTGCTACGCTATCAATGTTGCCTTTGGTGTGCGTGCGAAACAAAGCAAGCAAAGCGCCTGTGGGGACTGCCAGGATGGACGCTGATAACTCAGGCACGTGCGAGCGGCGTGGGGTTAGAGAAGACGAGGTGCCGAACTTGGAAGAAGCCAAGGTGCTCTGGATATAAAAATTTTTTCCAACTTGTTCGTTTGTAGGGCACAAGTTTTCCCATTTTAGCTATTCTAATAAAGTGTACTGTTTGAAATGTGCGTGACAATATCATAGCGTAGTATGCCTTTGTGGTAAGACATACGGAAAATTTCAAAAAAGTACTTTTTGTTTTAAGCGAAAAAAATTTCCCAACTGGACAAGCACACTGCAGAGTATTTGGTACAATAACGGCTAAGTGAGTGAGTCGGTTTACATTCATACAAGTGTATTCGGCAGCGTGCTTACCGGGCTGGCGTAATACCAGAGTCCTTTAATACTTTTATTGGTGATGAAGTTTCGGTGGACGTTCGATATAGAGACAGGAGCAACCGCAAGGGGCGCCCTCGCCCACGGCGGGGTCCGCACTAGAGATCTATCGAACTTTTAAGCAGGAAATCGCCAAGGGAAGGATCTATGATAATGTTCGGAGTAATTATCTACTGTTTGAGGCGAGGATGGGAGTATTACGAACCAATACTTATCGGGCCAAATACGAAGGGGTAGACACGGTATACAGTGCGTGTGGAGAGGACGAAGAAACTCCCCAACACTTGATAATGTTCGGTAAAAGGCTTCACCCTATAGTTCAAGGTGATGGCGCAGAGTTTTTCAAAGCACTGGGGTTTATAGAGAGGGAGGGCCACATAGACTTTAAGCGGGTAGAATTAATGAGAAGGAGGTTATCTGATTGGTGGCTAAAGTCAAGACACGAGTGAAAAGTAAACCCTTCACTGCAAAGTACTAGTGCTCAACTTCACTATTTAAAGAAAAAAAGATTAATCTAGTTTTTGGTTTACTAAGCATTACGGCTAGGTGGCGTTAGCCGCCGCCCCATCTAAAGGGTACAGTCACATCAATCCATCCATCCATCCGGCATCGGAGCGGCCGTGGCGCTGCAATTTCACGGCACGTACCGGAGCAGGGAAACGTTCTTAAATGTAGCCGTGAAGTTTGTAGGGTGAATACGCCTTCAGCGTGATGTTCGGTTCAAGGAAATTAGGAGAAGCTCTAATACAGTGAAATTTGGCGTCGAATGAGGTCTTAGAGCTAATTATTCGACGGATGCGGATTCCACTGTTAGAAATCCACCGCTCTAAAAGCATGCCTATTTTTTTTTTGTTTAATAACGAAGCTCTTTAAGGCGTAGGCTGATCATTGACGAAAATTGACGAAAATTGACTGACTGCGTCCCGCGCCGGAGGCGTGCGTATACATGCGACACAAAAAGTTATCTTCTCGTGCTCATGGCGCATTGATATCGAAAATTAGTTTTTCACGCTTTTACAGCATGTGCAAGTTTTGCACAGCATTAGGGTTCAACCTCTCTTGCGTCTTCGCTCTGGCAAACTTCTATTGATAGCGCTCAAGCCTCTGTTGCATGCAACGGATGTGTGCTTTAATTTTTTTCAAGCCGTGAGGAGCTGCATGTAGCTCCACCCGTTCAGCATATCACCTCTACACGTTTGGTCATCTCAGTGCCTGTATAAATGAAAACGGTGAGCATTTCATTCATCCGACTTCCGTATTACCTACTGGCATGGAACAAGGAAGACGCGGCCAGTATGTCAAGAGGGCTCATTCACAGTCCGATGCAGCCTCAACAGTCTGCAGCTCGCTAACGGTTCCCGTCGATGCTTGGTAGGCTAGCGAGCTCTGCATCTTTTTGCACTAGACGAATATGCCAGGAGGCCGTGGAAAATCCTTAGCACAACGTCGGCCAAAGTTTCGGAAGGTCATGCGGTGACTTGACAACAACGCCTCCCCTAAGGCCCTGGTTCACGTGAACGATGTCACTCTCATAGAAGTGATTTTCGCACACGCGCACATCCGGGGAAGCAAATGTGAAACCACCATTTTCTTGTCGCGGCATTGCTCGCTTCCACTTTTTCGGCAGGCCACTTTAGGCAGCGATAACTCGGAGACTATTTCGCCATTTCTTTTGTAACCAGATCGAAAAGCAGCTACCAAAAGGTATACGGTATCCTTCGCGATCTTCAGGCACAGCGCATTTGGCACAGTAGTAATCATACGGTGAAAAAGTCACAGCTTTGCCGAAAAGGCGAAGCAATGAAAGCGATAACAATAAATTGAAATGTCAGGCGCAGAATGGCAAGCAGATAGAAATGTGCCCCGCGTTTCTCACGCACAAATGATGCATGAAACGTACTCACAGGTACAGATGAACGCGAATAAGTGTCTCAGATGTTACTTCGCTGTGTATGAAAAGCGCGCTCTTTTCGCAAAAAAAAATTGGGCAACGAGTACAGTGACCTTTGTTCGCACGGTACCTACAACAGAATATTACACAATTACAATTAGTTGTGGATTTTCTCCTACAACAGAATCGTTCGTGAAAGCCCAAAGCATATGACTGTCCCTACCGCGACAGAAGCGAGTGCACGCGAGATCATGCATTCTGCTCCCTCTCCGCGGGGCAAAGCACGCGTGGGAGATGACAGCGTGCCGTCACGTAGTGACAATATGGCGACGCGCACTCATTGCGCCATCTTGCTCATAAAGCTGAAAACACGAGAGTTCCCCCCGAGGTTCCCGTAAACAGCGGTAAGTGGTAGATATAAATAGCTTGCCGTAGAACGTTGAAGGAGGGGCTCCTCGGTGGCTCAGTGGTTAACGCCTCGCATTCGCGACTCAGAGGTCGCACGTTTCATTCCGCGCGCCGAAGTCTTTTTCTCGATTATTATGTTTTATTGCGTTGACATATATATAGATACGTATACATATACAGTGAGTAACGACGACGCCGGCGGAAAAATCCAGTGGAGAGTGTCCATATAGTTGCTATCGCAATAAAAACTACGCGATGGCACGTCATGGTATGCATTGACCCCAGTGCGACACCAGCTGCCAGCTTCCCTCCGATGGATGGATGGACGGATGGATATGGCTGTACCCTTTAGATCGGGCGGTGGCTAGCGCCACCAAGCCGTAATACTTAATGAACCAAAAACTAGTTTTATTTTTTTCTTTAAAAAGTGAGTTTGAGGATTCGTACTTTGCAGTGAAGGGTTTAATTTTCACTCGTGCCTTGACTTTAGCCACCAATCAGATAACCTTCTTCTAGTTAAGTCTACCCGCTTAAAGTCTATTTTGCCCTCCCGGTCCCTAAACCCCAGTGCTTTGAAAAACTCTACGCCATCATCCTGAACTGTAGGGTGAAGCCCTTTACAGAACATTATCAACTGTTCGGCAGTTTCTTCTTCCTCTCCACACGCACTGTATACTTTCTCTACCCCTTCGTATTTGGCCCGATATGTCTGGGTTCGCAGTATTCCCGTCCTGGTCTCAAACAGTAGAGAACAACCCCGAGTATTATCATAGATCCTTTCCTTGGCAATTTCCTGCTTAAAAGTTCGATAGATCTCTAGTGCGAACTTCTTAATCATGCCCGTTCTCCACATGTCAGTCTCTGTTTCCTTCACTTTCTTCTTAACCAATAGTTCTTTTTGGTTTGGCCACCTGCCGTTTTCTAAATATTTACCAGTCGATTTCCTGGTTCACTTCCTCCATTTTGTATCGACATTCTTCATGTACAAGTAGCTGAAAACCTTCCTAGCCCAAGGCTCCTCCCCTATTTCTCTCAATCACTTCTCAAATTTTATCTTGCTGCTAGCTTCCCTGCCCTCAAATGATGTCCATCCCATATCACCTTGTACTCCCTGATTTGGTGTATTCCCGTGAGCTCCTAAAGGAAGCCTACCTATTCCACGTTGCTTAATTTCTAATCTTGCTTGAACTTCTGATCTCATGCACAAGACCGCATTGCCGAACGTCAGTCCAGGAACCATGACCCCTTTCCATATTCCTCTCACAACATCATACCTATTGTAATTCCACAGGGCCCTATTTTTCATCACTGCAGCACTCCGGTAACCTTTAGTTGTTACGTATATTTCGTGTTTACTTAGGTACTCGGTCCCATTGCTTATCCATATGCCCAGATATTTGTATTTATCTGTTATCTCTAGCGTGACCTCCTATATTCTAGGCTCACTATTTTCATTATCATTTCAAATCATGACTGCTGATTTTTCCTTACTGAATCTGAAATCTAACCTATCTCCCTCATTACCGCAGATGTCCATCAATCTCTGCAAATCTTCCTTGTTGTCGGCCATTAGCACTATATCATCTGCGTACATTAATGCTGGTAGTGCCTGATCAATGAGTTTTCCTTGTTCGACTAAAGAGAGGTTGAAGCCCAGTCCACTTCCCTCTAATTTGGCCTCTAATTCTTGTAGGTACACCATGAATAATAAGGGTGACAGGGTACACCCCTGCCTAAGCCCCCGTTTTAGCTCTGCAGGCTTGGATACCTGTTTTTCCCACTTTATAACTACCTTGTTACCTTTATAGATATGCTTTAAAAGATTAGTGACTACATGTTCCACGCCTATTGTGTCCAGTATTCCACACAATTCCTCTTGAACCACGCTATCGTACGCTCCCTTGATATCCAAAAATGCTAGCCACAGGGGCCTGTGTTCCTTTTCTGCTATTTCGATGCACTGCGTCAGTGAGGACAGATTGTCTTCCAACCTCATGTGTTTCCGAAACCCATTCTGCAGTTCCCCCAGCACCCCCTCATCCTCTATTCATGCCTGCAGTCTTTCCTTTATAATCTGCATCGCCAGCCTGTAGACCACTGATGTCACTGTTATAGGACGGTAGTTGTTTATGTAAGCTTTGAACCCCTTTCCTTTATAGATCATGCTCATCCTGCTAAGTTTCCATCCATCGGGAACTTCACCATTGATTATTATTTTGCTCACTGCCTCTCTCAAAGCCTGCTTAGTGTTCGGACCTAATGTCTTTATCAGCATAATTGGAATGCCATCTGGGCCTGTTAATGTACTACTAGAAACCCTTTTCTCAGCGCTTTCCCACTCTCGTTGTGAAAATGGAGCCACTGCACCACTTGATTCGTCCTTGTCTATTGTGGTGCATAAAGCACTTCTTTGTTGAAATTTTTCTGTCACCCTTGTTCTTATATATTCAATAGCTTCGTCCCCTTCTAGCCTAGCGCCTTGGGCTGTAGATATAAAACTCTGCTCTAGGCTCGTCTCATTTCTTAGGGAGTTTGGATGGTTGAAAAATTTCGCAGCTGCCTTTCTATCTTTTTTTATGTACTTCTGCCAGCCACTGAGCTCCCTTTCTTCTAATCTTTTCATTGATCAGAAGGGATGCATCCCTTCTACAGCTTAGAAAGGTTTCCCATTTTCTTTCAACATCACCTGTCAGTTCACCCCGCTGCTTAGCATGTCTGTGTTTTCTAGAGGCTTCCTGACGTTTTTGCTATGGCTCTCTTAACTTCCTCATCCCACCAACTTTTTGGTTTGGGTCTCTTTTCCGGGATGACTTGTCACGCGTCTTAGCAAGCTCTAGCTCAAACAGTCTAATTAGATGCGTGTATGTCCCCACTGTCTTATCATCCTCCATGATTACTTTCTCAATTTGTTTAGTGGCTATTTCAATTTGCCTTTCTCGATAAAAATTTTCCAGTAGTTGCTCATCTTGTCTCCTTCCCACTTTCACTACTCTTTCAAAGCTTAGCTTGATATGTTTGTGATCACTACCCAGACTTCTGGAGCCACCCTCATCTATGTGCATTCCCCTGAGCTTATCATACATCCTATGTGACATCAGTGCATAATCTATCGTCGACTGCAGCCTTCCTACCTCCCATGTTATTTGCCCTTCGTACTTCTTCGTACTGTTGCAAATGATCAAATCAAGCTTTTCACACATATCCATGATCATTTTGCCTGTCGGGTCGGTATACCCATTTATATCGTCTATGTGCGCATTCATGTCTCCTAGTATAATTATCTCGCACTCTCTTCCTAACTCCTGAATGTCCTTTGATATACACTCTACCATTGCCTGGTTTTCCTCTCTGGCCTTTGCTCCCGTCCACAAGTACACGAAACCAAGGAGTGTCATTTGACCTGCCACTTTCCCTTTTAGCCATAATGTTTTTTGCACTGCTGCTTGACCCTTTGCCAGTCTGTAATTTTATGAATGAATGCCCCAATACCACCCCCCTTTCTGCTGCCTTCTGTTCTATTACAATATTCCTATGCGTAGTTCGGATTGTTCGGAGGTTGTTCCATGTCCCTGATATGTGTTTCTACAAAACCGTATACCATCGGCCTCTCTTTCCTTAGCTGTTCTTCTATCTCTTCCCACTTCAGCCAGTTCCTACCACCCTGCATGTTAATATACCCTATGTCTGAATTGGCTCGGCGCTCGTCGCTACGTCTATTTATGCCCCGGACTCTACCTATCTTAGATATTGGTGCCACTTTGGAATCGTATCTGTCCATACCACCTGTCGAAGAGTCTCCCTGGTTGTTTTCCTCGTTACTAGCTATCCTGCACCCCGAAGAGCTCGCTTGCGCCCCAACAACGCTACTGCGCGTCCTGCATGTCGCCAACCCACCTCATGACCTAGCCGCCCATCGAAGTGAATTCTGTCTCGTTGAAAACCACCCCACCTCTGCACCTCTTTGTTTATTTCCACCACCTTAAAGCCTTTCTCTCGCCCCGCTGCGGTGGTCTAGTGGGTAAGGTACTCGGCTGCTGACCCGCAGGTCGCGGGTTCGATTCCCGGCTGCGGCGGCTGCATTTCCGATGGAGGCGGAATTGTTGTAGGCCCGTGTACTCAGATTTGGGTGCACGTTAAAGAACCCCAGGTGGTCAAAATTTCCGGAGCCCTCCACTACGGCGTCTCTCATAATCAAATGGTGGTTTTGGGACGTTAAACCCCACAAATCAATCAATAAAGCCTTTCTCTCGACTCATCCGCCATATCTTTTGGTTTGCGTTGAGCTTTGCAGGTTGCTATCACGCACCGGTATATCCGGTATCGTGCATATCACTACCTGTACCTTATGAAAAGTGGCGCGCATGTCATCGACGCCTTTCGCCAGTGTGGTTGCTAGTCCTGCTGTATCTTCATTTAAGACATCGTTTAAACAGCCTGAAATTATCACGAGGTTTCGTTTATCAGCTGTAGTTTTGAGTTTTGCGCTCGCTTGCCTCATGAATGCTTCAAGCTTGCGTCCTGGGAACACCCCTACTGCAACCCTCTTGGCACCTCTTACCCTCTCTTTGATGGCTTCTGTGCATCAATTTAAATTCGAGTCCTTGTTGTGACTTTTCAGCTGGAGCGTCCTGCACCTGGGGGCTATTTGCACATGTGACGCCGGCTGCTTTGTCCCCTCCCAGCCCCACCACTACCTCGCGGAAGCTGGGCCTTGCGACAATTGAACCGGCTGAACCGGTTTTTTTTTTCAAACTTGCTTGCTCTTCTTTCTCCACCGTTCTGGTCGCCGGTTCCCTACTGTTCTATCCGTAGGCCACTTCTTTGTTCAGCTTCGCTAGTGCTTCCTCGGCGGACTTCAGTCTTTCTCCCATTGCCCTCGTTTTTTCTTGCTCTGTCGCCAACGCAGTCTCGAGCTCGGCGATTCTCATCAGCAGTTCACTCTGGGCAACCATCATTTTCTCCATCTTTTTCCTCGACCTCATATTGCCTACACTTCGCGTCAGCCTCTTCTCCATCCGCTTCTGCGCTTGGGTCCACTTTCAAACCCACTCCACATCATGAACACTTTACAGTCTTTTTAACCATGTCTTTCTGACACCAATTGTCCCTATACTAGATAATTACTAAACTCGAGCCCTGCACTACGAAAAAAAAAGAAAGTCTAAGCTCTACTACAAAAATTTGCGTGTTAAATGTACGGGCACCTCCCCCATGGGGTGGCAAAAGAAAAAAAAATTGAAACACACACACACACACCCGCACTAACTAATAAATACCAAGTGACTGGCCCCCGAAAAAGCCGTACCATATAATAGGTGCTACGAAGATTACAACCGCTGCCTCATAATTATAAAGACAAGCTCAAAACATGCAAAAACACTTATCTGTGCAGTCGATCCGAAGTACTCAAAAAACACGTCCATTCACCGTGACAGCCCGAACTGAACTCCGGCCTGCCCGATGCAGCGCCGCCCCACGGCCTCCGCTCGCAGCGCATTAAGCTCTCCATAGAGTTACGGTGAAGCTTCATGACCAGTGAAGGTATTGAAAGACTCCGGCAATACATCACGTAGTACGAAGTTTGCCTTTTCTTCGCCTTCACAACATAGCGCGTCAGCACAGGATCCTAACGGTTTTTTTGCAGCAAACAATGCTAGTCTTAGCAATGCTTGTCATTATTACTTCAGTAATACAGGTGTACAGGACGTAAAAAAACAGAATAATAAAAATTGTGGAACGGTATCTACCTCGGACCACCGAAGGTCAGAGTATATTCAGCTGTTTTAATCCAGAGAGGTACAATTATGACCCAGTCAATGACACGCAGAACAATTTGAGGGCGTTGTGTTTGCTTCTCATAATTACGGCACCTGGTCATAAATAACGCTCAATGTCATAATTCATGTTAACTTCTTTGTGCTTTTGTAATTTTCAAATACAGGCCGATGCGTCATCGCTTACACCAGTTTTAATATATATTAAACAGTTTGCAGATGAGTTGACATCGTGTTCATAAATGAAACCTATTCATCATGTTGGGACGAGATTCACTTTCACCCCCCTCTTTCTTTATAAACCGAAGACTCTGAAAATGTTAAAAACCTGTCCGGTAATGGGGACGGGCTTTTAGTATTTTCGGCACCCTCTAACCTGTACTCCTAGAATACAGCATTTTATCATGCAAACCAGTTGTAAGCGATCACGCATTGGCCTATACTTGAAAGTTGAAACATCATCCAAACTACATTTTGATTAGGTCACTAAGCATTACCTCACTATATCTGCATAAACTATAAGAAGCAAAATACAACAACTTAAAAATGTTTTGCAGGTCTCGACTACATTTTAGTCGATGGCCTGCATTATTCGCTGCCAAGAAGCCCCACTGGAGTCTTGCACTGACAAGCTATGCAGTGAAGGCGTGGCAAAAACAAGCTTCCTACTGCCTTGTGGTTGTTCACTTGGTTCATCAGTTGATATAATTGCTTTCTCGCTTATTACGGAACCTACTATTTTGAAAAATTCTGTATGTCTTACCAACAATTCATACTTGCAATCAATATATAAGCTATATTTTTACTTAGACTATTAGATTAGGAAGATGAAGGAGGAATATGAGTCAGAATGCTATTTTTCCCCAACATTTTCGTACACTAATGTGGCACTTCTTTCTTTCATTCGCTCCCGAAGTATTTTTATATCGTGGTTTTAAGACATTACCCCCCAAATAATAATGTTTTCATCGTACAGACACCATTAAATTAAGCTTTGTTCGCTGTGTAACCGCGGATTAGAAATTTTTACAACAATGTATTCCATACTTTAGACTTATCCTTACTAACTATTTGAACTATGCTTAGGTTCAGACACCATCGACGCCTATCGTCGCTGTTGTGGTATAGCGAAACTATCTAAGGAAGTTGTCATAAAAGAACGATGACTTCAGGCCGTCCACTTTCGGTATACAAAGAACAATTGGTTACCACTCGATGCTTGTTTAAGTGATCGGGCAGAGAGCACCCACATCTACACAGCGATGGCATTTAGCAAGCAGATTTGTGGCGCGTCGGTTGCGTGACAAGTGCCCGTGGCTTGATGTGGAAGGCGGCTGTCAGCATCAGCTTTCAGAGCCCTCATGTGTCTGTTTTGCTTGTCATGTTTTCTTTTATGATAGAACCCTGAAAGCTAGCTCAACTCCCTGTCATTATCCCACGTGGTTTGATTTGACGCAGATATCACCACTAAGCACTCCTCGTTTGGTCACCCTTGCCTTTGGGTTGGATTGTTCGCAAGTTTAAAACATATAAGCCGGTTATCGTGTTCCCTCTTTGATGAAGGAAACATGCTCAAAAGATGAGCGAGATGCAGACAAGCCCAATCATTGAGATTCCATAAAAAGTTGAGGTGATTTTTCATGAATTCATAGATTCCCTTTTTTGAAGCAAACAGATGCGTGACAGATGGGCTTGACCAAAACGCGTTCCGTTGATGTATTCCCCCCCCCCCCCCCCCTGTAAGGCATTTCTAGTTATACGCGTAACTAACTTATGTGACCACGCCCCAAAGAGCTTTTCGTGTTCACCAAGAAATGATTTATGATTAGTTGCTCTTTATGTTCCGTATTGCGAAATCTGAAAAAAAAAACGCGAAAAGACCACGATTCCAGAAACACTGACGCGACCCATCCACTGCATGCAGCAGTTGTTAAAAAGATGTGAACGTACCTTGTTATTAGCGTCCAGGTTCTTTTGGAAGCCTTCGTCGAAGCTCACGTTGGGCTCCAATCTCCAGTACTCCACGTTGCGACGCACATAAGGCAAGTTCGGCCCGTAAGCAGCACCCACTTCGAGAACACGAACTGCGCCGCGCTCTCTCAGGGCGCTGTCTTGAGACACGAGATCGTCAAGTCCGGTCATTACCACGCGCCGCACGATGCCGTAGTCGCTGCACCACAGGCGCTGAATAAGCATGTAAACGAAGGCGAAAAACACCTCTCGGGCTCGCTGGCTCACCACGAGTACGGGCAGGATAATCACGCCGACCAGTCCCATCCCGTACAGGTAAGCGTGGCCGATGAAGATCCGGAACCATGTCACCAAGGTGGCTGCACTAGACAGAAGCGAGCTCGGGGGATTTTTTATGCGCAAGTCCAGAGTCGTCTTGCTCGTTGTTGTGGGCGCATGGCTCGTGGCTATTGTTCGAACTCTAGACATGCTTTTGTCGTGATGGCACTTGCACGGCACAAACTTGCTTCAGTTTTTCTTGCGAACACAGCGTGTCGACGTCGGCGAAGCGTCAAGCGTGTAATTCTTTGCACGTGTGCGTTCAATACTTCAGTGCCTGCATTTAAATACGCGCTCAATGTTCTAGCTGCAGGTGCAGTCCTCTCATTGGCATATTTTCCTGTTTACTGGCCGTGCCCTAGTGGCAGAAAGGGCAATCTCGTTTCGTAAGCTAACAGTGCAAAGATAGAATTGCCGCAGTCTATGATGTCGCTTTTATTCCCTGCAAATACAATAAAAAGAGCTGTGCAGAAATAAAATAAAACAGTGATTCACTAAACACCATCGCTGGATATCATTTCACAAATCATTTAGCGAAGCTACCGTTTTTTAGAATGTGTCCGTATTTGACACATTATATATAAACTCCACATATTTCTTACCGTGGTTTAGAACTTGTAGGTGAACACAGTAAATAGACACAGCACAGGCATGTGAGAAATTTTGATAATGTAGCATTCAGAGTGTTCCACTTAATTTTGTCCTTATGTTTTAGGCATCACATCCACTTTCGCTGTTTTAATGTCGTACGAAAGAAATCGCGCATGCGGCTACTATTACATTTCCACACGCATGAGCAAATAAACTAGACGTGACAAGTTTGCCCGGAGTCCATATCAGTTTTGGGTGGCAAAGAAGTTCTCATAAATTGCCTCGCTGTAGTATTCGCTAATGTGAAGGTATACACAACAGTACCTTCGGCATTTTGATTGCAAAATTGTTTGCCATATCACCGTGCTAAAGTGCATGGTGATATATATATATATATATATATATATATATATATATGAAAGTAGATGCGCTTTCACATAACAACTGTTTATTGTGCCGACGTTTCGACAGGAACCCTGTCTTTTTCAAGGCCTTGAAAAAGACAGGGTTCCTGTCGAAACGTCGGCACAATAAACAGTTGTTATGTGAAAGCGCATCTACTTTCATATTTATAACCTTGCGGCAACCGAAGTTATTCTTCTGCATATATATATATTTATATATATATATATATATATATATATATATATATATATATATATATATATATATATATATATATTGCTTGGTTTTCTGTTGGTTTCATTCTTTTGTCTGTCTATGCTTTACTGCATGAATACTCTCAATTTTTATGAACTGCTCCCATAACTTCCATTTGTTCCAAAACACCCAAAGCACTAAGTTACTGGAGTTGTAATTTCTGTTACTCCCCATGGAGCATCCGCAGATTAACCAATTTACCATTTGTACGTCCACAGCTAGAATATGCTTTACCAGCTTGATCACTTAATCAAGTCTACTAAACACAGGGGTCCGAAACCACCCAACACAGAGTAACCCGCTTCGTCACTGAGAACTAATAATGTCATATTAGTGTTTCATAAACTAAACGTGGTATCGATTTACAGCCATCAGATGTTCGCTGAAAGATAACATTCTTGTGCTGTTTCACTAGTACAATCATTGTATTAAGCCATTTCCTTTCCCTCTGCACAGGCTGAGTCGCATGCCTGCGCGCTAGCAGAATCAGCACAGCTTTATGTGCAATTTTTTGACAAAATACGCGCACTCAATCTATCTCTCTTGCCAGAAGCGATATCACTGAGGAATGATATCCCCGAAGTGATGGTTTTACTGACTGCGCCGCGAGAAACTACATGAAAGCAGCAGTCGACGTATCTAAGATGAGACTGTTTATTTGGCCGAACTTATGGCCGGGAAACAAACAAGCACTGCACGCTGACATCGGCAAACAATGCATCGGCTGTCAAAAACTGCTCAACGTTGGGACACGCTGTCTCGTATAGGCTACACCACGCATCGATTTATTTATTTATTTATTTATTTATTTATTTATTTAATTGACAATACATGATTGCCGTGGTGCAGGAGACAAAAGGCGACATTATGAGTCCCCTGACTAGGCCTCTAGCTCCACACCGTACATTCTTACGCAGAGTGACAGCATGGGTAAAAAAAAAGAACAGGAACATAAGAACACAATCACATTAAGGAGAACTGAGAGAGAGCCTATACAAAATAAAGATAACGAGAATACTTCGAAAAATGGGTTAGAATAAATTCACGTATCATTGCAAAGCAAATAAACAAAATAGATAAAGAGAGCAATAGTGGTGCGTACACCAGTCTTTCATATGGGAGCATATGTACATGAATAACCAGAAAAAGGGGTGCATATATAACACTTCATGCATACAAATAAAAGAAAATGGCATAACTAAGTGCACAAATACTATATGCGCTCTAAGAAGTACATCTTTAACATCTTTCTGAAAGATATGGAAGAAGCATGCATTATCAGAGTTAGTACTTGGGGATAACTGTTTAGTAGATGAGGAATCTGCCATTTTAAAAGTTTCGGAACATAATATAGGTAGCTATTGTTCTCGGTTTCAAAAAAGTGGGATGTGTAAAGTTGTAGTTTCGAGCGTTGTTAGTGTAGGTAGCGGGAAATCCCTGAGTTATTTCTGTATTCTAAAATTCTGAATTTTCCAGTCTTATCACCAGTCATTACGAAAGCTCTGGAACTCGAGTATTACTCGAGTGTTATCACCTGGCACGCAATCTTAACAAAACGATGTACTACAGTGGCGAAGCTTCTCGAACTCTGATTGATATGTGGGGTTTAATGCCCCCAAACCACCATATGATTATGAGAGACGCCGTAGTGGTGGGCTCTGGAAATTCGAACCACCTGGGGTCCAAATATGAGCGCCCAAATCTGAGCACACGGGCCTACAACATTTCCGCCTCCGCCGGAAATGCAGCCGCCGCAGCCAGGAGCCGAGTACCTTAGCCACAAGACCACCAGCGCGGAGCTCATAACAGACGAGTCAACCTGAAAGTGTGGGTAGTAGTAGTAGTAGTAGTAGTAGTAGTAGTAGTAGTAGTAGTAGTAGTAGTAGTAGTAGTAGTAGTAGTAGGAATAATAATAATAATAACAATAATAATAAAATTACCGTTTCGTTAATATGATGAAAGTAGCTGGTCGATAACACTGAAAAGCAGCCTGTCTAGCTCCCGCTCTTCCCAAAAGTACAGTTTAGTGATTATACAGCAGTGCATATCAACTGCCTTATTAAGAGTTAGGGTAAATAAACATGAAGTGAGAAAAAAATGAATAAAATGAAGAAGCATAGCTATCAGCAACAATGCAACGCTATTTCATTGAACATAGTTATTAAGGAAACGACATTGCAACAAGAAATGATGCAAAACAAACACCAAATTTAGGAAAATTGTGGATTTACGAGCAATAAACTGCGACAAACGCCAAAGTTCTCCCCAAAGATAAATTGCGAAAAGCGCCCTTCGAATTTCAAGAGTAGTAATAATAAACACCGAAAATACTGCGCCTTAATTATAAGCGGGCCTGTTTTGAAGCCATTCTATGAATACTATGACGGAAAAACATTGTCGGGAACGGCATAATGTATAGTGTAAGAGTAATAAAATTAAGAAAAGCTGGGGCACAAGCTGAAGAAAGTGCACGCGAGATATTGTAAACAGGAGATTACGGGATGGGGCCTTCGTGCTGCTGAGGGTCAAACGGTCTGGTCGGGAAACTCAACGAGAACAGCTTATACGGACACGAATGTTCACGCAAAGAGCTCCAGCTTCCGCGTGAGAGCCTTGTTTCTAGACGAGCGTTCGTGGCCGATGCCTATTTTGATTTTTTTATTTATTTAAATTCCGTACTAGCTCTTTTTCCAGCATAAGGTATAAGGGGCATACAGAGGAGAAAAAGAAAGAAAAATGAAAGTGTATGCACTCCGACTATCCAAATAGGATACATTGTAACAGCAACACTAATAGCAATAATAAAACATTAGCTACAAAGAAAAGATGTTCGCCCCTTAAGTCCACATAAATGTAAATATAGGTGTAGTGCGAATGTAGTGGGACACGCGTTTTCTATTGCCGTATTTGGTTTACGCTAACAAAAGAGTGTCAGCAATGCTCCGCCAACCGTGCCTTAGTATTCGAGAAGCTACCCCGCCGCGATGGTCTAAAGGATAAGGTACTCGGCTGCTGACCCGCAGGTCACGGTATCAAATCCCGGCTGCAGCGGCTGCATTTCCGGTGGAGGCGGAGGTGTTGTAGGCCCGTGTGCTCAGATTTGGGTGCACGTTAAGGAATCCAGATCGTCAAAATTTCCGGAGCCCTCCACTACGGCGTCACTCAAAATCATATCATGGTTTCGGGACGTTAAACCCCACATATCAATCAATCAAATCGCCTGTTATGGATCCTCTGCATTGGTATCTGTTTGATAGATCAGGTTATGTTGCCGAAAATGGTCGAACATCTTACTTGTACAAGGTGGAGTCCCTCAGAGGTCGGCTTTAGTTCTACTCCTTTTTTTATGGTAATGATGTTTTTAATTAGTTGTTCTTCTTCGTCGTATGCCGATTACATCAAAATATTTAAGAAAATTTACCACGACTGTCGCTCGCTGCAGTCAGATATGTGTTCCTTCTTCATATGGCTAATATTTCCGTAAATACCTCAAAGATTAAATTCATGAGTGTATCTCTGAAAACACGTATATCGTGTCATTTCCATACTCTGCCAATGCCGTGTCGTTATGTAACATGTATGGGACTAGGTATCGGGGTGTTCTTTTTTATAGCACGTTAAATCTTTCTGTTCACACGAAAGGCGCTGCCATTCGAGGCGTTCATTCCCTCGGCTGTGTTTGTAGAGTCTTTTAAAAACTCAGTTCTCCTACAGCTTTCGACAAATTGTACCCCGCAGTATGTCTTCCTCAACTCGAGTATGCCTGTGATATAGTCGTTTGTAGTGGAATTGCTAAATCTAGCAGTAACACCATTTGGTGAGTCCAGAAAAAATTCCTAAGCATTTACAAGCATCGTTTCTCTAGAAACGACCTTGGATCTCGTTCTAGCACTGTTGTGCTATAATCAGTGACATGAATTTACTGCCGACGAAATGGGGCTGACTTGTTATTTTTTTAGGAGCTATTTCACGGTATGATATTCTGCCCTTCACTTCTCTGTTGCATTAATTTTCGAATTACGCGTAAGCTAACCAGAGACTCGACTAGTGTTTTACACGTTCCTGGTTCCTGCCCAATTTCGGAAGGAGTTCCCGTTACAAGTTCCCATAATGCAAAATGAACTCGTTACAGTTACGTTTCAAAATTTGGAACGAGTCGTTACGTGAACGCTGCATTAATTCCTTTATTAAGATGTAGTGTTGAATAATATTCAAAAAAGTGTTGGATAATTTTGAAGCGAACTTGTGCAACTTGAAGCTCACATCGAGCTACATATATGAATTTGAAATCACCGACAGCTGGTTATGCGTAGTTAAAAGGATTGCAAGTAAACACTCTGAGACAAATTTAATATTAGAGGCCACCGGCCATATTACAAGCATGCACGTCTGACTGCAACTTTCGTGCTCGTCAATTTCAAGTCCCACACATATGGGACTTTCCGAGTCAGTCGGGAAAGGTGTAGTCAGGTTGCGGTGCTTCAAGTTGCCACGCACGCATCAATATAATTCAATTTCTTGCTGAGCAACCTGAATTGAAGGGGTCAATAATTAGGCGTTTGATGAATGCTGTTTCAATATTTCGGTTTGAGTTGAAAATGATGTCCAGTATGCATATTTGCAACTTAGCGAACTCCCCTTTTCGCAGTCAGCCGACGCAGTTCTTTGTATTTTTCTCTGTCTTCCTTTTCTCTCTCTCTCTCTCTCTCTCTCTCTCTCTCTATATATATATATATATATATATATATATATATATATATATATATATATATATATATATATATATATATATATATATATATATATATATATATATATATATATATATATTTATATATATATATATATATATATATATATATATATTTATACATCCTTTTTTTCTGGCTGTTGTTCTCTGACCTTCTTCCTTTTCACCCTATTTTCACTTCCCAATCTTCTCTATCTTTTTTTTTCTATAATATAATCTCCTCACCCTCACCTCCTTGCTACACTACAATGGCATTCTTTGCTGTGCAAGCGTGCGCGCATGTTGCGAAGATAGATAATAATGTCCTCAACAATTCCACTTCATTAGGATGGTCATTCTGCGAAGAGATATACAAGAGGAAATGGAAAATCAGCCAGAATGGGACTTGCATTCATGAGGAACTTATCCTTATCGCCATTATAGTGTGTGATTCGAAAATGCTGTCACTTGATATATTCGCTCTGCATATGTATTATATAGCGTGATGTGTTTCTCGTTGGACCACGATGCAAGCAGAATGAACACATCAATTCCCTGCCTTTAATTGCTTCAAAGTGTCGTACACATAAGAAATCAATATCACAAAAAATATGGATAGCCGAATGGTTGCGACGCTCGCCTGCGGATCGTTGACAGGTGGTTGTGAATCTAGCCTCGCCCGAGATTTTTTTATCTTGATATCTCTTTTTTTCGCTGTCATTTTATTCGCTCTCTAACCCATAGGACTCCTTGCATCTCATGCCGGAAAAATCAGCACACGTGTTCTGAAAGCGAAAAGGAAGAAGGCGTCACCTGGTTCATGACGAAGATATTTTTTTTTCTACGACAGATAGCATAGCAGCTTTGCTGTAAATAGGGAGCCTTTATGTGCGCAGGCAGCACGCACATGAAGGCTCTATAGCGGTAAAATTTGACTGCCCTTTCCCCACGTGGTCGGACTCAACAGCTTCCCTGCTCCTTCGGCGGGCAACTTGAAGTGAAAAGCAGGATGAAGCTTAGTTACGTGACATGTGAGCGGTACGTTTTGTGCCTGTTCTGCGTGATTTGCTGCGTGCGTGCGCACCCCTGTGAAATGTCATGGTACTTTATAGAGAAGGAACAACGTTCCCTCTGACGTTCCATTGAAAACGTACCGAGTTACCGTTACAGTTCCGCCGATCCCTACTAGAACGGTGGCGTTCCTCCGTTCCTCCAACAAGGATTTAGTTCCTACAACGTCGTTCAGTGCAACACTGGAACCGACCATTTCATGTGCCTGTCAGCTTCTTCCAACACTCTATACCATTCACAGGATCCAAAGTCTCTATCATCTTAACTTTTGGCATTTTCATGTTTTTCATTGCCCACAGTCATTGTTTTCATCCGAGCTTTGCACATACCATAGGTATGTAAAGTAATACAAATTCTTTCCCTTTTTTTTGTTTTTCAGGAACGCTTCCGCATATTTGTGTATATTCCGCATTATTAAATGCGAAGCATTTCTTCGAGTACGGCAAGCACTTTTGGCGTCTGCAGGCACTTTCAGCGTCTGTCTGTCTGTCTGTCTGTCTGTCTGTCTGTCTGTCTGTCTGTCTGTCTGTCTGTCTGTCTGTCTCTCTGTCTGTCTGTCTGTCTGTCTGTCTGTCTGTCTGTCTGTCTGTCTGTCTCTCTGTCTGTCTGTTTATTTACCTACCTACCTACCTACCTACCTACCTACCTACCTACCTACCTACCTACCTACCTACCTACCTACCTACCTTCCTACCTACCTACCTACCTACCTACCTACCTACCTACCTACCTACCTACCTACCTACCTACCTACCTACCTACCTACCTACCTACCTACCTACCTACCTACCTACCTACCTATCTATCTACCTATCTATCTATCTATCTATCTATCTATCTATCTATCTATCTATCTATCTATCTATCTATCTATCTATCTATCTATCTATCTATCTATCTATCTATCTATCTATCTATCTATCTATCTATCTATCTATCTATCTATCTATCTATCTATCTATCTATCTATCTATCTATCTATCTATCTATCTATCTATCTATCTATCTATCTATCTATCTATCTATCTATCTATCTATCTATCTATCTATCTATCTATCTATCTATCTATCTATCTATCTATCTATCTATCTATCTATCTGGCAGCTTACGTCTCGGTGCTCTCGTGATCATCCCCTCATCTCCTTAACTTGGGGTAAACGAAAGTTACTACAGGAAAATAAAATGGTTCGACGAATACAACTCTTTGGTCACCCTGTTGCGCACGTCGTCAAACATATTCTGCCAAACAGTGGCGCAAACTCGAAGGCAGGTATGTGCCTCTGGTGATAGACATTTTATATTTACCCAGAAACAGCAAGAACAAACAGGGGAAATTTTAGCTGACGCTGGCTGCGGTGACCCGCTGAATGTAAAGAAAAAATGTCAGGCTGCCAGCAGAAATCGAACCCCAGCATACTGCGTGACAACCAAGTATTCCATCACAGAGTGACGCCGGGTTTCACAACTGCTTTTCAAATAAACCGTAATGTTCGTGAAGCTTCAACTGGGAGGCAGTGATGGCTATCCAATTGTATAAACATTTTATATGTACTCCTACGATACAGCAGTCATATGGGGTTAAGATCAACCGTAGTTGAGCGCCATGCACTGAAGGTCATTGACAGTTTCTATCAGCCAAGAAACAGGGCGAACAGGCATTAATAGTTTCAATTCGAAAATGTTAAGATCAGTGCATCGCCACGAAGTGAATGACGACGAGTGGGCGAGGCAATAAATAGGCCATAAGGTGCATAATGTCTATGTTGAAGTAGACGAAACTTCGCATTTTTTCTTGGCTTGCTACAACTCTGCACATACCCGTGTCCGCACAGTCAGGGCATGGGGAAGGAACGTATAAATACACCCTTATTTGCTACTACTGCAATATCAAGCTCAGATAAGTCATGTAGGCCTGACTCATGAGTACGTGTTTTTTTTTTTTTTGAAGTCGAAAGCCATGACTCTAGATGCACCTTTCTTTAGCCAGAGCCAATAGGCGTGGTGCAAAAGTGCGAATGATCTGCCAATTTGTGAAAGAGAAAGTGAGTCATAATTTTGTATACAAAAAAATGTCTTATCCCAGCAGATACTAAAGGGCTAAATATAGTTCGGCGTAGCGCGTACGCAGAACCACGCGCGTCATATGGTTAAGCTCAAGTTAAGCTACTCCGGTGAAAAGTTGATTGATTGATATGTGGGGTTTAACGTCCCAAAACCACCATATGGTTATGAGAGACGCCGTAGTGGAGGGCTCCAGAAATTTCGACCACCTGGGGTTCTTTAACGTGCACCCAAATCTGAGCACACGGGCCTACAACATTTCCGCCTCCATCGGAAATGCAGCCGCCGCAGCCGGGATTCGAACCCGCGACCTGCGGGTCAGCAGCCGAGTACCTTAGCCACTAGACCACCGCGGCGGGGCTCCGGTGAAAAGTTGAGAACTCATAGTCTGGCGTCATGGCGCAGCTGGCGCGCCGGCCATAGCCGGCTATGGCCCGGCGGAGTTTGGTGCTTGGCGGCGCCGGCGCAGAGAAAGAGCATGCTCCTATTTTACTCGCTCCACACGCTGTTGTTGGACCACAATGCACTGCTCGCGGCAGCGACGGTCGGCGAAATGGCGGCTCGTTAGGCGCGTTTGGGGAGTTTGGCCGAGGTTTACTCGCAATTGATCAACGACCACATGATTCTGTTTCTGCTCGAAAGAATTATAGACGACATGCGTGTGTAGACTAGCAACAGCGTAGACTGCTACGACGCGTAGATAAAAAAAACGTCTGAAAAGCCTTCGGAATGCGCTCTCATATGTTTCTATCGATTCACTTTTGTTTCCAATTCAATCTGTATACCAGAGCGTTCAAAGCAATGCTTTTAAGTCAATGCGTTTACGATGCGAATTGAAGCGGTGCACAGAGCGAAAAAATACACGTGCGTCATCGAAACGACATTAGTTGAAGAGCCAAGAGCGAGGTAATTGCGTACGCGTCAACCAAAGTATACCGAGGGACGAAGGCCGTGGACGAAGACAGTGCGCATGTTCCACTCTGAAGCTGCTCGCCACGGCGTGGTGAGTACGCCGGGCTCTTGAGGGACGAATCGCCGCCGTCGCTGGCTGCGCTACATACCTAGCATATCCGACACGACCTGATGTGTTAAACACGCCGGAGTAAATCTACGCCTTCAAGAGGTGCTCAAACACTTTTAAAAGTAAGCATGGAATGACCTCACTATAAAAAATCTTATTGCCTCAGAAATTCTACACCACAAAAATTTTAAGAATCCGTCCAGTACGAGCGAAGTTAGGAAGATTTCTAGCACACTGGAATTGCTGTCTCTTTTCACTTGTCCCAATGAAAGCGCTGGAAGCTAAGCAGGTGGGGGGTGGGGTGTTGACCAAGAAAATACGTCACGCGTGCCTTACGATGATGATGCACCGCTATGGCTCTTGCCCACTCAGGCGGATTGGCCAAGAATTGGTAGTCGTAGACCTTTCAAGTAATGCATATTACAAGCAATAGGAGGGAGGATAGGGCATACATTAAAGCAGAAAGAGTGCCATAATTATTTTTCTGCCATTCCGACGAGGCAGCATAGTCAACATCTTGAAAGTGAATTACGTGCCTCATGACTTTGAGTGAAGTGTTCTAGAAGTATTTCTAGAACCATTCAACATTGAGCACTTCTTTCTTTTTTTATTGAATGCGCGGCTTCTCAGTGGGATGACGCGCGCACGCGTGCACAAGTCATGGCTTCCGCGCCGATCCCTGTAACGACCGAGCGAGCCATGTTCAAATCAGCCACTCACTGATAGAATACCTTGTACGAGTGATTTTTGAACTTCCTCCATCATTTGTAGAGTGAACAGAAAACAATTTTCAGCTGACTTTGATACTTTACTGTGAATCGCAGGTTGCGTGCTACGCTATAATATTTGGCTCGCGTGTTCTTGGCAGCCTCTACTGCCGATCATCCGCGTTTTCTGAACATGCTTAAGAAGTGTTGCAGGGCCTCATTCAAAGACCCGTAAACCACCCAGAGGCAAAAATTCGGTTGTGGTGGGGAAGTTGCGCACGATTGTACGACGAACACAGAGCCATGAGAATTTCTTGAAACGGCGCCGTAATAGCGGAGACGCGTTTGATTATTGAATCCGCGATAATCGCTTCTTTCGCCCTCCGCTGGTATGCTCTCCCAAGCCGCTTTGCCCTCTCAAGGAGTGCCCCTCCCAATCTCCCACGGCACGCATGATCGCTGATGCGTTGCTTGAAACACAAAGTTGCCGCGACTCCGGCAGTTGCGTTATAGCAGCGTGCTTGTTGGCGGCTGCCGGTATGCGTTACGCGCACGCGG